>NW_026571018.1:23100476-23700476 GCF_026225935.1 Boleophthalmus pectinirostris | reverse complement strand
CTGACAAGTGAAAGCGTGCAAAGACAGATCATGCAGCGATGAGACGGGCCGTTCTTTAGAAAAATACTTTTCTATTATTCACATACGATTCAGGACTAAACACATTTGCAACTAGATCACATTTCCTGCTCCAGGTCAAAAGCTAAAATAAGACATTTCTGAACTCTCTCCCAAATTGTATCCAGAGTGTATTTTTTAGACAAACTCTAAAAACTCTTCACAAACCAATACAGCAGAATACATTTAAAACAAACATATTCAGTAGAAGAGAGGTAAAATTCCTGTTGTATTAGGAGAGCACAGACACATTTGCCAAAACGCTTGAATCCACCAGCATGGCAAATATTTGACCTTTTGCTGTTTTCTGTGTGCTGCAGGGATGGCTCGTGATGTAATTGAGGCTGGTGCCTTAGGCCTTACAGCGAGCTGTGTCTGGGACAATGCAGACATATATGCACCTGCCCGAGGGGTAACGTGAGGTGAGCTCTGGCACAAAGGACCAGGCCAAGACAAGCGGGCTCCGGTGGCCCAGACTGCCACTCACCACAGTGATTCCATTTTAGCCGTGACACAGTGGGTGAGCAGCAGCCAGCGCCTACCTGCAGTGAATTCTAATCAGCCCAGGGGTCTGCCTCCCCCTCCCTCTCTCCCTCCTGTACCCTGCCTCGGACTAAAGGGGCTGATGATCCTTCAAAATTAATTAGGTTCTTGTAAGAGGCGGCCATTTTCTTTCACTTATTGCTCCAACTAAAACAAATTTTAAATCAAACTACATTCAGGGTGTGTGTTTTTCCTTGCAGTATTGATCTCCTTGTCCGTGCCTTTCTTTCTACCTGCTTCCTGTTTCATCACCTCTTTCCCCATCTTACCTCCCATCTGTCTGTCTGTCTGTCTGGCCCCCTCCACCCCCCCACCCCTCCACCACCCCTGTCTCCTTGCACCTCCCCTCCTCCCACCTCCTCCCCTCTCCTCCTCCTCCTGCTCCAGCTCTGCGTCTGCCTCTGTGGAGTTCGCTGTCAATAAATCCCCAGAGGTCAGTTTGTCTGCTGGAAATCAGACACAATGCTTCAGACCGCCAGTGCAATGCATGCTCTGCTGCCGCCGCCACAACAAAGACAGTGAGGGAGGGGTCTAAGGAGGAGAGGGAGGGGGAGAGGGGGTGTTGTACCAAAAAAAAAAAAAAAAAAGAGGAGGGGAGAAAAATGAAGACGCTGGGGGAACACAGGCAGAGCAACTTCAGCACGTAGACTCCAGGTTAATCAGACGCATGTATTAGGTGACGAGATGGTGAAATATGCCACATCGAATAGAACATTAGTTAATCAAGTGTGGTATGGGGGTAAGGGGGGGTGTATATATGGGGGCATGGGGGATTGAGACAGCACATAAGAGGCGTGCTTATGAAAGAAACAGCCATGTGAATAATATACATCTTGAATATGCAAATAGTGCTTACAATGCTCAGTGCAAGCATATACCGTAGGCCCGGACTCGATTTGAATGTGAGACAAAAGGGGCCACGGGGCAATGGCATAAGCTCAAGTCCATGCAAGTGCATACAGTATGTTGATGAAGACGCACACTGTTTTGTATAGCACCTAATTCATGGTAATTTATGAGTTTGTTTGAAACCTCTGCCTCTTAACGATCACTGTCCAACGCTGTAATTATTAATTTCAATCATCCATTTAGCGCCAATTGCATTAGCATATAAACTAGCAGAAATGATGCTTTAATGGTATGGTTCAGCTATGAGTACCAATATCATTTATTATGCTTTGGTAATGTATAGCTTTGGAAGATCTGACAAGGTGCTGTGTAACACTTCCAGCTGAATTAACTTAAAAAATAATGTGTTAAGAGTTTGTTTCTCTGTTTTTGTCACAATTAAAAAATTGTGAACAGATCAGTCTTGATGACAATCCGATGATGGAATTCAAAGTTATGTGAAGTGACACATCTCCTGTTGCATATAAGTGTTTGCCTATAATGTTGTGAAGCAATTAACAGGTAATGTAACTAATGCACCTAAATGACACACAGTTAGCAGTTAGCGGCAGAAGACTGCGCTCCTGCTCAGAACGGCAGATTTAATTGATTTGCTTTCATGGCAGTCGCTGAAAATCATCAACAAGCAAACGTAGGCTGTTGACAAGTTGTGCCAAGATTTTCACTTTGCTTGTGATGGATTTTTTTCCCCCTACAAGCCTCCTTCTTCTCCATCGTGGAACAAGGAAGCAAACATTTGTAAAATAGTCTATAAGATGACTTAAGTACGAGGTGTTACTGAACTTTGAACAAGTTTAAAAACTATCTCAAGGATCTTCCACAGGCTCCCTGAAGATACTTGAATTTCAACATTTAGAACATTTACAATAGGATGCTCGAGCGGTTTGCGCGTGAGGTGGAGAGCAACTAGTTACACTGCTTTGAACAAAATGTACTTGTAAGATTTCATGAAACACATTTTTGACTTTGGTGTGTATTTGAATCAAAATGTTACTTTTTCTTGGTTATATTTGACTACATGTGGTACTTTCATCTTTCACCTCCGCTTCCACAGTCAATTCAAACCACTTTTTTTATTTTCTCTGTTTTTTTCCCTTCCTTTTTCTTTCTCATGATTGCCACATATCTCTTGCCTCCCAGTGATTTACTCACTTTAGGTTAGGTGTTGTGCTGTATGCCTTTCTGATGATATATTACACTGTTAAGACAAGGAAATTTCTTTTGAAACATTTGTCTTTTGGTCCAGTATGCATTCATTTTTAGATTTACTTTAACACCACATCACACATAAAACATATCTGACCCAGGTCAGAGCAGTCATAGTGTGTGGTAGCCTTTGTTGTGGGCAATAGTTGTAGTAGTGGCAATCATGGTTGTAGTAATAATATTAGAGTCATTTATAGTGTTGTAGTAGTAGCAGTCATGGGGGTAATAATAATGAACTTGCAGTTTTGAGTTTTGAGTGAGAGAATCTACCTTTACTTCTTAATGAGTATAGTTTGAAGTTACACAGCTCCTATCTATGGAGAGAACTTCTTGCCCTTCAATCTATTGCACTTGTCTGTGCCCTGGTTGGGCCCAAAAAAGGCCCAAGCTACAAATGCATTTGAAACTCCAAGAGCGGCCTCCACTTATTATATTCTAAACTATTTTCTCTGGATGCATTGTCCCTCACAGTAATAATTACACACTACCAGTGTTATCTTATGACCACTGCTTTGGCTCACGCTTGCTAAATAACTGCCCATGCATTTGTGTGCCCCCAAAAGCAACTGCTGCGATTAGTCCCTAAATTTAAACTGCTCACGGCACTTAAAGAAGCGCACTGGTGCCAATTGTCCAAAGAAACTCAAGTCTAACACTGAAGCAGTTGAGACGGCAGGATGCGCAGCGTTCACATAAATTTTTCGAGCAAACAAGTAACAATAAGTGGTACAATGCTATGGCACAAGTACGGGACAAACCAACTATTTTTTTTGACAGGACAGCTTGTTCAACTTCGTCATTAAGTGTCACACAGCCGTTATCCATAGCACCAACTCACTCCAATGTACAGTACTGTAAGCAAAGGGCTGCATCCATGAAAATACACAAAAGTACAACAGAAAATAAGTCAAATCTAAACTAGAACATATTACACCACTGACCACTGCCAAGGCGCTAGTTCTATCTTGCAATGGTAAAAATAAAGTGCCCTGACCTGAGCTGTAACTCAAAGTAGGGGTGGGTGATAATGACAAAAACAAATTTCTATATTTTTTTTTTCCAGTATCCCAGTAATAACAATAAGAAGATATTTTAGTCTGACATCACTATGCTAAAACATACCTTTACGTGCATTTGTTAACGTTTAAAATGGAAGAGCGTAAATTTTTTGTGTAAAATTACCCACAACAGTTTAGAAATATCATTCACCTTAACAACATTACGAATATTCCTTTTTCTTAAGTAATCAGTTCTTTTGCAGCATTTAGATTTCTATTATAAAGGATATTAGCAATATTATTATTGTTCATATCTTCAACATTTGTATTATTGATAATTAAAGTGCCCCATTCTAACTCAAAGGTCATCTAGTTTAGGGGTAAATGCTTTTATTGATCCTGGAGAAAAAGAAAAAAAGAGAGAGAGAGAGAGAATACAGAACAATCTGATATCAGAACTCAGACTAATGTTTTTCCAAATAATTTCTTCTTTTATTCAAGTTAGTAAGTAATCAGACTTTTTTCCACCCCTTTCTAGACTTTATCACAACATCTAAATCAAATCAGACCTAATTTTTCCTTATGTGTTCTGTACTCACTGTAACAGCACCATTGACAGTGTCTTATTCTTCAGCCTTTTTTGGAGGACTCTGTACAATTGGCCCCCTCGCTGTGCTTTTGTTAATGAGCATTTGACCGAATACAAGCATCTGACTACTCATATGATCTCTACACACCTCTAACCCCCGAAGCAGATAAAGCTACATTCAAGAGTTATCATTTAGGCACAAGTGTCCACAGCAACTGCCTCTCAACATTACGCCGCCCCTCTCCACCACGCTGGAGGGCATTTGCCACTCAAAAAAAAAAAAAAAAAAAAAAAGCATTGATGGTCATTTAAACATCTTTTATAAAACTACATAAATTACAGATGATACATTGGAAAAAAGTTTGTATCCTTTATTTTGGCCAGAATATTTTGCCAATGAGTGGCTTTATATCTCCGGAAGAAAAAAGTGTCTCCTGATTTTCTGTCCTTGAGAGATAAACCAGAACAAGGATGCTTTGTGCCGAATTACGAGAGGGCATCGTACTAATGAGTGTGCGCGTATTAGCAGCACATCTGCGCAGTCTTTTGGATACATGTCTCACGTGTATAGAAACCGCTTAGGTCCATTCGGAAATAGCTTTTGTACCCACAATTTATTGATGGAGTGGAGTAAACGTGTAGTTTTTAGAGACTTTGAAAAAGACGTGCAAAGGTCGAGGGAGGAGGTCGATCCAACGAGTCGTGGTTTTGAGCCTTTTAGCTCATGTTGTCGACAAAAACTCCAATTCATATGAAGTTGTCTAAGATGTGTCAGAATGCAAAAATCTGCAAATATAAAACCAAATTTAATTTGCATTAATTCATGGGCAGCATAAAAAGTTACATTATACATTATAACTTTTCTTCTAAAACAATTTCAACGACAACCATACGTCAGAAAAAAAATTGAGAGAAATATGAAAGGTTGAATAAAACAAATATTTGGCAACATTTCATTTACATGTCTGGATCAGAAGAACATTTTAGACATTTATTGTAATAGGGTTGTGTAATTAGCTGAATTTTAATCAAAATTGAGATTCAATAACTTTTAATTGTCAATGATCACCTTAGGAGAGAGTTCAAACTTTGAAGGAATAGGTCAACTATTGTGTGTGTTGATTGGCTTTAATTAAATGTCTGCTAGTTTATGATTAAAATTCAGTTTTTGTCTATTAATATTAATTTCATAAATATAAATAAACTGTAATCAGTATGACAAAAAAAAAAAGAAAAAAAAAAAAAAAGATTTATCCTTTTCTCATATCGCCCAGAACTATCCACCATAAGTATAGGACCCTCAGCTTTAGGGGCCTTGATATTAACAAATACAGAAACAGAAACACCTCCAGTCAAGGAGGTCAAAGTTTTTTTTCTTTTTATTATTTTATTTAAAATGACAAAAAGACTATGGAGTGAACAGAAAAAAAACCAGTTGGCCCCAGCATTTTCCTTTCTGAAGTCTTGCTACTATTGAATTAAAATGTCTTATCCTTTCAGCTACTACAATATTGTAAAATAAATGTTATCTTAAAACCATACGTGTTTTTCTTTATTATTACTGCTTCCCACTTCTACCACTACTGTACACTATTCTATGTTGTCCTAAATGTTTCTGAATTGAAAAAAATTAAAATAAATAAAACCAGAAATAGATAAGGCCCCATGTGAATTCTTCTCTGAGCACGTAGAGGCCTGTAAATCTAAAAGAAGTGCTCAAGCTGCAGTTGTACAAGGGGCACACACTGCACCCAGGTGGTCCCACCCAAAGGTGAACTCTCACTAATGTACACTGTGTACCGGGCATCTTCACCGGCAACACACACGGCAAAGCACAAGGCAACACACACTAGCTCTGTTTTTACTTCGCTCCAAGAGGCACAAGTAGAAGCTCACCCTCCTTGCGCCTGCTGGGTTCTGTATTCACCTTTTTAAATCTGTGAACTTAAAAATTGACCTCGGCTGAATTGGTTAACTTCTCACGTGTTAAAAATTTTGCAGTAACATGAATGAAAGTGGTTTCTTATGATAGGTTTATTGCTCCAGCTTGTATCTATCGCAGCAACAGGGAGGAAACCCAAGTCGTTATCCAGGTAAAATAACTCCAGCAGATTGCGCTCAATGTGTGAAAATGGTATTAAGCCCAAGTGACTAAAATAAATAATGAAAGTTTGATTGTATTAATAGTTCGGCAAGCTGTTGTAAATGAAGACTGTATACATATATAATGGGCTCAGTTCATTTGACACCTTCTAAAAGAGTTCTGCTGACTTGCTGTAACATAAGGGCATATACATTTGCCAACAAGTGCAAACTATGAGGAAGGGTCATCGCTGCTTGGTTTGAAGTTGGCACAAAATAAGGCTTTTTGTCCTAATCCAATTGGGAGCTATTGCCATATGCCCAGATTGGACCCGTTTATCCATATACAGTGTTGCAAGTTGTTAAGTAAATCAGCTATTTCACAAGCCTAGCCAAATATTCAAGATTTCACCCCCTTTATATGACGTGCCAATGTGGTATTACAGCTCCCATTGTCGGAGCTGACAAAACATCCCTCTCCCGGCACTTCCATGGAAAAGAGTATTTTTCCGACATAAAGTTCATAATCTGTTTGGTTTACAGCAAAAGCGGCAGACATCGACAAAATGTGTGTTTATGGCAAAAACAACATTTATTTAGTGAAGCGGCGAACTTAAGAATGCAGTCTGGAAACGTCCCAGGGAAAACACAGTGAAATGATTCAGAAGATAGCGTGTATGACTTATTCAAATATTATAGTTTTAAAGGCACATGTCTTTGCAGCTGGTTGGACATCTTTTGTTAAAGTCGTATGACCTGGGCCTACACTTCCAAATAAACGTGTTATTTAAAGAGTTACGAGAAATGTGCAGCTAAACCAACAACACAGTGTCAACACAAATACTCACCTTAAATGAGATAATTACAGAAATAATTATCTCTTCCTTGAGAAACATCACGTCTGGTCAGTTTACGCATTATTAAAATGCACTGTACAGAAAATTGAGTTACACCTATGTAATAGTGTATTGCAAAGGTAAAAGTCCAACCCACCAATCCTTGATCTAGTACAGGGTAAATTCTTTTTCTGAGCCTCACAATATAAATGCTCTACTGCTAGTACTAATAATAATGTAAAAAAAATTATATAATACCTTTCGGTTGGTCTTAACTGTCGTTATATGGTTTCTACTTGTAAATTCTTGCTTTAACCACATATGATTACAGGCACATATCTCACATAGCTCTTCTTTATGTGTTGGGTTTGGTGAAACTTGTTGTTGTCAGATTTGGCATGTGAAGTGATCTGGCAAAGGCGTGGCACGGACTCTGGCATTTAGTGATTCCCTGACTAATCATGAACCAGCGCCACGGCAACACGAGAGTCATACCGATATGGAAAAGATACAAGAGAGGCGAAAGTCCCGGTTAAAGTGTAACCAAAACCAATGGCTTTATCGCTGTAACACACATAGAAGACATCTTTTATTTTGACCTAACATGTCAAGAAAGAGTGGCCCAGATATTTCCCTTGCCTTGGAAATATGAGCGGGCCTGTGCAGATCTTGATACAATTTAAAACAAATGCTTTAGCAATTTTAGATTTGGTTGTGAAATACACTGCAAGCAATATGAAGATTTTATCTTAAATAAATACATTTGTTTAGATTCGTTTACTTTAGTTAAAAAATATTTTAACGCTATCTTCGTGGTCTGTGCCTGTTGTGTACAGAATGTTGTTACACAGTGAAAATTATTTTTCAGTAATATCATCTTGCATGTTATGGTCAGGTCACGGCAGCATTCACAAATCTGAACATACCAAATGTCATCTGCTGTGAGCCAAGTGCGGGTGTTATTTTAAATACATTTTTAAAAGTTTAATTTCAAGTTTGGTTTGGGTACTAGGTTTCTGGTGAGGCTCTTATTGTCTGATCGGCGTGAGATGAAATTAAATACGAGGAATAAATAAATGAATTAACAGGAGGTGCTCGCTGTGGCAGTGCCACCGCAGCCAAAGGTCGTAAAAGTGTGTTTTCCAAACGCCTGGTGTTACTGTTAGTTAACCTTTTCATGAGATAAATATAAATAAAATCTGTTTTCATAGACACTAGAAGCCTTCGTAAAGTGAATCCTACACAGCACAGAGAGTTCAGCCAGGGAATGTATCAAACATGTAGGGACCATACACTGGTTCAATAGCATAGATATGAATTAATCAGTACAATGTCAAACATTTGATGGAACAAGACAGACGAGTTGGATAAATCTGAATCGTCTCCAACATTTGTTTGTTGATGAACAGGTTACACATGCTTGTGTGTTTTTCACACGTACCAACTGTCATAAAGAAGTGTACCAGCCTGTGGAGATAAAACAACGCTGCCCTACTCCGTGTTGGTCCACAAATTATCCACAAAGTCAAATTAATCCTGATTTCTACCCTTCAGAACGAAGCTATTTTCAAATCGATTTTTAACAAGGTCAATATTGGGCCAATAAACAATGCAGACAGTATCAGAGCACATCTTGCTTTCATTTCTTGATAAAATAAAGAAGAAAGACTTTAAAAACGTAAAAAAAAATATCTGACAATAATTTCTTGCAGCTGTATTTCAAAAGAACTGTTGAACCAAAAAGTGCCATTGTCTGTGTGCAGTTTGAATCCTGTTCATTTGCAGTAAAACACACTACAGGGGTATTGTGCAAATATCTGGCAATAAGTTAGCAGAGCGCCCGCTGCACCTTGAGTGAGACTGTGCACTGGGAGTGTTTTGGCTGCTGTGGCTCTGCTTACTGGCACCGGGCTCAAACCTCCTGCTCCAGCCAGAACGCACAGCTCACATTCACAGAGAAGAGTTCGAAAAGTTCGAAAAGGCCTGTTATTTTTTGATTTTCTTAAAGCCTCTTTAGATTCTTTCCCCCCCTTCAACTCGGCAAGTGAGCTCACCATGACTTGTAGAAAACCATATGGGTAGCAGGGGTGAAGTGAGGACATGCATGCACCTTGGCAAACATACAACTGCGCTATTAGAATCCAGGATACATTTTTCACATCAGTCGAATGCCTGGGCCTGCAATTCTGTGTGTTTGAGAATACATATTATACCATGCTTGTTTCTTTTTAACACAAAAGTTTGATCAGACCACGATTACACTGGAAGGGTGAGTAAGTCTGATGAGCACACTCCAAACTAAACAGAAACCATTTTTTCCCATAAAGCACCAATGACCTGTAATCAAACTGAATTAAACCTAGTCAAGTAATGTGAAGAAATAGTATGGTGTGTTTTGGTTGTCGTTTTGACACAGAGGAAACGCACGGTTGCACCCACAACTGGAATCTGTAGCACATACACACCAGCACAGACACTGGTGACACATGAAAAAATGTGAATCAAAGTTAACCCTTAATCTTCTTAGGAACAACTGTATGCCACACAATTACACACAAAGACTATTTGTGTAATTCAATAAACCAAACAAAAAATCTGAGGTCTTGTTTTGAAACTTGCATTTTATTATTCTGCAAATGGAGGTGTTTTCATCATGATAAAATTTAAAAATGTTGCTTTTTGGTTTTACAATTGAACAAAAGGTCCCTGACAGCAACATGGCGCATAAACAAAAACTAATTCCGCCTCAATGCATTCCTGATCCTCACAGGAGGGAGATTCCAAAAAAACAAAACTCCTTTCACAACTCACAGCTTAACTTTACTTTAAAAAAACACCATAAATGTGTCAAATGAGAAAAAAAGTTGTCAAAATTTCAAGGCAATCAACAACTTTTAAGTGTTTTGCAAACGGACTAAGCGTGTATTATTAAAATCCTTTTTTATTTTTTGAGTGAAGGATATTGAGTGTGGAACTCTAGCTACAAAACATTTCTTTTTTGTAATGTGACCCCCCTCACCTGAATCATGAGTTATTATTTTATTTTTGTGAATTCAAGAAATCACAACACATTACGTTTCATTTACTGCAGCTAAACGGGTAACATGGACACATACCATTTCCAGGAATTAAAATATGATATTGTGCATGTGGAGAAGCGCTATGTGAGAGAGAGGTGCATCGTGGGTAGAGCAATTGGATCCAGTGAGTCGTCAGTTTGCCAGTACTTAGTTGACGAGCTTGTGTGCTAACGAACCAACACTATAAAGCTGCTAATTTAATTCAGATAAAAATACCATACAAGATTGAAGAAATGTATTACGTTTTGTGTAATTAAAGATCATGGTCATAAGAATTACTGTACAGGTCTTGTAAGGCATGTCTGTAGAAACTCACCTAAACTAAACACCCAGTCTAAAATGGCAAAAAGATATTCTGAAGAAATCACTGCTAAAAACATAATTAAAATGTGATATAAAATGTACAAACTGATCAAATAAGGAGGGACAGTTAAAAGCAAGGCTGCTTGAGTATCACGTGGTATTTTTTACAGTTCGCATTGAGGTTTCGAGGTAGCTGAGTTTTTGGGGACGTTGCTATGGAAACGAGGGACTCAGTCTACAACAGCAGTCCCGAGCATCAGGTGAGAAACTTTATGCTCTGCAATAAAAGCTAAAGCTATAACGGGCTTAAAGGGCATTTGGAACTTAATTACACAACTTATCAATGACTTTTAGATGTAGGTCCTCTCTGCTGGCAGCCACATCAAAGATTAGGTTGGTTCCATAGGGGCTGATTCTTTCTAATTACTATTATAGAGCAAAATACCAAAAAAACAAGGGGAGGGGAACTGGGGATAAACAGTGTCTGAGACAAAAAGGCCAAGCAGTTAACAAGCACCGTGACATTCTGGACGCAATCCACAAAGTGCCTCCTCGTTATATCGATGGATTTCTATTGCAATCCCAAAATGGCTGCCAAATATGTTCAACTGGGCTGGGAGGAAGTGCCAGGAAAAGGGCTCAAGTGCGTGTCTTGATTGTGCACCTTGAAAATCGTTGGTCAAGTATTGCTAAGTAGCTTTCTGTTGCATATTTTACGTCCTATTTGCAAAGTGTGGGAAGTTTCACCCGAAAAATTGGATCTCGGAAATAGTACATAAGATTTTACACTAAGATTTGATGCCCAAAATAAATCTAAATGAAATTAGGCTTCTTAATAAGTCTTAAAAAATGTATCTGCTAATGTGTGTGACTAAAATAAAAATCTAACGTAATGCTTGAGTGGATTATGTGAATTCGCTCATGTCCAATATTATATTTCCAGTATTTTTTCCAATTCTTTCCACTACACAGTTTTCAGCACACAAAATATTCCTGGAGCCCGAAACAGAGAAAACAAAATCACATTATTATAATTCAAAATTCAAACAGTGTGCTACCTAGTTAAAATGTGGTTCGGAAAAAAATGACTGTGAATAATAAACTAGTGAAATGTGGCAATGCGGAGGCAACAGAGATGTCCCTTATCATGTCTACTTGGGCAGCTTAAAAAATTATTTGGAAAAGTGACCTACCATCTGTGTGTCGCGCTTACAGTACGAGATGATTGTGTTTTATCTTTTTTTTCTTTCTTTTTTATTTCACTTCCAAATAAATAAATAAATAAATAACCGGAAAGATAACAAGGGGATATTGTATACACGTTGGTCCCGAGAAATCCAAGGTGGGAGAGATGTGTGAATTGGTCATCAAAACATTTGGACACATGTTACACTTTGGAGGAGAATCGTGAATTTTTTAACAAACAACAATAAAAATTTGGAAAGTGAAAGAGGGGAGGACAGGCGGTGGGTGACAAGCACGTCTGATTGCTGGATATGGATTAATTGAACACCTTTCTGTCTAGAGCACCCCCCCCCCCCCACTCCCTACCCCCCACCACACACACCCTCCCTCTCTCTCCTCTACATCCCCCACCCCTCCCCTTTATCTGCTGGCTCTCCTTCATATAATAATGACTTGCCCTATTCCGCAGACAAGCTCTTAAATATTCATTAGTCATGGGTGGGTTTTTAGGCTTGCACAAAAAAAGTGGTCAAATCGAGATTCAATCCGTCTTAATATTCATCTAAATAAAGAATTTAAATTTTGAAAAAAGGACTGTAAATTGTATAGCTTTCAGGGGCATCTTTCGGCTCATCAACAGTGATGTGCCCAAAAATATAGGTGCGAACTTCATGTGTTGCCTTTATAAAATGGGTAGCTTTCCACTTGTGATAATGTGACTTTACTGCCTCGGCCCCACACACAATCAGTCTGTCAATCACTATCCACTCCTGGTTCCCAAAAATCCAAATCAGGTTTCCTTCAACCTGCATGAGGACAATTCACATGTGTAACAACGAAAAGTGAAAACGGCTCCATTCCAACTTAAACCACCTGTCCACTATATCTCCTCTACATATTTGACAGAACTATTTCATGAAAAAAAGACAGGGGACATTAGCAGGAGTGTCGCCACACACAGAGCAGATGAGGGGCCAGCAAAGTAGGGGCCACAGAACAGAGTGTTCTCAAAATGCATATGGACAGTACACCAACAACAGATATTAAAAGGCAGAAATGCTAATATTAAAAGTAACAAAAGCTCACCAAAATAGACACCACAAAGAAAATGAAAACTCAGATAAACTGGAAAAAGTCAGACAAAGTGGTATTTTTTCTATGATCATTTTATACAGAGATTATAGTTTACTTTATATTGAAATGAAAGATGACTTAAACAGACCAAAGGCCTTAACATTACATGCACGGAACATTACGCATGCACCCACTGCACACAGAGATGCACAGAACAAGTCAAACCCAAGTCCACATAGGCTCTGTGACTAACGCAGAGCTGTGCCGTGCGTCCAGAAAGACTAACCTGTTACCAGATCCACGAGGAGAAGATGGTACGTGCAGTGTGTGGTCACCGGACGCACTGTTTACTGTCGCTTTGGGACAACATCTGTTGGCACACACTGTCTCTGTCCCTTCTCAGCCACGCGCACGCACAGATATGGAGAACTAAGGACTGACGCTGCACCGGATGAGCTACCCGTGTACGGGCCCTTTTGCTTCAGCAAATAACTAAGATATTAACTTTATTCAACAAGCTCCGTGAGGCGCGATAAGAAAAGCGCACGAAAATCACGAGATACCCCCTTAATATTTCGCAACGAAAATGTTTGAAAAGCAAAGGGAAAGCGTCTAAAGGAAGTTTACATTCAGCAGTTGCCCAGATGCCACCATTTGCCACTACACCCCCTAAATTTCAGCGAACCGCTGGAGTGCGTGAGGACGACGAAAGTAATCAATCATTTTTAGTAAAAACACGGCACAGAGCGCAGCGAGTCCCGCTGGATGGAGAAGAGATTTATCTCCGTGAAACTAAAGCTGTGGTGTTGTTTTTCAGCAGGACACAATGTGAGACAGGACAGCGACTCGATCCTTGCGTATGGCCACAGCTCATAAATGCCACGCCGTATTGATATTAATTCATAAAAAATGTAGGCTAGACATCTGTCTGCCTGTACGCGCTGAGGATCCTGTGCAGGAGTCGCCTCTTATGCAGACACGTTTAAGCTGTTAAGTTCAACAAACTAAACCCTTTCCACAAAAGCAGTAGTGTAATTTAATTGTGATAAGAGCGCCGCGTTTTCTCGTTATTCACATAACTGACCTAAAAGCCAAATGCGCACGTCGGGCTGCCACAGTTGTTCCGGGGGAACATCGCTCACCACCACAGACACTTTGGCCACATTGTCCTTAAGTGTCCGCCGCAGATCACAAAGTGAAGGGCTAAAGGTAAAAGGGGCACGTTGAGAATAATGACAGATGGGGAAAATTGCGTCATGCCAGGGCCAGCAGCGCATTTTATTCTCGATTATAAAATGGACAACAAAATGCACTGACAACCCCAAATGTGTAGCTTATACTCCGCGACGGGCTGCTGTCGTTACGCACCGGCATCACAATTATTTTAAGCTTCTGTATGGCATGAAGTTTGAGTTTTAGTTCATAATTTGTATTTCGTAAAGGCAACTACAACTACTGTACATGGAAGTCATTTTAGCATTTGACCCTGAAGTCAGCCTACGAGCATGTTTGAGTCCCTGCCCTAGGAAAGCCCCCTTATTAAATATAGTAGCGAAAAATTATTTTTTACACCCATCCTCTTTTCTAGGTACTACTTTTTAATTTTTTCTTACCTGCACTTCTTCGAAGCTTTGAAAAAAGTGGCGACAGCGTTTCCAAGACTCCCTCCTGTGTGTTTTTCCTCCTGGTCAAACTGCGCGTCTAGTTTTTCAATTTCAATACGCTCCTCTTACTTTTGTTTCATTTCCCACTTCCATCTTCTTTTCATCTCATCAATAAACACACGCTGCAGCCTACCTTCATAGAGCAGCTCGGTTTAAGTGTGCCCTCCCATTTTTTAACTATACATCGAGTACTTTGAGGGGTGGAGGGGGGAGGACGAGGGACGGGGGGCAGAGAAGCAGGCAAAAAGGCAGGGAGGACAGGCACGCCTTTTCACTTAAAGCTGCTATTGGAAGGAGCCCGTGCACTGTCTTGGTTTGGATCACCACGCCGCCAAACACTGATTGTGCCTCAATCCTTGTGAGCTCAATGGGATGGTGAAAGCCGTACTCTCCATCATGGCTCTAGTGGGAGTCCTGTGATAGTAGTAGTAGTAATTCTCCTACTCACCTCCCTATGTGAGTAATAACAGGCTCACAAATAAAACTCACTGTGAGAGAAGCAGCAGATTACCACCGTCAGTGAACTCTGAGTGCGAGGTGTTCAACTCTGCTCTGTGAATTTTGTGTATTTAGTTTCAAATACAGCGTCCATAAATGTGAATGAACTCACTGTAAGCACCGTCTGATCAAAGCCACACACTGAATTGTCAGTTATGTGTCAGTCAGCCAACTGAACTTCTGATTGGACGCTCGTGCTGCCACTATTGCACGCGCCCCTCTCCTTGCCTTCCTATTGGCCACAGTCGCCATCACTCAAAGACCGGCAAACAACATGCTAGATTGTCTGCCGTGTCTTCTACTTTCTACGCATTTCTATTTTCTCATTTATTTATTTTTTATCGTCCCGAGCTGACCTCGAGTTAGCGAGCGGGGGAAAGGATTGGTGTCGTTCAAGGCGGCCAATCAGAATGAGTAGAGGGTTTGCCTTTCTCTTGTGTTGTTGTTGATTTTTTGCCATTATTATCCAACGCCTTGAGATATCCTGGCTGGCATAGAATGAAACCTAATGGGTCATGTGGGACCCCCGCACCACCGCCTTAGTGCCCCCTCCCCGTCTAGACAGTGACAGGTGTGTGCTCGTCTGTAGTAGTGAATAATCAAAAAGGACAGTGCTACTGTGTGTAACATGATGTGCCGTACTATGCCAGAGCTTCATACGGGGCTGCTGTCACAAAAATGTATTTTGTAACCCAACAAAGTCATGAGTGAGCGAGTGCGCGCGCTGCTTGGATGGGTCCTTTGGTAACTGCACTCTTGAACTCTGCTTTCATAAGGAGACACGAAACCGCTTCAGACAATAATCGCCATCTCTCTATGTGAGCTTCTCCCTGTGTTGTTTCGGACGGATACGTTAGTGTTTGTGAGAGGGACTGAGCCGAGCGCTTGCCTGTGCGCGCCATCTGCAGGGCTGTGTTGTGGATTAGAGCCGCGGGTTCAACGGAGGACACCCTTCCGTCACTACTCTGACCTACATTAACCAGGAACACCACTGGCGGCCTTAAAGCACCCGGCTAGGCCCGCTGTAAACGCGGCTGTTCGCAGACGGGCTGCGCGGGGTAGAACGCGGCTTTTTAAGGGACATGCTCAGCTCTCGTGCACTGGGGCGGGCTGTATAGAATATCTGAGTTGAACGCATAGCCGATGGCACATGTACGCACGCGGGGCGGGTACAACTAGAGCTTTTTGTTTGAGTTCGGTGGCACGAAGGGCTCTTTATATGTAACAGGAGCTGCACTGAGTCGCGGCCTGCTCATGCTGCCACCACGAATAGAACAAATACATCAAATAGGCCTGATTTATTTATGATTTCTTTAGAACTGTAAGCTTTAATATGTGCCTCCAGCACTATGTCATGTAGCAGTAGTTTTAAACGTGCGTAAAACACATGAAGCACTTTATGTGGAAAACTACTGGCCTACAATATGGTCAAATCTTTTAGTTTCATAATTTTTTAACTTAATTTAAAATTAACTGCATATAATACATTATTCATTAATGTTAGTCAGTGTTAGTGGGCCTAGTGGAGTAGAACTCAAATGATAGTTATACATAAACTTGCACTTGCACTTTTTAAATCTTGGTACAGACTCAGCACAACTCCCATTCTGTCGACTATTAACACTGTTTTTCATTGAATCCTAAAAGTGACTGCTTTGCCAATTGTCTCTTTTTTTTAACAGCCTGTGTTACTCAGGCGCTAAAGGAGGAACAATACGCCACAGAATCAAAAGTGTTCTTCTTCTGTGGCTTTGGGTGAAATTAAATTCCAAATGTTGTCTTTCATCTGTTCCAGTTCTTCACATAATTGTATTTCAATTACATTCAATTTATACATTTTCTGCAGCCTTATTGACACCACATTGCTGTTAAATACTGTGAATTGTCATAACAATCCAGAAGTTGGTCAAATATTTTCATCCAACAGTTTTTTTTATTGACATAGATATTTAAATTAAATTGAATCCCATCTGATTTCTTTTATTTATTTATTTATTTTTTTTGCAAAAATATACTGATTCTATGAGCAAACAAGCAATAGTGTGCTCAGTCAAAGGTCAGCTATGGCCTGCTCCCCCTTCACCTCTTCACCCAAAGCTCTAACCAACAGATGGCAGCATTTTGACTTTTGTAGAAGAGAAATAATTTAAAGTTTTTTTGTTTTTTTTAAATTCATAGATGGGATCAGCTGTCTTCTTATGTGGATCCTCATCTGCTGTATCTATGGGAAAGCTCTACAGTACTGTATACAATGCATTCAGCTAGCTTGGTCAAGCATGTCTTTCAAAATATATGCCACTATGTAAATGGTAAACGCAGGTACATGTTTTAGTTGTACCTGAAAACCTTTAATGATGAAGTTGGTATATAAAATATACTGCTTATTTTTGGGGGGGTTAAACTGAAACTAACGAAAATGAATAAAGGGACAATGTGTTCCTTTAATTTTATGTGAAGAGTATAAAATTTTGAGAATCATAATGAATTCATCAATGATTAATACGTTTGTCCTTGGTCGATCACTGTTTGAAAACTGAAAAATATATTTTTTATTTATTAAAGCACAAGCAAACACCATTTTTACACCTTAGAAAAATGTTTGAATAGTGCTTTATATTTTAAATGATGACCGTCTATTTTAATATTTTACTAAAACTAATTACTACAATCATGAGACTGCCAGGCACACATAACGCCTGACACAGAGCTTTCAATAATGCAGTATTATCCTCCAAACAGATTAAGTTTGTGAATACTTTGTGGCGCACTATACTGTAACACTGCGCACATCCACTTGTGAGTCCTTGTCCTTCTTGGGCTGTTTGATTATTTCGTTCTAATAGTGAATGGCCCACGGCGCTTCATTCATTTTGTCGTCTAGACAACTCATTACAGTCTGGATGACAACTGACAATGCACCAAATGTTGAGGGGCAGCAGAAACGACTTTTTATTCAATTTGCAGCGCAATTAAAAATGTTAGTTGGGCTGTGTTTTAAATGCACCTGCCACAAAGCTGCAGAGAGGGGCATTGCAAAAATGTTTCGTTTTTTTCTGTGAAAATACTTATGCAGATGTGCTGCACTCATTCAGGTTTGGACACTGAAACAAGGACGCAATTGTGGCAGTAATCATCATTTGTGAAGCAGACTCATGTTTGTTTGATTTAAATGTCACTTACGACTTAACATGTTTTATTTTCACTTTTTGGTAAGTGGATATAATATCCCTTTATGAAAGACAAAATAATTCATAATTAGTGGGTATTAGACTTACCTTGCACACTGAAGTCCTTTAGTTCAATGACAGGGTAGGAACAATTGGCAGCTGTGCTTTCCTAAAATCAGGAGAAGAAGAATCTTATATATAATAATATGCATAATACAGTGTGATAGCAAATGTAAAATGTGCCACATGTCATTGGGCCGTTTTCTTAGGGAGTACTTCAAAATAGATAAATACATTCAATTACTTATTATCTTTTGCTGTAATTTGTAGTAATGTTTTTTTTTTAATATTTGTATTTATTTTTCCATTGAGGATACCTGGAACCATGTCTCATGAGTAAAGAAGACATGTCTGTGCAGCAGATTTGACCTGAGCTGGCCCCAGGCTTCTCAGAATGAGGTCACTGAGGTGACTGTCACTTACATAACACCAGCCCATGCCTTCAGCATGTGTAGCCGTGTATACAAAGAGTGTATTTGAGGACACATTCACACAGCAGAGCCACAGCCCATTTCTAGATCTCCTATAGTGTACTGTGCACGCATGAATAAAGCCAGCTCTAACCTGATACTACAGACTAAATTTGGCGCGTCATTACTCTGATTCACAAGTGGATATGATTTCAGTGTACGTGCCGGCAGGTCTAATAGTGACAACGTGGCACACCATAAATAACATATATACATGCACTGTGAATTATTTATGGGGATGATTCCACAAATGCACTGGTGCCTGTGAGTTAGTCTAAATCAAAGTGAAGCACTCTGTCCCAGTTTTGTAGAATATTTTCACATTTTACAATAAAAAGCCTTTGCTTTGTGTTTGATGTTAAAAACAAACCTAAATGCAGCCAATTCAAAAGGTAAAGTGCTAACAGTTAGTAATGCACAGTTTAAGTATGCAGCTCTGACGGCTTCAAAACACACACATGACAAGTACAGACAGCAACATGACTTTAGCACTTGTTTTTTTCTCTTTTGTTTTTTTGTTCCTTGCTCTTAATTTGTCAGTTGTTCATCTTAAAATAACTTTTAGTCCCCTGTATCTGTATGTGAGTGACAACACTAATATTATGTTGTTTTGGAAGTCGCCAAAAGTGATCAGAGCGACACAAGATGTGACAGAAGGCAGCAGCCTTCTCTTTCTGCCACAATTCTCCCTTTTTCTTTTTGGGCATTGACTCCTTTTTGTCTCAGAATCATTTCAGCAAATATCCACAACCTGTAAAAATGAACTTTTTTCTTAATTTTTTTTTTTTTTGAGAGGTTAGACAAAAACTTCAGTTCCTGTTTGCTACAGGGTGTCATCTGTTCACAAATCACACCATGGTGAAGATAAAAAGAATATTTGGGCAAGTTATTTCTAAGGATACACAAACTAGATAGGAGAGTGTGTATCTTTTGATGTCCTGTGTTTTGAAGGCAATTGGGTGAAGTGCTCACAACACCATCTAGTGGAGTAAATTGAACATGCCCCATGTTTCAGTGAATCTGGGATGTCTTACTGTACTTACTGTCTTCACTCACTGTGCGTACTGTATGTCTTTGATGTAGGACTAAGCCTATGCATTATCATAGCAATTTATATGGCAAGTTGAGGCAAGTAGTTCAACACCGTCTACTATCTTAATTTTGGTTTGGACTATAACGCCCTCACACTACACACACAAATGAGATTAAGATAAAATTAAGTAGCAAAGAAATTTATGGAGGCTGGGCTGTAGCAAGTGCCTTTACTATATAACACAGTCACTTCTATTTTAGCTCTTTGTTACAAACGTGTGAGTGCATTACTGGCACCACTATCTAGTGTGCTATCTAGCATTAACTCCACACACCACGTTACCGTATGCTAGCTCAGAGGTTAAGGAGAGAAAGAGGGAGGGAGTGCGGAGGGTGATGTAAACAGAGGGCAGCGAGTTGCCGTTGGCGACACAGAGCTGTTGCTTTCTCAGCTCTCCGGCTCAACGACTGCAACTCCAGCGTTTTCAAACCAGGCACCAGTACAAGTCTCTTTCTACCAGTCAGGGAGTTGGCTCTGCCACACCAGAGCAGATTAGCAGTGACTACTCTAGCAAGCACTCACACAAGGTGCACTGATGAAATAATAATATCAGTCAAAGTTTGGAGTGGTCTATGCCCCAACTTCGGCCCATCAGACCAAGGACCAAAACTAAAGTCCATAAAAACTGCACCAATGACAAAAAGCACTCATTAATTCATCTCCTGCTCATTCTGAATTTTATTTTATTTTTACATCAACTACAAGCCAAATGTGTTCACTGGGATAGTGAGAGGATTGTTATACATGTATATGGTTAACCTCTTGCATTTCACAGGTAATCTGTAAATTAAAGCAGGGCACATGCACGCCATTATTCAGGTTTCTAAACTGCCCTTGATCTTCTTAGACTTGTTTTTTATGTTGTACATCTGTACAGTAATGTCTATAAAGTATTAATGGAAACCAAATAGCAAGCAACATGACCTGGATTTTAAAAGTGCCAAGTAGAGAAGCAGTTTAGTGAAACCAGTGTGAGCTCTGCAATGATCAGAATTAGTCAAGTGAAAGTTCATGGACTTTACATAGGAAGGAGCACTTCCTGGATTAACACTGGATGCTTTGATCTTTGAAGAGATGGCCTGAATTAGTTTTATTACTTAAACATTCACAAATGAAACAAAACATAACTTTTAAAACTCATGACATG
Organism: Boleophthalmus pectinirostris; assembly: GCF_026225935.1. NCBI lineage: Eukaryota > Metazoa > Chordata > Actinopteri > Gobiiformes > Gobiidae > Boleophthalmus > Boleophthalmus pectinirostris. The sequence continues at coordinate 23,679,515 of NW_026571018.1, read as the reverse complement.
AAAAGTTCAAAATGCCATAATGCTTTTTATTTTTATTTTACTAGAGTCAAACCACAATCATAATGACCTCCACTATAATGTTCAAGCTCTGGTTTGGTAGCACGCTATGTGACTCTTTATGGATGAGGCAAGCTAAAATTACACTCCTCCAAAATCATTGATTGGCGAAAACCTGATGCTGGCCAAAAGCTCAATAGTGACATGTATCAGATTGCTGCTGCTCTGATAATGTGTGTAGTCCGTATCCTTCACAGTGCACACATTTTTGCACAGTGACTTTATTTTGATACAGAAGATAAAGTTGTCTCATTAATGCCAGTTTCAAACGGTGTTTCAGATGTGGGGCATTCAAAGTGCTACTTTAAATAATAAATCAAAGCATTTGGAGCCAAACTGGATCCTGTAATAGTGTCTGAGAGTGATGTGAGTTCAGCCCGGTCTCTGCCTTGTACCAGCCCCATGTGAAGCCACTGTAGGTAACATAAATGAGTCATCTCTGCTGTCTTTTTGGGAGCACATTCCAACCCTATGAATGATTAATAAGCCTCTCCACTTGTCTTTCAGCCCCATAAGGACCTGAGCCTATGTTAGCCTCTGGTTCAGATATAACAATAAAATGCTGCCCATTTTGTGTCTCATTCTGGTTCTTGGTAGCTTTTATTTTTAGAGCTACACAATATGACCTTTCATTTTATTTAAAGCATTTTGTAACTTTGTAATGTAAAGCATTTGCATAATTCCTGTGTGTTTGCAAAGGAACTTGCTTTAGAATAAGTTTTCTGTCCTTTGAGCTATTTCCTCCCACAGCAAATAAAAAGAAAAAAAAGAAAAGAAAACTACCTCTTGTTGAATTACATTATTTCAGTATTCATACTCAAAATTAGGTTTCCTTTCCTTTTTCTAAAGGCTTAGGACTGGTAGGTAGTGGTACAGACTCGTGCTTTATGGTTTTATCTCATGGCATATTGGTTTATGACATCAGTATAAGGGCCACTGTATGTTTCTTACCTTCGGTACAGAGGCTGCTGGATTCTTTGCTTGTGTGACATATAATCTGATTGAATGGAGTCTCCATGGCATGATCATTCCCTGTTATGGTGGGCTCTCATCAGGTGCTGCAGGTTTGCTCCCACTGTCCACAGAACTGCCAATATATAATAGGTTGGTAAATGTTCATGAATGGATACTTTTTGTGCATCTGTGTCAGCCCAGTGAAAGTAAATTATCCAGTGCATACAAATCCTCTACCTTCAAATCATCCACCTTCAGGGGAGCGATACAGGGTCCCCTAATGTAAATAGCACCTACACCAGTTTCTGATGCTTTTGTATGTTAATATTTGGCACAAGTCCAAGACAAATTTCATTAAGGATACAATAAAGTATATTTATTGTATTATATTGTATCATATACCCAACCTTTGATACAGGGACATACTCTTACCATCATAACACCATGAAATAAGCAGACAAAGATCAATATTAGCATTTATCAGTGTTAACCCAATAGCAGATGGTTTGTCCAAAAGCCTGGGGAATATATCGTCTGCTCAATGACTTGACTCGTCATGGCTGTATTCTGGGAGTGGGCCAGTTAAAACCATCTGAGCCATTTTCACAACCAGCTCTACCCAGTTAGTGGCTTCATCCTTCATTACACGGTCTATCAGAAGCTTAGCCAAGACCTTGAATGTCCATAAAGGTGAGTGGCATGCATTCAAGGCCCTAGCAGGTGGCGAGCATATTTTATCCAAGCAGGGAGTACTACTGACTATTTTTAAAACTACTACTTTCACAATGCAGTGTAGGAGGCACTTGATTTATTATCATTTAGGGTACAGGAAAAACAAAGCCTGCGTCTGCTGTCACACTTTAAACTTTCTTTGTCATATGTCTTTGAAGATGAAGAACTCACAGTGGCAGTTAAGTTGAACCAGCATCTGTCAAGTCCCGGCAGGTGTCTAACAATCAAGAGCAAACTCTGACTGTGTCAAACACTGCTGTATATCACAAAACATGTCTGCTTTCCCCCTTCTTCTGTTAAATGTTTCAATTGTTAAAACAAATATTCATAGATTTCAGCTTCATGTTAAATGTATTCAATAGATCTTTTTTATTCTTAATTGCTATGGCAGCAGTGCTAATTCAAAGATTTTTTAATCAGGTCATACTCACTGACCTGTTTTGGAATTATGTGTATTGTCTTTGTATCCTTTCGTAGTTTCAGTGAGCAATATGTTTTATGTAAAAGCTTAATGAGGGATGGAGAATTAACCTTGGCTACAGTGTTGTACTGTATGAGCTTATGAAATATGCCCCTGTCAAATAAACCTAAATAAACTAACTGTATTTTATGGAGTGTTAAAAAAATGAAACTTGATCATTGAACACACATTTAACGGTAAATAAGGAGGAAAGGAAATTATGGATATGACATCCTCTAAGACTGCAAAAACTCAAACTTTACAAGTGATCAAAATACATGATGAGCTTTTGAATGAATAAAAAAAATTATATTAGATATTTTTTGTAACACATTCTACGACCACGAGATGGCAGTAAACTCCATGTAATGTGAAACCAAGACGACAAGATTGAGTTATGTAATCAAACAGGATGTGGTAGCCTATGGTATATGACTTTTATGTAAATGAATTGTGCTATGTGTTAATTTCCAAATCTGAAATGTCAGACCTGAATTATACAAGTCTGATTAGTCTTACATTTCTATTATCTTCTTCGATCCCCTTCTTTTTTTCTTTTATTATAGAAAATTATCTGCTTGTATTGAGATTTGACATTTATTACAGTTTTGTCTTCCTTCACTCTCATTGATTCAGAAACAAAACAGTTATTAATAATGCATTTACTTAAAAAATACAACTGGTAGCACTTTTATTTTTTGAGTACCTGAGTTTGAATGATCTCTGGTTTTCAGTACAGGTATCTGCATGCTACTTTTTTGGTTCCTATTTTTGTATTAATTATTATATAAAATGACAAAACAAAAGTATATTGCAATTACAGTTATTTATTTTTATTGGCCCTTTCTGATGTGTCTCCCACCTAGACAAAAAAAGGTTGGTACCGGTTTTGATACCAGTGGTACCATAATTTTGCCTTATTTGCCTGATCTGCAAGACTGCATTTTCCCACATTACAGTAAAAAAGTGAATGCATTACCAGGCCTGGAGGTCCCAAGGTGCTTTTTAATTAGTTGGCCGGGTGCTGTCGAGAATAATCATAAGGTTACTGCAAGCAGGAGGGTAAATAGCTTGTGCTGTGAGGGAAGCATCTTGTTTATTCAGTAAAGTTGCCTGACTTCATCAGTATGTCAAATGTTATTTTTCTATCTCCAGTAAGAAGACAGGTCGCTCTGAGACGTGACGGCTGCGAGTGGAGAAGAGGAGCTAAGTATAGCCTACAGAGTGCAGAAAGGTGGTATACAGCCTTGAAAACTCTGAAGTGGTTCATGTGTTGGTAATATTAGATTAGCCTGAGAAAGAGCTAGAATTACCTGCGTTATGTGAACATTTGTGCTGTGTGCATTAGTCACGATGCTGACATAACGCCCACAAGTCTCTGATTTTGTGATGTTTACCGTTCAGTGACGTGCAGAGTCAGAGAGACACAGGCCTATATGAGTTTCATCTCTCCTTCAGTCCGGTGGTGGTGGCACAGAGCAGGACTGCCAGCTCATCTTTGTTTTCATGAACACGGCCTACATAACACTGGCACTTTATCTGCACAAGAAAAATGTTTTTCATTCACTTTTATACAAGAAGGATTCTGTGGCTACTGTACAAGACAGAAACACTGATAAAGGGCTAGTCCAGTTCAATACAACACTTGCCACATATGGGTCTGAGTATGAAATGTGGCTTTCACTATCTGTTTGTGTTGATTCACTGATTTAATGTCTGCCTAGGCATATCTGTCTGTCCTGTAGCTAAATGAGAGCTCCAATGATATTAGTCCTCTACTGTGCTGTGTTACATGGAAAAATGTTAGTTCAAACAAACACGATTTCATTAAGTATATTATATAAAGTAGTAATATGTAATGTGGAATAATAACTGGTAAAGTGCAGTGTTTTCTCATAGAACTGAAGCTTAAGTAAAAGTTCCCACATTGGTTAAGCAGAGCTGCATTGACTTCCTCTGCAATAGTAAAGCAGCAGGTAGAGAGTTACTGTATGGAGCAGCCGCCAAGATTTTTTTTTTTCTTCATAACCATGTCCCAAAACTGCAAATAAAGTGTCACCTACTCAAGAGAATGTGGGTATTCTTGACAACCTCGAGCCTTAGCACCTTTGCCAGCAGAATAAATTTGGATCCAGAGAGGGGAGTCTCGGCTACAGAGAGAATCCAACACGACTAGCAGCACCTGAAATATGTGACAAACAATGCAGCGTGGTGTGTATGTATTTAAAAACACCACCATTCACACCTATTATAAATATGACTACATTCAGTGTCATAAAAATAATTGCTTGAGAATGAGGGATTTACAGTAGAGATTGAATGACTATTGAAGAGTAACTGTAGGTACCACTAAAGACTTAATTAATAATGAATTATGATTTAGGCTTAGAAACATTGTAATTAAGTGGACATAGTTAGGAGCTGGGGTATTAATTAAGTTGTTACTAAGTCTGAATCATTCTTAATAAATAATTTCTTCATTTTGATTTCAGTTTTGTACAGGCTTTGTTAGTGTGTAATGTTGCTGAAGTGTGCCTTGCGTCCAGCCCTTGATCTGTTCCACTTGGGTTTAGCCTGTTTAGATGACCAGCAGTTGTCCTTGGCCTAGTTTCTGGTCAGAGGAAAGCTCAGAAGAAGCCAAAGTCTATAGTCTTTAAAGCAGCACACAGGATGAAGAGTGCATATCCGTGGGTAAGTGCCTTTTGAAGTTTTACTAGATGATAATCATGGAGATGTGTAGTTATACATTGGTGAGAATGTTGTGTGCTGTCCGCAGGGAGATGCTTCTCTTAGCTCTCTGAATGTGATGCATTTTTAACAGCATGTGTGTGTGGGTGTCACCGAGGCGAGCTTTATGATCATGTACTCTCCTCTCATTTACATAATTATAATCAATATGTTTCAACTTCTATGTAGCTCAGCTGTAATTATCGGCTTTACCTGTCACTGCCGGTGCACTGTAAAAATCACAAGTTTGACAATGCCTTATGTCCGTACACCTGAGTCCTACTTTGGGAATAACTGAGTGTAGCTCACTGCTGTCTTTCAAACTCCAGTGCAGTATTACATAATCTTTACAGGTCAGCCACATTAGCATGAAGCTGCTACACTTTACTATGTATAATTTAAGTGTTTCAGGGAAGAAGAGGTGCAACAAATACAGAGTTGTATATTAGGGTGGAGCAAGAAAATGCACTAATTCTATGCTAGTACATCGGTAACTACTTTGAAATAGCCGCCTCTGCATCTCTGCAAGTATTTTATGTTGAATAAATCCAATTGTGAACAGTACATTAGGAATGATGATATGTAGACCTATCAAAGTAGGATTGTCCAATAATAATCAATACCCAGATACTATCTGATACTAAAATAATTATGAAGTATTGATACTTAACAATCATAGAAATAGGACGAAACAGACCTTATCTGAAAAATTATAGATGTTGGATCTATTACAGTGACTACAAAGACTACATAGTAAAATTAAATAAGCAACTGATATTTTGTATTAAAGATTAGATACAACTGCATTAAAAGAGTGTATTGAGTATCAATACACAATCTGTGACAACGCCACTGTATGGCCATATTTTTTTTGCTTTCCTTACTAACAAGATTGCATAGTCTAAAATACTAGTGATTGTTAATATAGTCATAAATCCCATCAGAAGTGTTTCTGTTGCCGTGGTGCTGGTGAGGGCTCTGCAGTGGGGGGACGCTGTCACTATCTGCCCCTGCTCTCCAGCGCCCCCACCATCACAAAGCCACTCAGCTGTAACACTAGCTGCAGGCGCGCTCAAATTGCCTTCACATTTTCCAGTCAGGGCCATAAGCCAGATCCAACAACACTGCTACATCTGATGGAGCCACATTACTAGTGTGTAGAGCCAGCGCTATGCGGCCATTGTAAAACTATAGCAGTAGTCAATGAGTGTGTCTGTCCCATCAGAGAGCACCCCTGGGAGACACAGACCTTTGTTTTAGCCTCCTCTCTATGGTCTATCTCCTCTGAACAAGGGAAGTGGACTCACCCATTCACAGTCAGTATTTGTGTTAGAGTTTATAGAATTTTGACAGCAATATTTAGTATTATTGTAATGAAATGACATTTGATCTAGTGCAATTATCAAATTGCAAAGGCTGAAATCATTTATAGATTGTCCTCTGCAAAGAACAAAATACCCTGTCCTTTTATTGAAAAATCTTTAGGCCTCTGCAAACATGTTCTGAAATGCATGGGATTCTTGCATCTTTCAAATGCTAATATCCCTGGAGTTGTTCAAAGTGCACTCTGAACTGAATCCTTTTTTAAACATAACTTCCAAATCTTTTTACAGTAACAATACAATATAATTTCATTTTTATCCCCCAAATTGTGCAATCCTAGATATGATAAAGAACAAACTATCTGGGCCATTTGTGAAGGACACTAACAGCAGCCGGACAAGTGCAAATCAAATAACATTCAGAAATGATGCAGTCCTCAGATGTAACAGGACTCTGCAGTAACACCGCATTTGGGAAAATCACTTATCATCCATGAGAAACACAAAACTAAACCACATTGATTTTTTTTCCTGAAACCATTAGACCACAGATAGATCCACGAAGAAATGTATTCTAGTTACATACTGGGTGAAACTACATTTAGTTAATAATGTAATTTTCTAATTTGATTAACTAATGCATTGTCAGGTTGATGATAAGCTTTTGATTTATTTCCATGAATGAAAGCAGGGTCTCCAATCTACAATACTGTAGTTATAATAATTAGGACAGGCATGTAGTTTTGATAGAAAGAGGAGTACATTACAGTTTATTGCAATGGCTAATTTGGCAAATAACCAGAAGGATCCCAGCTCTGATCAATACTGTTGTTGTGTTCTTGGGCAAGACCCCTCACCCATTATGTATGTATGTGATGAGTGAGCAGTAGTCAGAAAAGGTTGTGTCAGTGTACCATGTTGCAACTAAGGTTACTGATTTGTCTAGAAAAGAGTTATACTTTACTAAATGATTAAGATGGTTATTCTTTTTACATATACTACCACCATAGACTATATACATATTCTTTATACAGTCACGATTAACACCAATAATTGGCAAGTGGTCATGATCGGTGCATTTGTGATTATTGACTATTGTGATTATCGTCACACAGTTGCTGGAGCTAGTGGGAGTACACATGTGTGACACTGCGCCTTGAAGCTCAGCTGGGGTCTGGATGACCCGCTGTTACAATTACAGTAGATGTGGCTTAATCACATGAGTCCATGGATAATAATATGGTGAGTAATCAAAGCGATAAGTTTGGACCTCAGGGTAAGTAATAGTGAAGTCAGACAGTCAACGCTTAACACTTTTGTTGGTTAAGGCATGAGTATATTTATAACATCAGCCATCTGTGACCATTGAGTCGCGTATGCTACATCAAAGCCTCTTGTTACTTCTGCCAGGAACTAAATGTGTGTATTTTGTGTCAACTGCCTCACTGTTGCACCATTGCTCCTGCCTGTACAGTGAGGAGCACAAGAGTAAGTGGGCAGTAGTGAGGGGGGAGAGTTAGAGCAATTATACAACTGATGGTGCAAAGACGCCAGTCACTGGTTCCCCTTCACACCAGCTTTAAGTGGTACGCTCCACGCTCTTAAAGGTAGAGTGTACAGCACTAGTAAGACTTAACTCTAAACTCTATTATCAAATTATACAAACTGCCAACTGCCAACATCACTGATTTTTTAAACTATAACAAGCTTGCTTGTAAATAGCTGCTGACTCAGGTGCCCTGTGATGTAACACAAAGTCCTGCACAGACTGTATTAAATGCCCTGAATAAAGTTTGTCATTCCCTCAGCTATAAAGAGACCAAATCGAATGGTTGTACACCATTTATCTGTCACATTGTATAAGTTTCTGTTGTTAGATTGTGGAGTAGATTTGAAGTTTGTACTGGGTCTGTACATTGCAACTTTAGACAGCAGTAGGTCATTTATTACAAGCTATTTTGCCCATTAATTCAATCTCTGAGTTATTCCAATCCCATTGATCTGTTTTTGTGCCCTTGGGCAAGGTATAATATTACTAATGACACTGGTTTAGAATTCAGTGGTGATTCAAAAATTTAGCTACAGACTTTTTGGTCTGACCCAAGGCAGTTGTGAAAGAATTTACACTTAAGTAATGCAAAAATCTCAAGAGATATCTGGCATACTATTATTATATATTAGATAAATATGTATTTTACATTTTTATCCTGCATCAGCAACACCCACCACACCTCTACTGGATCCAGTGTGCAGATATGTGAAGTAAAACTTTGTCCATCTTTAGCTCCTCAAAACTCACAACCACCCTACCAAAACAACAAGCCTCTCTATTGCCATGGCAACAACTGCAGCACCATCGCTAAGGCAACAGCTGCAGAGTGCTACAACAAGCAGAAAAACCTCCTTCATGCATCCGGCACTGGTTATTTCACCCCCTGGTTTTGTATGTTTCTTCATCCGTCCCTGTGCTCTAACCTTTCTCTGCTGCTGCTGCTGTGGCGACGGTGATGTGTTTTTCTATAATGCATTTGTAATTCACAATGTTCTCCGCGCATTTGCTCTCGGTCTAATTCCTTCTGTCTTCACGCACATGGACACCTCCTCCGCTGCCCCCGTGCACCCTCCCTCTCCTCTTCTCCGCCTGCTTTATTTTCGCTTCTACCACTGTGACCCCATCTACACTTCTTCTGTCCACATCTTTTTTCATATCCACAAACCCTTTTTGACCATTGAAAAAAAATCCCCCCTTTTCTCATTTCAATCTAAATTCCAGGACCACCACTCACTTCGATCTCCCCCGTCTCTCTATCTTTCTCTTTCTTTCTCACTCCCTCTCTCTCTCTTCTCTCTCTCTCTTGCTCTCTTCCTCCTCCTCCTCCTCCTTCTACCCCCTCCCGTCATCTCTGCGTTCCCTGGCTGCTTCAGTTGTTAGTCAAAGGGAGAGGATCCAGCGCAAAGGCAGGCGAGGAGGGGTAAAAACGGGGCAGAACGGCGGCGGCAGGACCGGAGTGTGAGGGGGAGAGGGGTGCGGGGTCTCAGCCCTCGGTCGTGGGGGGTCGAGGGGGGTTGAGATACACCCCAAATCATTCCTTGCTCCGAGTACCATGGACTGCCTCTGCATTGTGACTACAAAGGTAAGCCACTATACTCGTATGTATCTATGTCTCTTCTGTCACCTGTCACAGTCAACCCTCGCCCCAAAAATCCACTGTTCTGATGTGGTGCCCAGATTTGGGACATTCTTGTGGTATTCTTTGATCTCCTCCTCAGCACTTAGTTGACCCATCTCCCACTCTTTCCGGTTACTATGCTTTTGTGGAGGATGTGTGGCAAGGAGCAACGTGGGGTAAAAAAAAAAAAAAAAAATCGGTGGACGTTGGTTGGTTGGGATGCAGGGGCTTTGTGCCATAGGAGCTGCAGAAGACACCAGAGAGAGAGGCAGAAGACTATGGCAGGGCACTGTGAATGCTAATGTATTTGAACTGCTGTAGACCTCGCCATATGCCCATGTGGACATCACACATCAGCCTGTCACTCGCTCACACTGGCCTTGAGACTGACAACGAGAATCCACTGTATTTTCTTTGGTGTACTACATGGAGAGATAAGGCAGTAATATACTACAGAACCAGTGCACCTGAGTTCAGGAAGTAGTGGCAATGAATTAAAATGGCACAGGAGTCCACGCTGGAGCAGCTGTGTGGAGAGTGAGATTATTCCCACATTTGTGCTGAGAAGAAACGTGCTGCACTGGTGGCTTTTTCACGTATTTTATAAATCTATTCTTAACTGTGGCACATTACATTCATTTGCTTATCAAGCGCTCAGTTTCCGTGGCAACACATCCAATTGGTCACTTAAACAGATAAAGTCAGATGAGCAAGAAGTTTGGCCCTCACATAGCTTTTATACAGCCAGTGATCATGATTTACTTCTAATATCAACAGTACTGTGGAAAAAAGAAAACATTGAATTTAGTACATGCATGTTGACTTCTGTTCAATCCAAAGCTGTCAAAGACAAAACCAACACTTTTACAAGCTAAAGGAGTGTGCAATAATGAAACTGAATTATTTGAAATATTTGTGTTTCATCAGGCATTGAAAAATAAGTGGATTTATATCTGATAAAACATAGGAATACTTTCTTTAAAAATGTTAATTGCACTTGCTGATAATGTTGCAGTGAATCATAAGCAAAAGCTTGATACTTTCAGCAAGACATTGTCCTCAGATGTGTGAGCTCGGGACATGAGTTGTTGTGAATGTTGGTTACCTTCAGTGGGTGAGTCAGAGCTGAAGTGCCCACATTAAGTGGTAGACCACAGTTGCACTGAGTGGAAAGTTGCATAAACCCGCACATCTCCAAGTGAGAGGAGACTTAGTGTAAAGCCGCCGATGAGACACTGCTGTTTGCCAAGAGATTGTGAGGCAGATGGTCACTTTATGAGAAGCTCCATCAGTTTCTTCACACAATTATATTCTACTGTGAGAAGAATACACTTGTTTAGCATTCTCAAACTTAAATAGCTCATATTAATAACACAAATATGGACACTATCAAGTCCTAGGGATAGTTTTCTTTCTGTGAATCAAAAGAATGCCATCTGGAGTTATGATTGTCTAAATGTTGACATACTGCTTAAAAAGTCATAAAAGATTTATGGGTGCTGGCTGCATTGCAGGTGAGTGGGCCATCCCTTATAGTGACAACCCTATTCTCTCACTTACCAACAATGCCTCTGGGTCTTATATGTAAAAACAAACATGTATAAACACAACTTAAAGGTGACTTAACTTTTCAGGCGGAGATACATATAGGCTCGTTTCCATGAAGATGCTTTTGTAGAAGTTCCATTGCATAGCATTAAAATGATCTATTTCCATGGAAACATATCTATGGAGAGGTAACCTTTATCACCATATGGACCTAACCATAACCTTCAACAAAAAAAGCTATGGTAATTTCCAGATAACCAGGTGGCCTCAACCAGAAAAGTTACACAGTAGCCTACATTTAAGACAAGACAAGCCAGAGTGTAAGTCATCTTAATACTCATAAATGACAAGATGTCTGTGCAAGCTTAATACTTAGACAATATCATTTAAAACACCACTTATGTCCCCAATCACATCAGTAATCATCACATACAAAAAAAAACAAAAAAACTTTTTGAATGGCAAAGAATGTAATTTATCTGGTGTGTGCATTTTATAAATTGCACAAATAAGTATCAGGAAAAATTACTTGAATGCAACAGTCAACAGTTCAAATGTAGAGCAACAAGAGAAAATAAGATTAGATTAGATTTAATATATTATGTTAAATTCAACTATAGGTAAAATGTTTTTGGAACTAAGTTACACCAAATAGCATAAATATATATAAATGCTTCTTATATTACTCTCCAAAATGCACTGCTACACTGTAATCCATTACTATGTCTCCTGTGCCTGTCTTGAAGAAGAAACTCCTCATCCAAGAACAAACGATGCAAATGTTGACAAGGTCATGCTACTTGCAGAGACAAACTGTATCAAAGACGGAAATTGCCATTTTTGTTTCAGTGAGCACTTGACGCAAATATTATTTTTTCTTAGTATGAAATAAAGTAATAGATTTAATATTTCCTGCATCACATTAAAATCTGATAGTTGTATATTTGGGGTTACAGTAATTTCACTATGTTTCTAGTCTGATACCAACTCTTACTTGCCTGTCGTAGCTTGTTCTGAGTGGATGAATGGTAGAAAAAAGAAGATTCCATTTCAATCAGTGAAGACAGACAAACACAACCTGCCAAAGGCACATTGATATTACAGTACTGAGGATGTTTGCACTGTTATGTCAACGTGGAACAGCTCCCAATGAAAACATTTGTGTCGACAAGGGGATCACGTGTAATTCGTTTAAGTCACTCACAACAAGAGCTTTTCTATCAGCTAGAAGTACATGACAGAGATACAAATACTTTGATAATATTATTTTTGTCTGTCTTGTTGTTTTTAATGTGTTTATGTGTATCCATAAAGTTGTTGTTTTGGGCAAATCAAACCCCTCTCTCCATTCAATAGTATCTCTGATCCTTGAACAGCAAATGTATCTGCTGAAGCCTTTCAGGATAGATTTTTCAAAGTTCCCAAAACTTGTAAAGTTGGCCCACAAAAAGAAGAGACAGTTCAATATTGAGGAAAACACCATTGCTAGCAGCCAAAACACTGGCAAAAAGAAGAGGAGAGGCTGAGAAGGCTCATAATTCTGTGGTGGAGGGGTTAGAGTAGTACTATACTGTTACTGTATTCTGTATGAATAGTTGAAGAGGTGATTGTCATAGAAGCAATTTGTTTCCAAATACGTAATTTCAGCGGTAAAGCGTGGGCTTCCATAGGTCCACATCCTGAGCCCTCTTTGATTATCTTCCTGGCCTGTCGTCATCCGCTCGTTCCACTTCTCTGCTTTCACATTTCCAATTTGCTCCTTCCACATTTTTGTCCTTCCTGCCTCCTTCACCCCTGTAATCCTCAGCTTGGACTGCTTTCCTTTATCTCTAATTTTTCTACCCCATTTCCACTCCCAGTCTCTTGTCTTCCTTCTTAGCACTTTCGAGGCTTCCCTAGTTAGTGCTCCTTCAAATAAATTATACATTTGACACGTAGTTGAAGTCAGCAGTTGCACATGCACATTACTGCTTTCATGTATGGCTCCCAACAAGGACACTTCAACCTCCTTTTGAGTCCATTTGAGTTTGTGAGGAACGCATTTCAAAGTACATGAATATTTATAAGTGGATGAGGCATATAACTATACGTTCAGTGATTCTTGTTCTATTCAGAGAGATGTTGTTCGGCTCAGTTAAACAAGTGTCTGCTTGCTGTACTATGTCATTGGCTGTATTTGTGAGCGGTATTTGTGAGCTGTACTGTACTATGCTGTGGGCTAGGATTAGGGATCAAGTGGAGAGCTCAAATGATCCAAGCCCAAGGGCACAAGTGGCCGCCTGGCGATGGGGCCCTGAACGCAGCCACACAGACACTGATCCTGCCAAGAGGCTCCCAGGGCACCCAGGCTGTGGAGGGTGAGGATGATGCAGAGCGGATACTTCTGCTGCTACAGGCTTCTCTATCAGTCTAAAACATGATGTGCAGGACACAGCTAGGCCTGTCATGACAAGTACTATATTGACTTATCTTCAATAAATGATAGATGGAATAGTATTTTTGGGAATTAACAAGTACATTTTCTTTGCAACAGTTGGGAATCTTTTTTTTTAGTGCGATAAGATGTTACAGATATAAATAGACAAACAATGGATTCTTGTGCCTTGTTAAGGGAAATTTGTGTAAGATACATTTAAGTGATAACTTGTGGTTGTTAAATTGCTTCACACAGATATATGTTTTACAGGTTTTTAGACATATCCGAGTTTCACATACGACCACTTCTGACAACGTGAGCCGTTTTGTAGACACTGAGCATGTTTCAGAACTTTGTGTATTCATTGACTTCCATTATAAACTCATTTTTTGACAGTAGGGCACATGAAATGTATGTATGAAAATGGGCTGCTCATCAAAACTATGCATTTAGGGACAGGCATAGAGCTGGGAAAACATATCTTTATTTAATGCAATTTTGTAAATCTCTCTACATTCACTAAAACAAAAAGTAACTGCAACAAGAAAATGTGCAGTAATATTTTTTTCAGAAAATTTTAGCAGAGATAATGGAACTGTAATGGAAATCTAAGAGCAATCAGCATGACAAAACTGACAGTATATCAAAACATACCAAAATGCAAGAAACACAATGTTCTCACTTATTGTTCATATGGGTGAGCTAATAACAAGGATAGATAGAATAAAAAAAAAAAAAAAAAAAAGAATGATAGTCCTATTTCTTTTCATTTTATGGAGTTATTATATTTACCAATATATGACAATATAGCAATAATAGAGCTATTAATTGACTGGGATAGGCCAGTTACACTGATCAGATCAGTTTTTAAAAAAGTGGCATCTAAGGGCTTAATAAGTTATGTTAATTTATAATGTCATTTTAAATAGAAAAAAAAATAATGTTTGTTGATTTTATCACAATACACAATTGGTTTGGATTTTTTTTTTTTTTAAACAAGACACAATGCTAAATGTACTTATTGCAGCTCATAATGATTCACTGAGATTATGCTGCTTTAGGGTTATTGTGTCAATGGCATACATTTGTTTCAGTATTGTTGTTTATTGTGACCGTTCCAGTAGCAATATATTGCATTTCAGAATGTGTTATCATGACAAATACATAACTATGTTTATGGGGCTGTGTGTGAACCATGCATGTTAATATAGAATACACTGTCATGATATTACACAGTACTAAAAAACATCTATTTTATGTTTGCCATATGATTTTGACAAATTTTAATAAAACCAGACACAACTATAAGAACACTGTAACATGATAAATTTAATGAGAGTTCTATAATTTTTTTTTTTTTTTTTTTCCCAAAAAGGCCAGCCACAGCTGCACAAGCAAGTGTAAATAATAATACCAGGTAATATAAAAGTTGACATTAACAAACACTGATTCAGAAGTGGTCCATGGTAAAACTAGTTTCATACTGCAAAAGAAGCTTTTGACAATATCTTGTAATATTTGTCTAAAATATTTGACAAACTATAGATAGAAATAGAATCGAAATAATATTCATTGACAGTATGGAGATGATTAGAAAAAAAAAATGTTTTCACCGAAATGAGAACCAAAACCTTACAAATATGTGTTGCTTTAGGCTCTAAACATTATAGCAATAATAATACATTTCGCATTATTGTCCATAATGATTTGCTTGTATTATGTTAGGATAGTGGGCAGTATTTCTCATTGAATAACTGCAGTATATTCATACTGTGTGTCCCATTCTGCACTGTCCCATATTTGGATAAATCGATGCCAAATATTCCCCTGATTTTAATGACAGGAGCATAAGGGTTTGGGTGGTGAATTCTGCTACATTTCTGTTTCATTTTAAGCCCATATTGCGGCAGTCACCCACACAGTCCAGTGTTTAACACCTACAGGAGTAGACTAAACTCTACTGATCGGGTAAAGGAGCCTTGTCTTGTGTGAAATCTCAGAAAAGTATCTTGTCTCCATTGAACAGGAAGTGCTTGTGAATATTCAAAGTGCATCACTGATTGTCAATAATCCTTCAGTGAAATTGTGCCAAATCTCAAATGTAAAGTTGCTCAATGTGGATTTACAAGGATCTTTTCCAATAAAGCCAGACCACCTTGAACACTGTATATCCAAGCATAGGGCTGTAGGCTTTTAGTTGTTTTAGTCGATTAATCTGTCAGTGGACTCCAAGGTTTTTATTAGTCAATTATTTTATTAGGGTTAAGATTTATATCATACTCAGTTTGAATCAGAAGGGTGCAGTGGAGTCTGATAACTAGTCTGATCACTGACATTTCTGAGATCTTTTGCCAGCTCTAATATGATATATTTTACTATTTTACAGACAATTCCCCTACACCAACAATAAGCCAAATAGAAGATTTCTTCAAACAAAACACAATCTGTGCTTCTCTTCCTTAGAAACATTTGTGTTGTTCTGCTCTCATCAAGTGATGAGATGAGTAATGCTTTCTTTTCAATGTTACCTTGGACACCCACTTATAATTTATAAATAATGTCATTTGTCATCCCGAGGACCAGACATAGACTTTCATGTGAGCTTGCTGGTCATTTTTCACCTTTCCCATTGGGGTGAATAGACACTGGGCCGTGCGTACTGGCTCTGCCCTATAATGTGAGTGTTTTGGCTGTCAGCATCGCTCTCTATCCTGAAATTGTCCATATGACAGGTGACAGATTAGATCCATCACAGGATATTTGGGCTGGGGACTTTGCCACCTCACACACAGTGTCATGGGGAAACATGAGCTGTCCACAGTGGAGTAAAAATAGTGGACTAGATATGCAACATAACCCAACTGTGGGTAAAAAAGAATGGTAAAGGATTTATTTGCGTGTGCATCTTATCAAATGATAGGCTTGCATCGAAACAGCAGCTACATCACTGCTTTGTGAGGTGCTCAACAGTCCGAGTGTTATGTAATTACACAGTGTTGTCGTACGAGCGGGGAGGGCTCAGGGTAGAACCGTAAAAGGAGCAGGAAGTGAAATGACAGGAAGCAGCATGACGAGGTTGGCAGTGCTGGGATCATTGATATGAATAGTACCTGCATTAGCCTTGCAAATACGGCCACATTCTCTCTGCTTTGATGAGGTTTTTAATACAGATAATGACATCTTGTGGCATGTAGTCAAACTACAGCTCAGAGGGGATCTGGTTCTAGTGTGGTCCAGTTTTAGGAGTCAACAGTTGGACTGGCATTGCTACATTATCCTAAACACTGCTACATTAGCCTGAACACTGCTACATTAGCCTGAACACTGCTACATTAGCCTGAACACTGCTACATTAGCCTGAACACTGCTACATTACCCTGAACACTGCTACATTAGCCTGAACACTGCTACATTAGCCTGAGCTGTACATGACACAAAGCTTCTGTTCCCTGCAGTCAAGACCTTTACATTTAGTGAAAGTATTGGTTATTCATGAGCTGTGTTTTGTCATATGACCAGTGTCATACGTCATCTGAAATTCAGCTCATGGGTCTAACTTCTTGATAGGGAGAAAGCACAAGTCTTCATTGTCCTGTGTCTTTAAACTTGATAATTCACCTTGTGATGACATTTACACTCTGAACTCTGAAGTTTCCAATGAAAGACACTACAAAACTAATGACATCATGAGGGTTCAACCTCATACTCCAGTCAGTGATGTACTAGTGCACATATTTTGTGCCGTTTGTTTGTCTCTGGCTTTGTATCTTCATGTTCTTCTTATAGGTGATGTCAGTTGCCTAGCAACCGAGCAATCAGGGCCCGATTGTTGCCATGACGACATGGCAGGGGTATCATCACGGAGAGAATAGAGATGAAAGAAGGGAGGGAGAGGCAGATAAGGAGAGATAGAGCTGGCATTGAGGGCTGTGCTGGAGAGAGCTCATAGAGCAGCCGCTCAGAGCAGGTAGGAGGATGACCTCTGGTAGGCGGCAGCACGCGCTCATCAATGCGCACTACAGAAGTGTGCTGCATGAGAGCTGCACACAGCGTTTGACATTAGCACAGCACTACTATAGGGTTACAGCTGTTTTTACTCACAACCCAAATACAGGGGCTAAAGAACCAGGACTGGAGGTGTCTGACCACTGTATGTGCCATATCCATCCATCAGCTGACAGAGGGTTGCTACAGATCTACAGAGGGGTCAGAGCACTTTATTGTGTTAGCCTCTCGCTGAAGGAGTAGCTGTAGGACATTACAAGAGTACAGCAGCACACATGGAGCCTACAACATTTAAAAGCCAATTCTTTTGCAGTCAGCCACAAACTGAGCAGATAATGGATGATAGGTTGTTCTAACTTTCTTTGGTGAAGTTTTTATTTTGGGGAGTAAGGTAAACAGTAAGTTCAACAATCTTTCACCAGTGACTAACATGCTTTAATTGACCACAGTATTTCTCTGTGCATATGATCAGAAGTAGAAAACCTTTATAGCTTCAGAGGCACCAGTAACAGGGCCAGTGATTCATGTATATTATATGAATAGTTACAGAATAAAGTAGGTATTATTGGCATTGAGAAAATTTTAGCTTTTATGAAAGCAGGGACCAGAATGTCACACTCGACAATAGAAGCCCATATGAGTCACATATTGAACAAGAGTCATAGAATAAAAGCACAATGAAAAACATAATTTCTGGACATGTTCTAGATTCCCTTAAGCTTTAATGTCACAACAAAAAAGTGGATGACTAACTATTGATCTTTAGAGAAAATAATAGTAAGTTGTGTGAGTATCTATGTTTGAATGGTGCATCTACTACAAGTAAATATGCATGTGGCTACTAAACATTTTGCCCATCTCTCATTGCTGAAGACCACTGACTGTAGGGCTGAGTGATAAGGTGATGACTTGAACTCTGATCTCATGCATGTTATGGTATGTTATTTTAGTAAACTCGCCATATTGTGATTGTGTGATTTTCTCTTGAATGCAGCTCTATACTCAACAACAACAAAGACAGTTTTTCCCACTTACTGACCAATAGGAGGTGTAAGTGTCAGGTGGATTTAACCAATTGTAATGAAGTTTGTACTTTCAGATAAAGGCAAGCAAGTGAATTTAAGGCAATATAAAGATACAAAGTTACATTGTGATGACATCGAAAATGGTCATCTGAATCCAAAAAAAAATTATTATATTTCCCTTTTTGGTTATACTAATATCATGTCATGAATATAATGACTAATGACAGACATCAAATGAATATTTTTTTTCGTTGCCTGCCTATGAGATACAGCTCCATATTTCTTCAGCTGCTCATTTGCAGATCTTGTTGTTCATCTGTTGTACATCCTTTACACAGTAACTTTCATCAAGTCCTTATATTAGTGGGCAATTCTAAACAGTAGTGCAGATTTTTTAAAACACATCTATGAATTGCAGTTTTCAATACACTTGATTAAAACATTTCTTTTGAAATTGAATGAATTATGTATGTGGATTACTGTGTGTTTCTTCTAAGCAGTAGGCTACATTACGTAACAGTAGTAGAGAGGACTCCATTGCAGACTGTTTCACCCATGACAGAGACGGAGCAGACCTAAGGCAGATGTGTCGCGGCACAGACACTATGCTGGCTGTTGATCTGATTATGGAAGAATAAAAGTGAAGTATAGGTTTTATTGTCAGTGTGAACGACTGCACACCCCCATCCCCCCCCCACGCCGCCTCTCTCAGCGCCACGACAACCATATTTTATGAGTCACGGTGGGAGCGATCTGCTAGTGCTATCTGTTCAGACCCCTGCCTTTAATATCAACACATACCCAACACCAACAACTGTGGCTTCCAGGAAAACTCTCCTCCTCTCTCTCCTCCCCCCCTCCCCGCTTTTGATTCCCCCCTTCCTTCCCCTCTGTCTGGTGCTCCCCAGATCTGTGCCTCTATACTGCGGGTGTCTGCCGGGGAAGCTGTGTTTTTGCTGTCTCTCGCTCATGAAGGGCCGCACTAAGCTCCCTTCTCTCTGCCCGTGTGTGGTAGGTACATGCACCGCGCCGATTCTGTCTTCGTCTCGATGTGCACTCATCTCGTCTTGTTTTGCATGCTAGCTCCAGGTTTGCTATAGCGAGTGACTGCTACTGTGGGGCTGCTACGTCTTCCCCAGAGCAGATTAAACAGATTCTCACGGATTGGATGGAGACGTTGTGTAAAAAGACATATTTGGTGCCTTCACTTACACTTGAGTATCCACATAAATCTGCTCTGAGTGGTGCGGCTTAATGTGGCCTGCACATGTGTGTTGTCTATGTGCCTGAAAGCATGTTGAAGCATTCCACAACAGGGAAACTCCAGGTGACTTGTTGATTACTGATTATTGATCTCTATATACAAAAGTGAAAGCATATAGTATCAACGTATTCAGATGATGTTGCTTTTTAAGCCCAGCAGAACACCAGTTTTATCTTGCGTAGACATGGAAAATCCTCTAAATGACCCCACCGCTAGCACTGAGGATCACCAGGATTCATATAGTTAGGAACAGTGGCTGCAAGGAAGTTACCCCATTATGACAGTACATAGAAACAGGACAAAAGCAGTCCATTTTCATTATTGGAGGAGCTGTGCTGATTGCTCAAGTTTCATGTGCTATTTCAAGTTGTTTGCTACTCATGTAAAAGCTACTAGCTATATTATAACTAATTTGAATAAAAAGTTAATTTTTTGTCACTGAAGGTCAAAAAATTATGTTGGCCCTCGTTCCAGGTTGCTAATATATTTTTTATTAACAACTTATCACTGAAATCCAATATAAATCTAGCAGAAAATGGTACTAAATAATACCAGTTCCAAGAATTTAGACTAAAGAAGAGATTTTCTACCTGGAATAATAGACAACACATTCATTAGACAAAAAAAATCATGGATAAAGAATGTACAAGAATATAATTTGTTTTAAAACAGTCTGTGGCTAGTGGCTAACTCATAACAAGGAGATCCAGATTTAATTGTTTGGTGGAGCCATTCTATGTTGAATAGTTGCACCACAATCTAAAACAAGCGTAATAGACTAATGCTGCGGATAGAAAGTCCTGACCAAACTCAATCTCAATCTGGAGATTCTGGAGACAGGTCAGGTCAGCGGAGTACCCCCACAAACCCAAAGTCAAGTGCTATTTTCTTTTTCTCAAAAACATAACAACAAACCCATAGCTCAAAGACTCAATCCCAGTTCCAAACAGTAGGCTACATATTGCCATTGTGTCTTTGAGCATGACACATCATTCATCTCATTTGAATGTGTGAGTGAGGTATTGGTGATGGCTAGAAGTAGCTCATCACTTTCGAATATGAGAATGAATGAATAACAGTGCTTTGTAAGAGCTTGAAAAGTACTATACACAATAAACGATCATTTCTTACTTAATTCTCCCAAAACTATGACAGTTTTTTCACAGTATTGGCAGTTTATTGGTTGGCTTTTGGTGGGTTTAACAAGTTTAAGACTGGTGAATGTGCATGTTACTGCTCTAAAATCAAATATTGTTTAGTTATTACATGGCAACTCCACAGTGTATGCCCCTTAAATTAAAAGATACATATACTTGGCATTTTTATTCAAATGTAGTATAAATTGTTTACTCTGTTAGCTGACTCAAACCAGAGCCTACTGCTCTGGCAGCAGCTGGGGGGCACAGCCTTTTTGTCATCTTTGATTCAGATGGCTCTGATGGGTTGTCTAAAAGCTTTGAGCAGTCTTGTTTGCTGACACTGTCAGCAGCACATGTCTGTAATGTGTGTATAGAGTATGTATATATTGTATGGTAAAGTGAGAAGCATGTTCTCCAGAAGGCAGTTAGGTAGGAGCCTGGTTAACAGTTGGTGATCTCTCATACATGCAGTTCTATAGGTCTGACACATAGGACAGGTGGTGAAAGGCTGTTCAGAGCCTGCATTCATTCAGTGTGGGAGGATGAGAATACAAGTGAGAGTGGAAGCAAGACCAGTGTAATCAGACCTGTATGTTCATTACGCCTGTATTAGACTCTTGGTCGAGCACAGGTATGCCCTGTGCAGAGATTCACTCGACTAAAAGGACAGCAAGGCAAAGCACTGTCAAAGGTATCTAGGAACTGACCAAGTATCAGTCAAAAACTGCATTAAGTTCATTCATAAGACACAATAACTATACATAATGAGAAGCGTCTTCATATGGAAAATTCTTCATTTACTCCCAAAATTCCAATGAACTCCAAGCCTTCTCCTTTCCGTTGTTGTACAGCTGACTCTCTATTTGTAATAAAATAATTTGTCAATCAATAAACATTTTTGGTTGACTAAGACACAATTGACCAATTAGTTCACTTAATTAGGGGGCGGCAGTAGCTCAGTTGGTAGAGCATTCGCGCACTGATCTAAAGGTTGGCGGATCGAATCCAGCTCTCAACATAAACATCACAGGTTGAGCGGTCAGATCCACTGACCCACAGGTTGGCTGGTGTGATTCCAGTTCCCACAGATGAATGCTGTCGTTGTGTCCTTGGGCAAGACACTTAACCCACCTTGCCCACAGTGTCTGCGTACACTGGTGTGTGAATGTGTGTGTGAATGGGTGAGTGGTTCCTTGTTGTAAAGCGCTTTGAGTGCCTTGAAGGTGGAAAAGCGCTATAGAAAAATGTGACCATTTACCATTTACCAATTAGGGCATACAGCCCTAAACATTCATATGGATAAGTGTTTTGGTCGATTGTAAATGTTGACATGGCAGTGCTATGACAGACAACCCTATAGCACATGGGTTGAGTCAAACGTGCAGCATGTTGTTTAAAATGATGAGTGCGTGTGAGTAGGAGCATGCAGATTGTGGCGTTGAAGTGGCTCAGATGAGCTCTATCAGGTTGCTGGTGGCATAAATACTATAATTCTCAACTCAGGTATTTTCCTGTGAGTAGAGCTGAGTCGGGCGCAGCCTCAGGAGGTTCCCACTTGTTTGCATGTGAGTGCTGCAGGAGGCTGGAGGAGGCTAACGACCTGGAGCGCTTTGTGTAAAAGTGATCCAAAGTGTCTCTCTAAATTTAGCAAACTCACAGCTTCGATCTATATTTAGATTGCGGCCGCTTCAAGTGATATTTGTTTTTATGAAGACAGCTTAAGTTGTGGTAAGAGAACATGATTGTAGTAGTGGAATAGTGCAGGCACATCTGACTGTGTGGCTCACAGTCTCAGTGTGGCACATGTCGTGTGCTGGACACCTCTCTGTTAGAAATGGTGACCAGGAGAATGTTGGCATGTGGACTGTTTGTTAGGGATCTGCCACCCCCTGCAGATGTTGTCATGGAAACACTCCTCTGGGGTGCTCTCTCTGTTTCACACAATGCAGTATTAAGATGTTAATGCTAATACTACTCTCAGTGCTGGAAAACCACAGTTTAGGCTTCCATATGACGCCCACGCTTACATAATGCTGAGTGGAAAGGGGATGCCACCTACGGTATATGATCACCATGGAAATCATCGTCAGAGATGGTTATATGAACAGCATGCAATATTCATTTTGAATGAATTACATTCATTAATACCTATAATACATTCAGTATCAGTATGAATAAAAAAGTCATTCCTTATGAAAGCCACACAGCGACAGTGAGTGGCAATATGAGTGGCAATATGGTTGAATTTTCTTGCCCAGAGATACAAAGGAAGGAAGAAATATAGTTCACTATTTAAATATATGTTCCACCAATTTGCAACCCAGATAGAACATGTGGCTATAGAAACTGAGCTGAGGATGCAAGTGATAAAAACAACTTCTCACATATATGTAATTACCACAGTGGTGTTAGCCAAAGCGGTTACCAGAACGACAGGAAAAAATAGCATTCAGCTTCACAATTTTTTCAGTTGAGTTTCTAAAGAATTTTCTTTGGATATGTGAACACCGAATAATATCCACTTCATTAAATACTCTTCAACCATCAAAAGGATATGCATTGATTTAAACAAATAAGAACCAGCCACATGACCAGCAGGGTTCAGAAATAGGAATCATATTGTGTTGCATACTACAGGCAAATAATGTAAATTTAAAGTGCAACTTTCAATTATTTGCACAAGTTCCAAACAAAGAAGGAAAAGTTAAAGTCTGTTCACCCACCATTCTGCTGGGTGAACTGTACAAACAGTGAACCCATAATATTGCTTTCACTGAATGTGCAAAGTATGCATGTAAGTAAGTATAGACTACATGAGACATTCAACTTTCTTAGCAGGTCCCGTGTACTGTACTTCTCATGCCACTGCTACAAAGTGAAAGCTCTGCAGCCTCATGTCTGCTGCCTCTCTCTAGAAAACACATCAGCTGGGACATCCCTAGTTCTCTAAAAGGTTGTGTGGATAGAAAAAAATGCTGAATTTGGAGCAGTTTCCCTACTCGATTTTACGCTGACATCACTGAGAACGCCGCAGTTGGCCCTGAGATGAATGCACAATATTTAAATCCATCCTACCTGGTTCTCTCACTCCACCCAGTGGGCTCTGAATGTCAGCACAACACAGAGCAGCAGCAGAGCCATCTGATGAAGGTAGAAAAAAATAGTCAAGAAATGTTACATTTATGATTTATCATTTTTAATAATAATATTAAAGACTAGGCTAATATAGGTTATTAGGACAATCTCAAATATCATCAGCCCTGTGTTTGATCAGCTAACCCTTCCTGACCACTTATTATGCTAAAATGCTGCAGTGTGGTTCTGCACTTTGCAGCACATAAAACAAAAACATTGCACTTTATGTTTATACACATTTAATAATAGGTTTGTGGTATTTAATTATAAATCAAATTCTACTTTTAGTATTACCCATTCAAATCATTTTTGCCATTTTTATGCAGCCACATATATAACATATATACATACATAAGCATATGTTTACCAGCTTTATTGTGTATTTAGGAATATGAAAAGATGACCATTTTCAAAGTTGAACATTTTCAGCATGTTAGCAATGCCATGTGTAATGGCATTGCTACTCCAGAGACAAGACAACTTGCGTAAATAAACAGGCATACGTAGTGATGAACGACAGAGTTTTAACTCAGTAGGCACAGCTTCTTTCTGTCTTGAAGTTCAGCACCTTGGACAGCACCATCACAGTTCAGCTCCAACAGGGGGCGTCCTAGACACACAGCAACAAGAGACAGCAGTGGAAGCGGATAGCGCGACTAGATTTAAATAGTTCTCCACTTTCTTCTCCCTTGACTTTTAACTCCGGTGGTTGACTAAACTTTATATTAACTATATATACAATATATCATATACAAATGTATATGCTTTGACTGGTTTCTCTGAGTTTGGCCCGGGAAAAAAAACAAAAGTTTACGTCCTAACTGGAAGAAGAGAGTGTGGAGAGAGAGGAGAGAGGGGAGAGTGAGAGAGAAAGGAGAGGGGATGGAGCACATTGTGAGTAATGTTGCCAGTGTAGCGTCGAAGGGCAATATGGCAATGTATGGCGGCACACGACTGTAAAAGATGCATGATTTTAAACGAAGCATAGGCATAGCTTTTCCTAAACCTGCTGCTCGTACCTCTCCGCTCCATCGGACATCTCTCCCGCTCTCCACCGCCCGTATCACTGACCGAGTCCACCCCCTCCCTGGACTGCTGCTTTCCCGGGTGTCCTTTGATTTGCTTTGACCGGCGAGTCTCGTGGTGTGACCGAGGACGAAGCGGTGGTCTGGTGCTCTCTTTTTAGCTTGGTACCGATGTCTCTGCCCATAAAGAACTTGAAGTGCCTCTCTCCGGTCATGTGCCAATGCAAGCTCATCTGCAGCAACCGAACACTGTCGCTGATGTTCGGATGTAAGGTAAGCGGAACCAGCGGAGCGTGAATGTGTATTGTAAATGTGTAGAAGGCAAGCGGCCCATGTGACAGTTTTGGCGCCTTTAGCCTTCCTGATGTTGCTTTGAGCCGCGCTTTTGTAATTACACATCGTCATTAGCCTAATCGCTTCCACCTGGCTTGCTCTCTTGTCCTTCTGCTCAGGTTGTGGCTTATTCACAGCAAAGCGTCGCTCGGTCGCTCTAAATCACGCTGATTTACTGAATGTGTGCGTGGCTCCTTTCCATTTACACTCTCCAGGTGCTTTGGCAAGATGGTTTGGCTATGTTATGTAGCAATAGCATTGGTGTCCAGTCCACGCTGCTCGGTGTGAGGCTGTGAGCATATGGCGGTCAGATATTCTAGGTTACAGGCTTGGGTGCTTACATGTTGTTTTGCATTCTGCATGCTATGCTTTTGACCTTGGGAAAGGCACTTTTCCCTCTGGAAGGCCTCTTACATATTAGATAAACACTGCACTGCAATGGAGGCTAATCCTCAAATCAGGTAATATGAAGAAGGGCAATGCAGCATTAGACCTAAACCTCAAAGGTAATAACCATTGTCCTAACTATTGCCAAACCCTGGACATGTTATTTTTCAAGCATAATGCAGGATCTTAGACATGTCTTGATTTGGGGATTCATAGAACTTGACCTATAGGTTATTTATGGACACCAATATAGGAAAAGATCTAGATGATGCTGATAGATGTAAATGCAATTGTCTTTACAGTCACACAGTTGTGTGTTTGGATTATACATTGTCTCTGCTGTCAATCTCACACTTGAAAATGCTGTTGTTTAGCTCATTACTCACTGACTAGACAGATTTCTATATTTAAGTGCTGCTGGTGAAGTCATGTGTGGGTTTGAGTGGTTGCTGGTGGTCCTGCTGAGCTGAGCACAGAGTTGTACTACAGCTCCCTGTTGCTAATGTCCTGTGTGTGCCTACACCACACCAGCTCCTGGCACTTACTGTATCTTCCTCCAGATCTCCATATGACACACAATGGCTTCCTTGTCAAGGATATCTTCAAATAGTCCACCCCCACATACCAGTCGCTTTACATTCATCACGACTAACAGAAATGTCAACCCACTGCAAATATTTACTTAGAGGATGTCACAAATGAATTATAGGCACTGCTGCTGACATGGCAGTGTGAAAAGTAATGGATGAGCAACTCTAGTTATAAAGTTGACCTGTCAGAGAGAATTCACAATGTAAATCTTATTGAACTATCTTCTTTTCTTTAGGATAGTTTGCATCATTCACAGCCAGTAAAGATGAACACCAGAGGCACAAAAGAGTACAGAGATACACTTTCATGTATTTTTGTTTTTAGTAAATGTCCACTCATGTAAAGCTTCAGTGTGCTATTATTTAATAAGGCCTTAAGTCTTTCTCTCGTAAAGCCTTTATTAAATGGATCTTTATGGACACATTTAGAAGAAGTGCTCTTCGATGTTCTCTTTATACTAAGCGCTCATCTATGGCCTCACTACGTTTAATGAGGCCTCTCTTAAGTTTCCCCTTACGCTCCGCTACCCTGTGCCTACATATTGACGGATGTGTAAAGTTGCAGAGGGGCTGTGCTTTAAAAGGAGAATTGAGCAATAATGTAATTAATGATTTATGGCTCTGAGATCAGTGAGCCCTCCTCTCACTGTCTGGGTGGGTGACCTCAGCCTTGGGATTGATCCGCAGACGTCTTTACTGGAAAAAGAATAGGAAGCCGAGCCCACTGTCAGCTGCTCCTTCAGATGAGCAGTAGTGCAGAAAATACTGAAGAAGGTGACATTAAAGTTGGGGCATTGCATTTCCACGCTGAGTGATTCTTAGATGAAGCTCTGGGTGTTTTAAGAAGTGCTTTCTTTGTTTTTCCACTCCATTTTTATTTATTTGTTTATTTGACAGGGAGATTGCTGTTCAACATTGCCACCAAATAAGTGACCAATGCTAGGCTAATTTGCTAATCCCTGAAACAAAAAC
This sequence comes from Boleophthalmus pectinirostris, assembly GCF_026225935.1. Taxonomy (NCBI): domain Eukaryota; kingdom Metazoa; phylum Chordata; class Actinopteri; order Gobiiformes; family Gobiidae; genus Boleophthalmus; species Boleophthalmus pectinirostris. The sequence goes on along the minus strand of NW_026571018.1, from coordinate 23,652,254 downwards.
AGATAGAAACAGGTCAATGCAATCAAAATGTAAATCCATGCTATTGTGTTATGTTAATAATTGGAAACAATGCAACTGTAATAGGCCACCCCACAATAATAAAGGATGAGCTAATTTATTCTGTATACATGGACTTAGTGCTGGCAGAGGGACACGTGTTGCTATTGTGATGTTTATGGTTACTACAGTTAGTGAAAGCCACAGTTAAATGTGTTCTCTATATCTATACCTTTAAATGGCCCATATTACGTGATTTTCTGATCTATGTTAAAATGTTGTTTACTCATCACAAACATACCTGGAGTTGTGTTTTGTTTCATTCATACATGTTTAACACACAAACCCTGCATATTTAGTTCTTTCAAACACTCCATTCCACCTTGTCATGTCATGTCATGTAGTAATACAGGAAGTGCTCCAATGTGATTTAAAACCTCATACACCTTCATTAAAATCATTTAGATAATGCTAGCTCTGCAATTGCTCATCTTTACTGAACAAAGGGTGAAAGACAGCTGTTTACTTGTAAACTAACACTCCATGACTTCACAAGGTGGAACAAAACTTTGGAGACATAGACAGGCTAATAATAAAAGACTACTCAAACACGTGTGAATGAAAGAAAACGCAACTCCAGGTATGTTTTAGATTAGGTAACAGCATTATAACAACAACAAACTTTTGAGAAAGATAAATAGCAGTAAACTTAAAATGTGCCTACATGTATTTTGTTTTGCAAATGTCACTACCAGCAAAATTCAGTCTGCATATCATTTATCAGGAAGGGTTGCCTAGTTACAGTGTGCCATTATAAACTGTGAGGTGGGCACATCAACACTGCAGCTGACACCAGTGGATCGGTTTAAAATCAATAGAGGTGTGTTATGTTCAAAAGAGGAGTCAGATTACACGCATCCATAATCACTGAGCTGTTTCTCTGACCAAAAGGCTCAACAGAACAGCTCACCAGTTCACACCACATAAGGGTTTCTAGATTTTGAGTCCATTTCCCTGTACTGTTGGCAATCATTTGTGTAAAATACATATCATTTGTAAAATGCTGACATGCTAAAATGAACTGTCGAACGATATGGGTCTTTTCATGGATGCCGATACCGATTGTTTAGAATCTAGATGGCCAATAAGATCTGCAGATATTTTTGGGCTGATATGTAGAGCTGATTTTCTTATTTTCACTGAAGTAATGCAATTTTCCAGTGTAATTTTAATTTACGACAAACTTACCTTACAGTCCCTTTTTTTGCCACAAATCTTCAAGAGTCACATTTTAAGCAGTTATCTATTTGCATTAAAGTGTTCAAATAAACCTTTATGTGTACCCTTTAGGTAGCAGGTGGGCAAAAACAAAGTATCGGCCTGGAGATTTAAGGCCAATAGCTCATGCGCAAAAAAGTCCAAATATCGGTCAATATCTCTAACATTCTGTATCTGCCCCAAGTCTTGTGTAGTGTTGGGTGATTGTTATTGGAGATTTGCTGATTCAAAATGTCTTGTACTGAATGTTCATCAACTTCTGGCTGTGAAACTAACAGAAAATATATTTTGCTTTTCCCTATTTCAGCGCAAAGGGGAACATGTTATGGACGTGTGGCAATAGTTTTATGGTATCATATGTTTCAAACACTGACCTAAGGGGTTTTGTAATAGTAGATTCATCTGTCACAAATTTTTCTGAGTACATGTATGTAGCACTTACCAAGAAAATACAACTAAATATCAATAATAAGCACTGGACAAACATTTGAGAGAGGCGCTGGGGGGCTTGGCAGGGGTTAATGACACAAGCCCTGGTACAAGTGCAACATACAGAAAAATGGAAACTCAGCATAAAAGGTGCACGCTTGTGTGAGCAGCGGGGGAGGGTCTAACCACCACCATGCTGTGGAAGAGCAAAAATAAATAGCATTTGTGTTTGTTTTCTAATAAATCAAAAGTGAAAGTGTTAAGACAGGTATCAGGACACTTCTTCACTGTCGGGGCAGTAATAACTCTCAGCGCTGCAGTGTTTAGACATAAAGAGAATACAATATGTCAGTGTAATTAATCACCTATTTCTGCTCATCTTTCTTGTCTATTTGACAATTAAGGTAAACAATAGTCAGACATCTTCTAGGCAAAATGGCTCTTCCATATTAACCACTATAGCAACAAGACTACAATATCTGTTAAAATTAGTCACTATAAGACAGTGCTATTGAATCTTGTCAAGCATCAAACAATAAGTTAAAGCACCTGACAAGTTTGCCATGAAGTAATAAATAAATGTTTACAACACATTTTAGATGTAACAATATATCTATATGTAAAGTGTTTTCATCTGCAATCTTCTTTGCCTAAATACATTGTTTTGTTGCAGCAGCAGCATGTTTAAACAGAAAGAACTTCATTGACCATGGGCTCAATTTTTGTGGAGAAATGGCTTAAGCATATTTTAAAGTAATCCTACATAATGTAACAGTAATAACATTATAGGTATACAGATAGGGGCATTTTACCACACTTCATTATCGTTATGATCAGTGTGAGATCTGATTAGTGTAACTACTAAAATGTGTGTATAATGTATTTGTGAGGTTGTGCTGTGAACATTCTCAGGGAATTAAAAGGGTAAAATCTGCAGCAGCAACATTATATAGAGAGATCCTGTACAATGCAGAAGCAGCAAGGTATTTGATATAGTACAGCGTTTTGAAGTACTCACTGTCTGTAATGTAAGATCGTGTTTTTCTTATTTGATGTAGTGACCTGTTTAGATCACTGCCTGTAACAGCTGAGAAATTAGTTGATTTTGAGGCATTTGAGGTTTGTCGACCTCTTTACATAAATCCACTCTTTTCACCAGAGACGGTCTTGTGCTGCATCGAGCTGAGAGCTCTGTGAAGCTGTGTGTTGGAGCTTTTGTAAATTAGCTGGTATTAGCACTGCTGAAATACTGACTGTGCAGTGTGCATAGTATGGGTGATACTGACAAAATTAATATCTTGATTTTCTTTGTGGATGATCTTATATGAACAATAGTATGGCAGCCCGTCAGACATGTGCTAAATGTTTTGGTTAACATCATGCATTGCTTTTAATTAACCAAAGATACAGTGCAGAATGTTGCTTCATATCCTTTGGACAATTGTGAAGTTTCTGTTCTTTTTAAACAATTTTATCTGTTTTATATTCTAATTTTGCATATTTCTGCCACAATTGTGACATTAGCCATTTTTATACATCTCCCACCCCACACATCTTAAAGAGAAATCTCAGCATTTTGGTAGTTCTGCTAATCTTGTGTCTTTAAAGCCACTTTGCCAGTTGTTTTCTCAATTTGCATATTAGTTATGAACAGAATATTAAAATGCTACTTATGTAATCAGACTGTCTACCACCAGTGGCTGTCCTAAATTCTGGACTGAACCTGCCCAACACTTTTAATATGTTCTGTGGAGCATTGTGTCCCTTTGTGAATATAAAGTGGCCTATTATTCCTGCATTAGGACTTCCACTGGTCCAGGACACCAGGAGACATGACCATGACAATCTAAGTATGCAATGGCACAATACACTGACTTTCCTCTCGAATGCAGCAGCAATATTTTGGTGGTAGTTTTTGGTTGGCAGCAGTGATTGTGTGATTCAGTTCAAATGAGAGGAGCTCTTAGGAATTGTTTGAGTGGAAATCAGAGGCGCTATTTTTATTTAGCTTTATACACAATACTGTAGTGTTGTCACAGTACAAAAACTCAAGTTTGATACTTACAAATACAGGCAATACAGTTTTTGACACCACATTGGTATTTTAACAAACCTCTTTTTCTTCTTACAACAGATTGTCATTTTCAACACAATATACCTGTATTTTCTTTATGTTACAGTTTGGTCTTCCTAGTTCAGGTAAATCTCAAGATTATTCCAAAACTGCAGAAAATTTTGTCACATTTTGCCCTGTTTTTGTCATTTTTCCATTGCTGATATTTGAGTCCTGATACTAGTTTTAGTATCTGATTATACTTTTGACTACACTTATACATAATAATTAAACAATATTATCAACACGTGCAGAGCTATTACACCTTTATTTTTAATTTAGCTTTATATATAGTGACACAACAATGTTATTTTGATGTTTTATGTTTTTCACATTATTGGCAACGTCATGATCTCTCCATGTTGTTCTTGAGCATAAGAATGCGTGGTGCAAGGTTAGCCTCTGTTAATGCCCTGATCATTGATTATCATATATTGAGTTCCACAGTGAAGTGAGGCCATGTAGATCTAAAACCCAGCAGCAGCACAGGTAGTGTGTGGATATATGAGATAACAGCGTTATAAAAACAGAGAATAAAGCTGTGTCTCTGTTCACCTGCATTAGTATAAATTTGGAGAAAATAACAGGCCAGAGGAACTGGGCTTGTTATGCTGCTTCCATTACATAATACAAAGTCATTTATATGCTGCAGCTTGATCCTGTAACTGTAAACTGGAGTTAGAGCACTGTAGATAGCATTGACATGAGTGGTGCAGTGAGTGAACTCATTTAGCAGCGTTGCATTGTAACATGTGCACTGTGGGCGAGATCACAAGCTGTGGAGAGCCATTTGTATCAACCTTTGCTGCTGCATATTTCAGCTCATTATGTTATGTTAGTACCATAAAGCCTGGAAACCCCTCAGGCTTTGTGTTAGTGCTTTTCTGGCCCAAATGAACCATTAGAAGAGTTTTAATTGCTGCCAGCTGCTTTATTGAAAATAAGAATAAGCATTAGACGTGTAATAATCTTTAATGTAATTTTTAAACAGATTTTACTGAATTATACATTCAGTAAGTGGTGGGAGGGAGTATGAAGTAAGTGAATTTATATAAAAAATACTATATAATATAATTAAGTACAGAATAAATTGATTAGTTAGATGTTTTCATGATTTACTGAATATGAATTGTGTATTGTTTATTCATTGTCATATTTTTTATGTCTCTTTAATACCCTCCCCGCCCACAGAAAATGTTGATGAATGAACAGATTTTGGCTGTGAGGAGGTAGTGAGTGTAATGGCCAGAGCCCACCTGAAGCTGCACTCAAACAGATGGTGTGCCTCAGGAGCAGGACCAGCCTGCTGGTGCTCACACAAGGACAGACCCAGTTTAAGTTAAACCTCTAGACATTCAGATAGTGTGTTTGATAGGGGTTTTGAAAGTACTGATAATTGTGATCTTACGCTGTGACAATATGCTTTTTGGATAGTGTCATAGTGTGGTGCAGTGCTTATCCGTTTAATGCAAATCTATGCTAAAACCCAGACATTTTTTTCCCACTCACTTCTCCTATTAGTCAGCCTCATGTTGGGAGTGAAGGACAGGTGGATTTAACCAATCACAGTGAAGTGTGAATTCTCAGAAGAAAGAATATTAGTTCCCTTTTAATGGAATTCAAAAAGATATAAATTCTATCAATCGTGATAAATAAAAAATCTTGCCTCTTTGGGAATGTCAACCACACCTATTTGAAAAATGGCATTGTGAATTTGCAGCCTTTTACATGAATACATCAATATTCTAATTTTGCATATCTCTTAAACAACAGTTTCAGTATAATTTATTTCTTTTATAATAAGGGCAAAATAAATTACTCTTATTAATGTGAATCCTCTGTCCTCTACACTGTGCTGCTGTGTCTCTGTTTATTGATGTTCTTTTCTTTTGTCATTTTGGTCCTATCCCTCCCCCTCTCTCCAGAATCTTGCTTTCTCTCTTGTCTTTATGCTGTCTCAGTGTAATATGATCCAGGACCAACGCTGGCAGCCCCAACTGTGGCTCTGCATCCCTGCTCTGGTTGCTAGGCAGCGAGAGGATCAGTGATGCACCCCTCCATCCCCATCCTGCACTCCTCTGTCTGCCCCTCTGTCTGTCTGCCAAATAAATGAGAAGAGAGGACAGGCACGGGGACTAGACTTTAGACAAAATGTACATGCTTTTCCAAATATAAACATTTTGTGACTGTGAGTGTTTGAACATAAGATATTAAGCCTGTCCACCTTCTCATGTGTTTGGATGGGAAGGCTACGAGTGCCTTGAGCCCTACAGAAATCACAATTTGAGATGGTGTAATTCATTCTATATTTCATTCAAAAGCTGCAATTATATAGAATGTTTTCTGCAAATAACAAAATATACTGTGTTTCTGTAGTCAAATATTATTAACTTTGTAGTTCTGACTTATGTTCTGAAATGCATGGGATTCTTGTATTATTCTTGTACTTCTTGTACAGTTCAGACTTCAGACTTCTCTAAAATGTTTATGCTCTTTGATTTGTTTACAATGCACACTGTGAACAGAATCCTACTTGTTAAAAATATATATCACAAAACTAATCACAATCATAATACATACCAATGGCAGAGATAAGGGATGTGAGGTGAGGGATATGGGCAGGGAGTGAGGTAATGAAGAACTACAAGGCCATGATCTGATTCTGTGGAGCTGCTGTGACTCAGAGCTTTGGTGGAGGACACTTTGATGACACACAATGGCCCCATTTTCAGCCCTCTGTTTCTATGATGTCCTCAGTTTGCGCTTGTAGGCGTCACTCTGCGTGTTATGTGTTATGTGATGTACAAGATGACTTTTCAGAGCTTTTAACCATGTTATAGTTGTTTCCCCTCACTATTTACTCACCCGAAGTTGTACTTGGAGTGACTCATGCATGTTTGAGCAATCTTATTTTCAAGGCGCCATTTTGCTTATCAGCTCCTGTTTTCACCGCCACCGGTATACGCCCACTGCTCTGTACTTCATTCTCAAATTTTATTTTAGTAATACATGTAGGATTCATAGTCATGCAGAGATTCGTAGTCATTTTGGTACTAATGAAAATCTGTGGTTTACTTGTGATCTACAGCTATCAGTTGGAGGGGCTGACATCTTCATGGCTCTTTGTTGTGATGACGTTTACAGCAACATCAGCTCCCATCAGTCATTACAGTTTCTAATGCAGCACTCAGTGGATTTGTTATTAAAGGATGTTATAATGTTTCCTCATAAAACATACCTTTTATTCATTGCATATTTAGGCTGAGTTCTTCTCTCAAAACACTCTGTTCCACCTTGTGATGTCATGTGGTAATACAGGAAGTGCTCACCTGTGTTTTTAAACCCCATACACTGTCACAATAATCATTTGGATGACTTTAGCTATGGAATTGCCTATCTCTACTGAACAAAAGGTAAAGGGTAGCTGTTTAACTTGTTTAACTAACTCAAGTTTAACTTGAAAACTACTGCTTCATGACATCACAAGGTGGAACAGAGAATTTTGAGCTTTGGAGATGTAAACAGACTAATAATAAAGTGTTACTCAAATGTGTGAATGAAACAAAACATAACTCCAGATATGTTTTTGAGGAAGTAGCAGCATTACAACATGGCTAAAAGTCAGAGTCAGTTTGACGTAATATAGGATCAGGGCAAGAAGCCTCACATGCTCACCCCCTCTAATATAGGTTAATAGGAAGAGGGTTGAGGGCAGACTCCTTTATCGTCTCGTCGACTCCCTTGGTCCAATCAGTCAATAAATAAAATGTATGTCAATGTAATGTCCCCAAATGGCATAAAATCCTAACATGGATGTTTGTGTTTGTGTTTGTGCAGAAGTACCGGTATCAGGATGAGGAGACGCCCCCCTTGGAGCACAGTCCAGCTCATCTGGCTCCAGGGAAAAGTGCCGAAATGCTTCATATGAGCGACAAGAACCTCGCCGCCATGGAGGCCATCCACGGCTACACTCCTCACACACACATCTCTCCTGTCAAGGTACGCTGCCTGCCAACACACTGTACATCAGTCAATCAATAATGACACAATTCAAGCGGCCTGTACTCCGGCAGCTGTCAGCACCTCGCTCTAGTCACTGTATCAGGCCCAACACAAACAAGAGCTGCTTCAGAGCTGAATGGACTACTGCATTATGTGGTGGGTGTTGCACATCATTATACACTTGTATCCTTAGCGGCACACTGTGTCCTTAATGGCTCTGACTTTAATCGTGTTTCTGACCTTCTGTGAAATCAATTGGATTCAGTATAGCAGCAATTTACTGTAATTGCTGTGGTTGGTTCTTTTGCTTGACTGCGAAATAGACCATAATGTGTAAGTACAAACAACAAGCCTGTCTCATTATTAATTAGGCTGTTTTTATAATCCAAGAGTTTATTCACAATGCAATCAGAAGGTACATACTCTCTAAGTATGTTGCTGCTAGATTTTGATCATTTCTAACTACCAATATGAAGAACTCTTGCTACTGTCGAGGCTCTGCTGAAAACAATGTTAGTATTAGTACTCGAAGTTGTATTAGAGTGATTCATGCACATTTGATAGTGGCACTTTGTTGTGATGACATTTATGGCAGTGTTTTCCATTGGGCCTGCAATTTTCCAACCTGGAAATCAACAGACTTGTTTCTTTTATTAAGTCATTTCAGATCAATATTGCAATTTAAAATAATCCATGGCTGTTATTGATTATAACTATATTGCAAACAAAAACACAAAAATATTATTTAAAAATGTTTTTCCTGCCATTATTGTATTATTGTGATTTATATTGTTATGTCCACTTGTTATATCATGATAAAAAATGTAAGGCCCTCCCTCTAACAGCTAAAATCGGGTGTAATGTGTTTAGTAGCAGCAGACCTCCCTGACAGACAGTGCTGAGGCCTCTGTAGGCTCAGATCCAGCTGACATCAGGAGCAACATGATCACACTTACTTAGTGCACTGCTTTAGTGATGACAGACTGTAGCTGCACTGTTACACTGTACATTTAGCACATGCGTGAAATCATTTTCTTATTTATTTACTTGCTGTCTATCTGTATTTAGTCTAAATTCACCTAATTGTTATTAGTTATCACAATACTTAGTAAAGTTGCTGTAATTTTTGATAATATTTGTTCTGGTCTCGATATACATGATCTAGTAAATGTTTTAATCACAGGGCAAAATAAGAAGTTTGAGTGATAATGACGGACCTCCAGTGACCCCCCTGACCTGGGTCCTAGTGGAGTTTGGTATTAGCCAGCACACATGGGACACTTTGTAATTCTCATCAGTGCTTGATGATAACATTTTGTCATAGTCATTGGCTTCAATGACACACCAATATCCCTTTCTTCTCCCCATACCTGCGTATGCAAATCAAATATGAACAAAACCTGGATTACAAAACACAAGACATTGACTTTTGACGTAAAGTACTGTGTTAAATTGGTACATCTTTAGCCAGTGTAAAATATTATTTAATTTAATTAGTATAACCTGTCAACTACTACTACAGTTGACTTGTGCTTGCTAATTCAAAACTGAGGAACAGCACAAAGTAAGTGAAGTTTGCCTTGCAGTTGCCTAGTTGCTCAGGGTGAGTGGTTATTTTCACTGTATTGTGTATAATGTAGTCCACAAGCAGTATGCCCCCTGCCATTTTCCTAGTTCCATCCTACTTCCTGCTTCCTACCTGCTCCAACAGTCTGTGCCTCCATGTTATTTGGCATAATCAGCCTTTAGTGCCTTCAGCTTCAGAGTCAATAATAGCATGGCCCAGTGTGTTTCTATATTGGGCCGTGTAGGAGCACTGATAGCATCTGCAGATACAAGGAAGTGCACTAATCCACCTCCAGGTACACTGTGAACAAGCAGCAGATAGTAGGTCCATGTTCAGACTTTACCTCTGCTTTCTAATGGAGAGGGGTGCACTGCAGGGATGGACAGGTGTCTGTGTGTGTGTCAAGTGTGTGTGGCTACAGACTTGAGAAGTGCAGCTTTATGATTGTAAAAGTTTTAAAACATGGCAAGGGGAATTACTAGTGTACTATTAGGGCTGCACAGTGTATCGTAATCAAATTGCAACTGGAGTTGACGCTAAATTTCTATCTTCACAAAGGCTGCAGTCAAATTCAGAAACAGAACGTCCTCTGCAAAGAACAAAATATTTTGTCTTTTTATAGAAAAATCTTGTACCTCTGGTTTAAACCTTTAATATGTTCTGAAATGCATGGGATTCTTACATTGGTTTATCAGGTTATATTTCACTCTTCACTGTTAATGCCCCCGGAGTCGTATACAACGTGCAGTTTTTAAACATATATTACAAATCTAATCGCAATGCAATAATTATATTTCACTGACATTTTATTCCACTTTCCCCCAAAATGTTAACCACATCTTATGTTTAATGTGCACTTCTTTGTGGGCAGATAGTATATGTGGGAAAAGTACCAAAAAAGAAAAATTGGATTAGTATATGTAAATGTGCAAAACTATTGCAGCCCTGTCCTGTCTCCTCAAGTGTCTTTGGGGCTGATCTGTGCTGTACTCTGTGGGACAGAGCTGTGACTCCCTGTATGTCCAGAGGGCTGGTGTCTCTATCCCGTGTCCCTCCTCACATCCTCACATCCTCACATCCTCACATCCTCATATTCTCACATCCTCCTCACATCGTCGCACAATGACCCTCTCCTTCTGTTATTTTGCAGCCAGTGTTGATGTCTACAGGACACACCCCAATGTACACCTCTGCTGTTTCCACACTGGTAAGAGCCGAGCCGCTCTGTCCGCCGCAGGACCTCACACTATCATTGTCCTGTGCCATTGTCATTGGTTTGGTTTGGGTTGCCTCCCCATTTGTCAGGGACTGGTTTATAAATTCAAGAGGTCCCACCAACCACCGCCTTTTCAATGTTTTTCTATATTTAATTCGGCTAAACTATGGCAGGTCATCAGTGGTATCAGTGTGCTCATGACCATCAATCATTTTATATCAGACACATCTGTACTGTAATACTGTAATACTGTAATACTACCTTTATTTTGGTCATGTGATGGGAGCATTTTCAATGTGTAGTTTAAATGACTGGAATTTAATTGTATTATAGTGTTAATAACCACCAGTGTTGTAATATTTGACGCCATGAGAGACATAACTTGTATTGAGTAAAGTTGTGTGAAGTAACAGGGGTTGATGATTCAATTCAAATGCTTTAGATGCTTACATAGTGGCTGCACTAGATTCATTGCACAGAACGACTGAACAAATTTTTTGGAAGTAAAGATAATCCCTTTTACCTAATTATAGACAATATAACTTAATGATCTAGCACTTATTTTTTTGCATCGCTGACCCATAGCCTACTTTGTACAACTATAAACAATGTAGAATAGATAATATTTTAGTGCTCAGTCCTGTAGGTGTCAGTGTTTGACTGAACAGCATGACTTCCCTAACCTTGAAAAGATGGCAGAGCTCCTTTCTCAATAAAACATTTTTACGAGCAGACAGGCTGCATTAGCCTCACAGCCCGTGAAATCACTTTCCGGTTTTTGGCTTAAACTTTAGGAACAGACCAAGAAAGCTGCAGAAAAATAGATATTCAGCTTTTACATAAATTGATTTAAACATGTAACAAACTGAGCTATGTAATCTAATAAAGTAAAAAGTGTTTGGATGGCAAGGAATGCAAAAGGACTAATCAAGAGAGATGTGCATTCAAAGGGCCCTCTGTCTCTGAGGGACTCTTAGTTGCACTAATATATTGACCTTGAATACATCCTTTCTAAAAGCCGTCTCTCGTGATCTCTCTTTCCAACTGTTTTGCATATAGTGCAATCACCACTCTGCCATAGGCAAGAGTAATGTCTGCATATACAGTGCACTCATCTGGCCCATGCTTGTGTGTACAAATGCATGCAGTCAATTTTCCACACTGGTAAAATGAAATATGTGGAACTCCCAGGATGCATTGCAGCGTCCCTTGTCCATAGATGTGTTTGCAGCAGGCCGTCCGCTTGTCCATGTGTAGGTGGTGTTGTAAGTCTCTGGCTTTATTGCCGTAACGCTGTGGGCTTTGCCACTTTCACTTGAGCTCAGTGATTTATAGCAGCGTCTGCGCCACAACAGTTTGGCACAATAAGAACAGGTCCAGAGGTTACATAGATGATTCAGCACAGAGGTCATTCAGCAACAAATGACTCCACTTATAATCTGGGGAACAGTGTCATCACACATGATATGACAGGAACTGCATCCAAGTTTTTGTAATTCTTTCTGATCTGTCAAAGAAGACTTTAGTTTTTTTGTGATCACCATAAATGTTCCACATTTGATACTTGCTGTTTCTTACATTACACAACAAAATTACAACAGTCATCCTTTACATTTTTTTTATGCTTTTGAGCTACATTTTTACTTCATCTATTTATCTATTTATCATCTATTTATATTAATTCTGTATAAATTTTTTAAAAAGTACTTTGCATTTTCCAAACTGTATAGACCTCCCCTGTTTGACACTTCCAAACCTGCTTTGAGTATTAAGTATTCAATTACTGGTTGTAGTCTTTTCTCAAGAGCTCTGCATTATCCTGCCTTCACTCTTATGGGCGCTATCACTCATCTTCATTTGCTCTGTCCTCCTGCTTTTCTTTAATAAATGTTTAAATATTTCCCCGCAGCTCTGGTGTAATTACTGAGCAGCAGCAGCAGCTCTGGTCCTCAGGGACAGACGGAGGTGGGGAGGGAGAGAAGGAGGAGAGGAAGAGAGGAAAGAGGAGGAGAAGGAGGAGGGAGAGGAGGAGGAGAGTGGAGTTAATGCTGAATGGTGGACTGAGGGACATGATGGGAAAGGAGATGAGATAGGTAGAAGGAGGATTTTTTTATTGAACAAAATGAGGCTGTCATCTGACAGGCTGTCCTTCAGCGTGCCCTTACATAAGTGTGTCCCTGTGTCACTAGTCTCTGCTCAGTTTCAGATGGAAGAACAACTGTGGCCTCAGCCGTGTGCTGATGTCTCAGGCTGATTTAAGGAAAGGTGGGGTTGTAGTCAAGGTGGTAGACAGAGCAATGTGGCTGTGATTTTAAATAATCAATGTATTTGATATATTATGATTCATAGTTGTATGTTTCACATTGAAACTGGAATATGTTCACATGTTTTCAATGAAGAGGCGTGCAACACCATCAGCAGACTGTCTTATAATCAGGTACGGTTCCAGTCTTCTTAATTTGTGTGACAGTACTTAATTAAAAGTAAATAAATGTGTGGGTTATTTAGGGTTAAATATGCTGTATGAATGGGCATCAGGTTTGCTTGGGTATGTGAAAAATCAAAATTTGTACATAACTGGAGCTGGCCCTCCATAATGTGTTAATTGTGAATTGCACCAGATGCTGTTTTGAGCGTGCACTATAGCCTCAAGCACAGAATTCATTGCCTCAATGGGTTTAAACTAAAGATACTGCCTCTAGAATCACAAGAAGTCAGTAGAGGAAAGAATATGTTTGGGCTTCTATAATTTGAAAAATGACCTGAAGTCAAGTGCTATTCCCAGTTGCTGAAACTGCAGAAATGTATTGTTCTGGTTGACTAGGTTAAGGAAAGGCCCTGAGTCATTTATAGTAACTTGTCTTCCTCTGCACAGCCTAAATTTCCTTCACATGTCCCCACCTCCAGCTCTACACACAAAGACAGCTAAGTAATTGCCATCAAACTTTCCTGCTCCACTCCTTTTGCCTTTCTATGGGAGCGGAGAGGGGAGGGGTGCACAGAGCAGCAGAGGCAGAAAATATGAACTGCATTCTCCAGGAGCACAGAGCCGCGGCCGGGACCAGCCTCATGCACTCCATTTACAGACAGGACAGAGCAGAAAGACCTGTTCACACAAATGATTTTTCTTATGCATCTGAAAGGGGCAAATCTGAGGAACACAAAATAGTGATGAGTCATTTTTCAGACTCCAGCCTTTACTCAGCAGGAACGCACTACTGACTGCCTCATCTGCCATTTGGGATTTAACATTTGTTTTTGAAATTTTGTCTTTCTCCATGGCCTTCTTGCTCCTTTATTGCTGAAAATGATATGTTGTTTGCGTTTATAACAATCAGAAGTCAAAAACCACAATGGATTTGGTATTTTTGAGGATTGACACATAATAAACAGCATGTGTTAATTTTTTGGATTTTAAACAAATTTCAAATGTCAATATTCTGGCAAAATGTTCATGACCGTGTGGTATGCCAAAAAGGTGGGCTCCCGCTTCCTCGAAAACGTACGGAAAGCCAAGAAACGACGACTTTATAAGAGGGTATGCAGAATTTGACATTTTAATTTTAGTCTCAGGTACATTGATTTAGCATTTGCAAATCCTTAAATAGTTTGCTTTAAAACTGATTATGGAGTGCCTGGGTAATCATATGTATGAAATTAAATTCACAAATGCTAATCAGATGTTGCTGTAGCTTCATGTTTGGGAAGAGATGCGTATCTGGCCTTAATCTCCAAATCGAGTTTCTCTCCAACAAACAGTAAATGACCTCACAACGCAGGCTATAATCTTCCTGTGCGCTCCTCCAAATTACCCATGATTCAATAGGAAACAAATTATGTGCGCATTGTGCTTGAATTGTGAGTTGAATTAACCTCTTTTCTTTCTCCACACAAACACATTAGGTTTGGTTTCCTGTTACAAAATCGTCTGTGATCTGAGCTGACTCACTAAACAGCTTTTCTCTCGCACAAGATACCAAAGTCTTGCCTCCTATGCCCCAAATTGCTCAGAAAACCCAGAGGTAGAGGTCAGGCTACTGTTTATACTCTATTGCAGCATCCATCTAAATTCACTACTGCTGACCCAAAGTTGCTGACAAAGCCGAGAAGCTGGACTTTGCATATATTTCACAGAGTACATGGTTTCAGAGTATATAGTTTGCATGGCGTGGCTAGCTTTTATGTATCCCGCCCTCCCCAGTTGCTGTGTGAGGTGCGCGAACACTAATGCAGCCTCTGGGCAGTGTCCAGCTCAGCTCCTTCCTTCTTCTTAATGATATTGGCGTTTTTTTTTCCTCCAACAGTAACAGTTTAACAATCAATGCTGCAGGCTAAGGGAGTACGTTTATGGCATGAATAAAAAGGTGGTTAGTGTTATACAAGCATTTTTATCTCGTGGGCTAAACTGTAGTTGCAGCACACATCTAAAAATAGGAACTCTTTTTGTACAATTCATAGCTCCTTGTGTATATTAATGACTTATCTGTTGAATGTTTTATTTTGCTGACAACAATGTTTAATACTATTGTGTGAGTCATGTATTTATACTACTGTGTGACTCAAATTCTAAAAGGTCCAGATTCACCCACCAATTGTACTCACTTTGTTTTTCCTATTGGCTACTTTACATAATCAAATTCTTTAGTTACTTGTGAGCAAAGATTTGTATGTTGATTTGCAATCATGTTACTTACAGCACTGAAACGAGTACTGAAAAGTTGAACTAAAATAAAAGTAAAAAGCACAATGTGGAAATAATTACTTAGAGTACTACTTACTTTTAAACATGGTTTTAGTGTAATTTTAGGTCAATCTTTTGTACAGAACTTGAAATGAAACCGTTTACTGTGAAATTATGTTGTTTTAAACCACAATCATCATATAATCTTAACTGACCAATCAGAGCAGGTGATGGAGTGCAGATAACTGTACATTTGAACGATTAGGACTTGTACTGTGCTCAGACAGTAACTTGCGTTATTTTAAGTTTTGCAACAAATTACAATTGTATAGTTAGAATTAAGTTACAAGTACTAAACAATACTCAAAAAAGTATAATTACCAAACATTCTGCTCTGCTTAAATGATGTGAGTATTTGTAATGCATTACCCTCCACTTCTGTTTACTTCAGATTCCCTCCCAACCCCTGCTTTTTCAGACTTGGGACCACGATTCAAACCACACTGGCTTAAGAAGCTTTGTGTTTACTGTATATTATGTGCATGAATACCTGAGTATGTCCATAGGCAGTAAGTAAATAATAGTTGGTGTGACATTTAACACTGCATTTAACACTCTGTATGTTAATGAAGCAGGGTGTACAGTATAAGGAGTGGCCGGGATGTGAGTGCTGCCTGTAAAAACACAACAGTGAGGCCAGTTAGCTGAATAGGTTGGTGTTAAAATATAGGTGGGTGATGGCAGCCAAACACAGTAAATCCTTACAAGCCTGATGTCCAATGACTTGACAGAGAGAGGAGGAGAGAGTGAGAGGGGCTTTGTCAAAATCGCTGCAGGAAAACTGCCTGGCACCAGGCTTAGATTTCTGCTGGCTATACTCATTATTTCAGTCTCCAGATAAGGATGAATTTGACGTAATGTTCAGCGGCGTGGCTCATTGGACATTGTTGTACAGTATTGTAACAAGGTTTGGCACAAGGATATTTGGTACCATTTTACAACAACAGCAGCACTATTTACAGCCTTATGAAAGCATGAAGAAAAAATGTTTAAGACACGATATTAAGGGGTTAGGAGCTGGGTTAGGCAAGGGTATAAATGTAGTTACTATGCTTGAATCATTCTTAACAAACCATTTGTTCATTATTTTTATTTTTATTTTTTTCGCATGTTTTATTAATGCTAATTAAGGTGTAGTGCTATGAAGTACATACAAAGTAATCCTGAGTATTAGGGAGAATAAATGTTTTATCAGTGTAACCATGTAAACTGCTGATGACAGGGGTCCATGTTTGTGATATTTGGCAGGCATTTATTTTGTATTTAAAGACAGCCATAGCTGTCCATTGCAAAAGACATTGTTGTATGTGGAAATATGATCATATCAAATTTTATCCCAATCTGAGTGATCAGATCTGATGATCTGGCAATCTGGAGTACTTATTTTAATGTATTTTGCTTGTCTCATCCTGCCCTCTTTTGGCCTGTCATTGTCTGAGTGAATGACAGGGGTTTTCACCCCATCACAGTGAAGGATGAAGTTTATAAAGATATAAACCCAAATTGTGACCTAAGCTGGAAGTAAATCAAGATGTATTTTTGCCCTATTGTCCCTGAAATACATCTTTGGTATGATCTACTGATATCCAAGGGTTTCAGAATAAGTAAATATAACAATTTAAAACAAAATATATATTTTGAATGACATTGCATGTTAGCTGAAAATCCCTGAAGAGTCTAGGCAGAAAACTGTTGCCCAGTTTATTTTTGGTCACAACACAGTTTACCACCATTTACAGCAGCTGTTTGCATCTCATTGTACATTGTACATTGTACATCTCTTTAGTTTTTTCACTATATACTCCACTTTTTTATGTCCTTATATTGTTGGTAGTAGCTCTTTCTCACATATTATACAGATTTTTTTATTTGGAATTATGTTATTGACGTACTGTAGGGTGCAGAGGACCTCTTCCATGCACAGTGCAAATTAGTTTATGTTATTGTTGTCATTATGTTGACCCAAACAGCAGATGTGGAGTATTGTAATTGAGCATCTATGTTTTGGATATCATCGTGTGTGGCTTTTGTGTAACTGTACAATCCATCAACGATAAAATATGGCTGCAAACCACATTGTCAAAACACATCAGTTCTTTCATAGACAAGTTGCTTTGTTCTGACTGTTTAATCATCAAACTGTCTGTCACTGACTTACACTCTCCCGATCTTTTGCTCAAGTGCTAGGAGACTGCCACAGCGCTGTGATGTGAATGTAGTGGGTGGTGAGGGTGACTGTACGTCATATTGATCAAAGAAGCTACACTATTTTGCAATCTAACCCAGAGTTTTACCTAAATGTCATCACACCATTTTAGTTATGTTAGCTTTGTGAATACTCTTTATGAAGGTGACCACTTTAAATTGTAGAAAACAAGGACAGGTTGAATGTAGTGCGACATGTGGAGAGAATCAGGAAATGTAAGTCTGTAGATAATAACTCCAAAAACACCAAATGATTTACAGTTTTTATCAACTGAGTTTGTGCAATTATAGGTGCAAATATATTAGGTAAGGCAAGGCAACTTTATTTGTACAAATTTATGCTCAAAATAATTCAAAGCACTTTACAGATTGAGACTGAATCACAATATTACAACCCTGAATGCCAGTGCACCCAAAATCTACATTTCAGATAGAAAAAATATTCTGTTGAATGTAAATCTAATATTTCATAATTCAAGTGGCTTCAGTGAAAAAATGGGACATTCTCTAAATAAGTGGGACAAGGGACAGGGGCCTAATTGACTGTACTGGATGACCACAAGAGGGACAGATGGCTGTCCTACTCTTCATGGATATGTAACTGTTTTTTTCAAAGCAGGGAGAGCACTGTAACAACTACAGGCTCCCATGGAGCTGTTGGCCTGGATGTATTGGAGATATACTCCAACAATAACCCCATTTCAAAATGATTATTTCTTAATAACTTTTCTCCTCTGTCTGTGTCTCCAGGGAAACACGCCTCCTGTGGTGGTGAACACTGACACACTTGACGGCTCGCCATATGTGAGTATTAGCCCTTATCACACTCACATTATATTAATATGATCCATATAATTTTACTTTATCAACTGGAAAAACTTTGTTGAGTCTGTAGCTTTATACAAAGTTATTTAACATAAGGACAGAAATGCATTATTCTAGTTCTACCTTGCTTCAGACACATAATTTGTATTAAATAGATTAGATTAAAAAGTGCACTGCCTCCTCAACAAAAAGTCGAGTCTCTCTGATCAGTTTTATTGCACCGCTACATCACTACTAAAGTTTGTTTTCTAGGTCAACCAAAAAAAGCATTTGTCTGAAGTTTTCGTAGCTTCTGCTCCTCTGGGACTTTTTTAATTGCAGAGGTATAGCTGATGTGAAGGCAGAAGGCAAATTAGACACAAGGAAAGATGGTCCAAGGAAAGAAGGAGAAAGAATAAAGTTGAGGAACCTTTTAAGCTAAATTTGGTGCTAGTTTATAAATTTTGTTCAACTGTATTTCAGGTTAATCTTATTAGTTTAGGGTTTTTTTGTTAACAGCTCTAATTGTTGAAATTATTATCTTGAAAATTATGTTTTCTTTTCAGTTACCATTGTTTGCATTTGTTGTAGGATATCAATTAAGACTTTTTGTTCTACAGGTAAATGGGACAGAAGGTGAAATTGAATATGAGGAGATCACGCTGGAGAGGGTCAGTGTTAATTTGGAGTATCAAAATAGTTCTGTCATTCTGTTAAAATGTCTTAAATAAATAATTGTCTGTTTTCTTTGTAGGGAAACTCAGGCCTTGGCTTCAGTATAGCAGGGGGGACAGACAACCCCCATGTGGGTGATGACCCCAGCATCTTTATCACCAAAATCATCCCAGGGGGCGCTGCAGCTCAGGACGGCAGGCTCAGGTACACTCTCACACATATCTTAGTAGACTAGTGTTCACCTGACACCACTACATTCTATAATACTTAACAATGAGCAGCTCAGTATTTTATGATATAAGTAGCTGTTTAACTATCAAATTGCAGATTTGTTGACCTGGTTTGTATTTCATATTTCTGCAATACTGGATCTAACCACATGAAACAAAAACAAGCACACAATTTGGCATCTTGTCTGTCAGCGTAAATAAATAAAATGGAAATTATTTTTAACAATAGCTTCACAACGTGACACCATTATTCAACTCCAAAGACAAGATAAGATTAAATGGCAAGCTTAATGTGGACTTTGTTCCTTACAAATTATACTAAAGTTCAGCATTTGCAGACCATAAATTTTGATATTTTTGCTTAAACAGTGAATCTCCCATATATGCTCCTAGAATTAGCAGAGCAAAAACAATGAACAAGAATACACAGGAATATTCAGCTTATAAAACATTAAATTAACAGTTTTCTCTTCACCACTGCCATCGCCCCTCACTCCTTTCATGAATCATAGCAGTTGGCGGTGTGTGTGTTTAGTGATGTGTAGTGCTGTGGACTGTAGTTGTGTGGCTGCTCCTGTCAGCTGTGATATCTGAGGTTATTTTCCAGTTCATTATTGTTTCCCACCTCTCACACACCTGGGCCAGACTCACTGTCATAACCTAATATAACCCGAGCAGAGGTTTCTCTGTGCAAAAGGAGGCAGGATGTCCATGGTGAAACTAGATCCTTGACAAAGCTACTGTTGCAGATTGAGTGCTTCTAGCCTCCTGTGGCGATGTATTACATTCACTTTCTTTAAATGAAAACAGACTTGTTGTTTTTGCTGACTCTCCGCCTGCCTCTGTCTCTCTGCAGTGTGAATGACTGCATCTTATTTGTGAATGATGTGGATGTACGAGAGGTGACACACAGCCAGGCAGTGGAGGCTCTGAAGGAGGCAGGTGCTATAGTCCGCCTCTATGTTCTGCGAAGGAAACCTGCAGCAGAAAAAGTGACCGAAATCAAACTCATCAAAGGCCCCAAAGGTAAGTGCTGACAAAGTATGGCTACTGTGTGGGGAAATGTTTTAAAGGTGCACTATGTACATTTTCAGGTTGCTTGCCTCCATGGAGGTTGCATAGATTTGAGAATGTTACACAGTATGGCATTGTTTTTATCTATCTCCAAGGAAATTGTGTAGCTTTGCTTGGAATGTTACACAGTATGCCGATATATATACTTATTTCCATGGATGCAAGCAAGCCAAGTTACAGGTAAGATCTGTGGTGAGTTGAACCACCCATAGTAAGAATGCTGTTTTTGAATGTATTTTGAGCAATAAATACTTCTATTAACTCATGGTGGGTAAGTTTACTACAAATACTGTGGAACATTCCAGGCAAAGAAATATCACCTCCACCAAGACAGATCCCCAACTTTCTGAATCTGTCCCATCTGAAACTATTCCTACTTTTCTTACAGTCTGCTCTGGCTCTCTGTTCACAGGCTTAGGTTTCAGCATCGCTGGAGGGGTGGGCAACCAGCACATACCCGGAGACAACAGCATTTATGTTACCAAGATCATCGAGGGCGGAGCAGCTCACAAGGATGGCCGTCTACAGATTGGGGATAAGATCTTAGCGGTGAGTTTCTCATGCATAATGCTCCGATACAGAAATGCACCCACACAATATTCACATAGTCACATGACGCAGCCTCAGTCTCTCACTCACTCCACACAGGCTCAGTGTGTTTAAGCACAGAGCCAAGAGAAATAAATGCAGCTTTCATGGCATGGAACTGCTTTCATTAATATGTTAATAAATGAGTGGGATGGGATCAAACTGTCTGGAAGCCATATTTGCAATTAAACCAGCATTACTGCCATCTGGTGGGGACTATATGTAGCGCAATGCAGTCTGTGCTTTCAGTCAGAACAGTTAAATAAATGCTGACTTTCTTAAGGGTGTAGTATGCCACACATTGAAAAATATCTATCATAAGCCTTTTATGATCTATTGTTGCTTTGATCTTAAATTTGGTAGAAAAAACTGATTTATAGAAACAAATTTAAGACAATATTGTCTTCTGCATGTCATAATAGACATATTTTAAAACAGATTGATCAATTCTTGTTTCTAGATGCATTTGAAACTCTGTGGATAGGGTTGCTCTTTGTTTCTGCCTACTCCTTTTGAGCATTGCTGTGTTACTTTTCCAAAGAAAAATTAAATGTTATGAAATGTCAAATCAAAAGTGTGATGGGTATCATGTAATCAGACTATTGTTTATTTTGTCGGTTATCTTTAAATGAATGAGTCCCCTGAAAGACCTGTGTGCTTGTTCTTGTGCAGGTGAACAGTGTGTGTCTGGAGGATGTGATGCACGAGGATGCAGTGGGGGCTCTGAAGAACACAGCCGAGGTGGTATACCTCCGGGTGGCCAAGCCCAACAACCTGTTCCTGACCAACTCCTACAACCCTCCAGACCTCACCAGCAGTAAGCACGCCTCTGCACCACCTCAGGCGTTACTCACATGTGTTCAAAACGTGTGCAGAAATGCTGGTGTTTCATTTCCAACATTGGATGGAAATAGATCTTCTTTTGACAAAAAATCAAAAAATGTCAAATCTGCAAGACAACAAATTACTGTATAGATTCAAGGTTTTCACATGCACTGCATTTTGGGGTTTGTTGTCTGGTTTCCTTGAACAATCAAAGCAGACAATAGTTATGTGTCGAAGTTGCTTGATAAAAGGCTATATTTAAAACATTCTATTTAAAACACATTTGAAGCCTGCAGAATATTTTCAATGTAACAAGTCCAAATAGTGCATAAACTGACAGCTGTGAACAAAAATACACTTTGGAGCTTCTTGTAAAGCACTCTCATTTAAATTCACAGTGAAGTGTCAAGTTCAATTGTTTTCATGATTAACTATTATTATTATTATTATTATTATTTTTCTTTATTCTTAGCGTATTCTCACATGGATACAGACCTCAGCCACCCAAACTATCTAGGATCTGATTACCCACAAGCCCTCACTCCCACCTCGCCTAGTCGCTTCTCCCCGGTGCTGCACAGTATGATGGGAGATGATGATATCCCCAGGTCAGTAATGATCAATAAACCTTTTAGTTCTCTTGTACACTTGCTTTTACACTGTGACCTATTTTCCACTTGTGTTGTCGCAGGGAGCCTCGGAGAGTTTTGATCCACCGAGGCTCGACAGGTCTGGGGTTCAACATCGTGGGTGGGGAGGATGGTGAGGGCATCTTCATCTCCTTCATCCTGGCAGGGGGTCCAGCTGACCTGAGCGGAGAGCTGCACAAGGGCGATCAGATCCTCAGTGTAAGAACTCTTCTTTTTCTCACATGTTGGCCATTTTAGCAGTGCCCTTTGGTTTGACTGCTGTTTGCTGTGTTTCAGGTGAATGGGGTTGACCTGCGCATGGCCACACACGAACAGGCAGCAGCAGCACTCAAGAACGCTGGTCAGACTGTGACAATAATCGCTCAGTACAGACCAGATGGTAAGTACTTTTCAAAACTTAAAATACATCTTTTGACAGAGAAGGGTAGAGTAGACAAAAACTGTAGAAATACAAAGTAGTAGTCCAAGAAATTTACTCAAGAAAGTAAAAGAGTATTTTGGGAAACCACTTCTCAAGTTAAAATAATAGTAAAATGGATGCAACACCTAATTAATAATTTTATGTTTATGCAGTTGGAGGGACAGAACATTAAATAATGCACATCTGGTCAAAGCTGGTATTTTTAAAAGTTAGACAAAAAAAGATGGAAAAATAAATTAATTCAGAAGGAACAGTGTAAGAAACATAAATGTTCAAATCATTAAATATTGTCATCATAAGCTTTTGTCACTTGTGGACTCAATGTGGGAAGAGTAACCAAAACTTTTACTCACATAAGATTACACTTTCTATATGTAAATGTAACTGAAAAAACCCATCCTGTACATCCCACTTATGTATTTTGATAGCATGCATTATATGTATAGTGAGTTTACGTCTTATTCTAGTGCCATAGTAAGTGTAAGTGTTGTGCTTCAGAGTACAGCCGCTTTGAAGCCAAGATTCACGACTTGAGAGAACAGCTGATGAACAGCAGTATGGGCTCTGGGACCACAACACTACGGAGCAACCCAAAGAGAGGCTTTTATATCAGGTACCACCATCACAACACACAGGTCTAAGTCATAATCATCAGCTAACACAACTCAGATCATTGGCGCCTTTCAAAAAAGCTGTTTAAAGAAGATTTAATCACACGCTGCACACTGCTGTTACCATGTTGTTGTTATACAAGCTGCAGCTGTTTTAGTATTTCCCTTCAGGGCTAATGTTAAATTATGAATGTGACTATACACTCTTACACTATACGAGGGAGTTTTAATGTTGTGAACATATTTTTCTACAAGATCTGCAGTTAGTGCAAAGATGTATAATGTGAGTATAGACCTAGCCTCCGTGTTGGTATGCCCATTAAAAATACATAAATGCAAACTTCACCTATCTCATTAATTATAAATGAGCCATGCAAATTCATAGTGTGTGGTAATGGTACTATAAAACAGCACTAAAACAGAAATATAAATGTGAATACAATGTATTCTAAACATCTTCCTCTTATTGTTTTGGGATTGGTGTTATGGTTTGCTCTGAAACAACCCATGTATGTAAAACTCTTGACAGCTTTTTGGTTAAATCTCCAACTGACTAATCTGAGACTGATATTTGTGTAGAGACATCTGGGATAGGGGTGGGGAGAGAGTCACAATGTTTCTACAAACTCAATCTGGACTTTTTCATGTTAAAGTATTAATGTGTTATGTGTTATAAACAATCTGTCTAAAGAAGAGGAAGAGCAAGTTGCGATAATTAGACCTGTACTAATCACCCAATGGACAAGTATTTGCAATAACTAATATGTGTTTTCTTTCCAGGGCTCTTTTTGACTATGACAAGACAGCAGACTGTGGTTTCCTGAGCCAGGCCTTGAGCTTCAGATTTGGGGATGTGCTTCACGTGTTGGACTGTGGGGATGAAGAGTGGTGGCAGGCGAGAAGAGTCAGCCCCCAAAATGAGGCAGAGGAGGTGGGCTTCATCCCCAGCAAACTCAGGTCAGACCAGAGTGTGATTACTACTACACCACAATACACAATAATACTAAATGTTTAACTTGGTACAATGTACTAGAAAAATGATTGTGTTTTTTCAGAGTCGAGAGAAAAGAGTGGTCTCGTGTAAACACCAAAGAGAGGGTAAATCAGTCACTAACACAACAAGGCAACGTCAATCAAATGTTTAAACAAAAAAAAAAAAAATTTTTTTATTTTCTTACAGGACCATGGGCGTGACAGTTTGGGCCCTCAAGGTAATTTGTCTGGATCTTAAAGCTGCTGTACCCGTCTTAAAAACGCAAAAAACACACCAGCTTGCAATGGTCCGAAGTTATCCTTCACTTACCTTATGTATTCTGAACATCCTAAATATGCACCTCGATGAGTTTATAAGCTCTTTTCACAACGTTCAGAGACCAGTGCGGATCTTTGCTGTGAAGGTAAAGCTAACAACTAGCACTTCCTGATTATCGGACAGTAAAATACTTTCTAATTAAATGAAATATTGTGAACTATTGTGAATATTGTATGTATAAGACAAATGATACATGTTATTAAATTTTTATCAAATATATGTAATATATTAAGTTACATCTTGAAATTCTTCTGTGTGTCCTTGGCAGGGAGAGATAAACTCTCACACAGTTATGAGACTGTCACTCAAGTAGAAGGTGAGATCAATGGAAAAGACATTATTGTTTGAAGTGTTTTGAGCTTTTTCTAAATGTTCCTCTTTTGTTATTTTGAAATGCTCAGTCCATTACGCCAGGCCCATCATCATTCTGGGTCCCGTTAAAGACAGGGTAAATGACGACCTCTTGTCCGAGTTCCCTGATAAGTTTGGATCCTGTGTTCCACGTAAGTGTTACTGCTGTCAAATAAAACTCTCTCTCTCTGTGCATGATGTGTTCCTCTGAGAGAAACTGCACTGGCGTAAATCCTCAAAGCGTCAGTGTTGATCTCTATAAACAGTTGTCACTTGCCTTGACAGACACCACGCGGCCCAAAAGGGAGTACGAGGTGGACGGGCGGGACTATCACTTTGTGTCGTCACGGGAACAGATGGAGAAGGACATCCAGAGTCACCGCTTCATCGAGGCGGGACAGTACAACAGCCACTTGTACGGCACCAGTGTCCAGAGTGTGCGTGAGGTGGCTGAGCAGGTGGGCTTTGACTCAGGGATAAGAGATAAAGAAATCTAATCCAATCCACTGGATATTTTGTTTTAAATTGTTAAAGGGCCCATATAATGCAGTATTTTAATGTATGTTATAATGTTGTTTCCTCATCAAAAACATACCCGGAGTTTGTTTCACACATGTTTAACACACATACCCTGCATATTTAGGTCGAGTTCTTCTTTCAAGCTGAAAGCACTCTGTCCCACCTTGTGATGCAATACAGGAAGTGCTCCACTGTGTTCACTCTATACACCCTCACTAGAATCATTTTAATGATTTCAGCCCTGGAATTGCCCATCTCTACTGAACTAAAGGTAAAAGGTAGCGTTAACTTGAAAGCTACCACTTCATGAAATCACAAGGTGGAAATGTAGACAGGCTACATCATCTAAGGTTACTTACATTAGTGAAGTAAACAAAACACAACTCCAGAAATGTTTTTGATGACGTAACAGCATTATGACATGGTTTAAAGCTCATAAGAGTCAATTTTGCACAATATAGGAACTTTAAATTGTTAATTACTATGACTACTGCCCTCATCATTCTGAAACCTATGAGTAATTGTTTTTATTTTGTGTTTTTTCCCAAATAGCAAGGGAAACACTGCATCCTGGATGTATCTGCCAATGCTGTACGCAGACTACAAGCTGCTCAGCTCCATCCAATTGCCATCTTTGTTCGGCCCAAGTCTTTGGAAAATGTGTTGTATGTTAAAATCTTGTCACATGTATGTATTTAAACATGTCACACCTTCCTACGTTGTTAATAAATATGTTTTCAGGGAGATCAACACTCGACTGACAGAAGAACAAGCAAGGAAAGGAATGGATCGAGCCCTCAAACTAGAACAGGACTTCCTCGAGTGTTTTACAGGTACAATGTGCTACAGAACTGATATTTTACGTAGCTTTTTCTCCTTAAATACCCCAAGTCAACTACTTTCCAATTGACTAATATATCTCAGTCCGCCACTTTCCTCTGTGTCAGACATTTGTAAAGTAAAGTAGAATACAATGGGATGATTCAGAGTTGTAAAACATTTAAAGATGGATGTGTGTTTGCAGCAACGGAACTGTTGTGAATAGAAAGTGTCAACAGATGCTGAACATTAAATCTTTTATCGACTAATATGTTCGTATAATTAAACACAATAAGATTTTTTATATTATATGCATGGGGGAACTGAAAGCATTGAGATTGCTGACATTTGTGAATTATTAAGTGTCCATCCCCTGTTGTTTTCTTATGTATCTCTCTTTTTGCTCATTGTTGCTCTCTCTGTTTTCATGCCTGGCTGCAGCTGTGGTGGAGGGTGACAGTTTTGAGGAGGTCTATCACAAAGTAAAGACAGTGATCGAGGAGCAATCAGGGCCTTACATCTGGATCCCCACTCGGGAGAGGCTGTGAACCATAGCGCCCCCACCTACGCTGTCCTGCACCACCTGTCACCCTCACAGCCGGGACAGTCCCATACGCCTGTCCCGCTGTCCTCCAGCAAAGTCAGTGCTTAGGCAATCACCGCGAGTGACACAGACAAACCAAGCATATCAAGACAAAATCGTGAGAGAGAGAGAGAGACCACAGGGAAGCAGAGAGCGATACCAAAACTAAAGTGGACTGAGTCATCATCATGTGTAATTACAGTCTGAGAGAAGACGTCAATATCCCGGTTCAATGAGGCGTGGCTGAGCTCCGAGGC
This sequence comes from Boleophthalmus pectinirostris, assembly GCF_026225935.1. Taxonomy (NCBI): domain Eukaryota; kingdom Metazoa; phylum Chordata; class Actinopteri; order Gobiiformes; family Gobiidae; genus Boleophthalmus; species Boleophthalmus pectinirostris. The sequence continues at coordinate 23,624,987 of NW_026571018.1, read as the reverse complement.
CTTGTTCACACTCTGCTTTAAAATGCACCAAGTGGATATCTTTAAGTACCGCTGCCAAAAGTAGAAAATCAAACATATTCAACATATATGCGTATTTAGATATGCCAAACAATCCTTCAATGTCTGTGTTTGCGACTGTACGATTAGGCATGTTTAATTGGTGCCACCTGTTTCAAAGATGTAAATGGTAGAAGCATTTGGGACAAAACTAAAATATGAAAGTCCATTCTAAAGATTAGTGAAACATTTTGATGCCTTGTGTGAACTCTCCACTTCCTAAAAGGATCCACACACAGCTGTATGTGTTACATGTTGTAGGTGTAAGCAGGGCTAGAGACATACTGTAAAGGGAGCCTTCCAGTGATGAACTTGAGATTCACAAGGTCTCCTCAATCTTCTTGATCTATGATAGTGGTGCCCCAAAAGACGCTGGTCCCTCTTTTTATCACAAAGTTGTGTCATCCTTCTGCCAGCTCTGCCTTGTCACAGGATGGAAGAGGGGTTGTCCTCTTTCTGTCCTCTCCTTTTCCACCAGGAGGCGCTGTTTACCCCTGTTCTCTTGGTTCAGAATGACCACGACTAAACAAAAGCTTCAAAACAAGGCTTCATTCAAGTTACTGTGAGGCATTGCTTCAAGGCAGTTTAAATAACAATAGAGAAATATGCTAAATTTGTGCATGCATTTTCAAATATGGTGGAGGCAGGGAAAAATAATTAGCAAAACTGACACTGGGAAGGATGCATTCCCCTTTCTAATATCAAGGAAGTGTTTTATAGCATGTCTTAGAAAGGACAATGTGAAGCGATGTGAAATTGAATCATGGGGCCATTCCTGTATACTTCTGAGTACTGTAGATGCTCTGGCATATAGTTTAGCCTCTGCCATCACAATCACACACACATATATATGACTCTACGCTCAGCTGTCTCCAGGCACACTCCTCTACAGGGGGATGAATGTTATCTCTCTAGGCACAAGCAGCTCCACAGCCACAACCCCCTCCTTCTGCTCTATCTGCACACACGCACCACTCCCACTGCACAGGCCTGTCACAATAATGAAAAGTCAGATTTATTGCCTAATTTGAGATAAATGATAATACTGAATTCCACTTAATTCCATATATATATATATATATATATATATATATATATATATATATATATATATATATATATATATATATATATATAAATGTGTTTCTCACCTTCCACGGTGGTAGGTCTCTCTCACCCTCATTCAGCTCGGGTCCTCTACCAGAGGCCTGGTATATATATATATATATATATATATATATATATATATATATATATATATATATATATATAATTTGCAGTATTTGCAGTAGTGCAAATAGGTCGATTTATTAATTATTGTGACAGACCTTCTATTGCAACCCCTGCCTTCCCACCCCCTTTAGCTGCAGACACACGTGAGCCACTGCCCCTGCTCCTCCCTGGACAGTACATACACAGTAAAAGCCATGGCATTTGTGTGTCTGTGTGTGTTTGACAAGGCTGTGATCACACTTTGAAGGGGACTCACTGCAACAGTATTTTTGAAGTAGTTTTATCATTCAAGTTTAGACATGGACATTGACATTGTTTATCATGCTCAAATGAATCAAAACAGTAGTGGTTGAAGAGGTTTGGTGAAATTTCAATTGCTACTATTGCATTGCATGTACAGTAGCATCTTTATGTGGCTTAAAATGCCAATGTAACACAGTAACACAAAGATTAAATTGTACATTAATATAAAACGAGAACGAAAGAAGTAAATATATTGATTAAACATTAATATAGCACATTTGTAATAGGGTGCTCTATGTCCCCTCCAAAGTGAAGACTACAGTCATGTGGCGTGAAGGACTCCTCTGTGTGAGAGCAACAGGTCTTTTATTCTCTAACTTCCACTTTCCTGTCTAATTTTCCCTCTACTGTCCACACAAAATAAAGTTAGATCATGCTTATTGAATAAATGGCCTATATATATAAATATATATATAGAAATATATATATATATCTTTTTTATGCCTATTTGTAAGGGGACTGAGTCTGTAAAAATCAACACTTCCAAACTATATCCCACTGATTTTTTTTTTTTTGGTCAAATCGTAGTTTGGTTTTGACTTTACTAACATTCCCATCTTAATGTTGCAGCAGGAAGCTACAGAGAAATATTCATTCTAGTGGAGCCGCCCTCACTAGAGCTTGACATATTAGTCCTTGTGGAACAGAACTCAACACTTGTACAATGCAGCTGTGCGTCTGTGAGACTGTGCGTCTGCTTGTGTGTGCGGGGGACAGGGAAACTGTCCAAAATATATCAATGAAACAATATGTGTCCTATAACATCCACTGTTGGTGATTGTGTACAAACTAAAGGATGGTGTGAGTGTGTGTGAGTGAGACACGCACAGATGTAGTGCAATACTGCTATATGATGTTATGCAATGAAGATGGATTTATCAAGATTAAATACTGTATTTATAATGTTTGCACTGAGAGGCATTTTAAGCTACAGGTATTGACCACAGACAGTTCAAGAACATTGTCATTAGCTTGTTCTGAGACTCATGTTTTCCTCATTTTCTTTCACCTGTTAGAATTCTGTGTTATTTATTTCCATATTAATAATTATAAAACTAGGGCTATAGATGCAATGGTAAAACGTGTTGTATACAAAAAGAAATAAGACCAGATTCATTGGTTAATACCACAAGACTATATTTATTGATTACTACTGGTTTTAAATTTTGGACTAAGTTGAATTAAATTGTCTTTTTTTTCCACCTCAGTTTAGTGGGGCATTCTTCTTCTACTGTCTGTGATCTCCTCAGATCGTTGTATCGAGAATATGGAAAAGGGTATCCACAGTTCTTGAGCATGTGTTTGTATTTACTTATAATTTTTGAATTATAAGCTGGAAGTGTTAACTCAAAGTGATCATTCATATTTACTGTTTATTTATTTCACTTCAGCTGACATGGATTTAGCTGGAGAATGTGAATGGGTATCATTTTTTATTTATTTATTTAAAAGTGTCACTGGTTTCATCTTAAGTATGTATATTTTTGTATTTTTTCACAGACAGATGTTTTGGTCAGAAATGCTGTATATAAAGATGAGTGGATTCACTGAGAGGTGATTGAAGGATTTCAGATTACAGCCCAGTTAACACAAGTCTACATTGTGCACACTATCACACACTCTCCAGCACTATCGCAACATTATAGACACCTACACAAAGAGAAGACCACTGCGGGCGACGTCACCTTTATGAATGGATTTTTATGTTTTTCAAATTTCATTTTTGGAGAGTTCTATGTATTTCTTAATATCTCTCTCAGCCATCCATATCATAGTGTGATATTCCTTATCAAATATATGAATTTTTACAGAAAAGACTGATTACAAAAAGTTACTACTAAATCAACTGAAGAGAAGAATATATTTAACAATGAACAATATCAAGCAAAATAAAATGTTCCAGTTCAGTGAAGCGCTTGTTGTAAATTAGCTATAAAATAATAAAATTAATTTAAAATGCTTTCGGAAAATTGACTCCTGTGATTGTCTTTTCATTGTTTTGATACAATCTTAAAATTATTCATACCCTGGCTGTATTTTAAATGTGGTATTTAACTTATAATTGCAAAGATAAGATCAGTATTTACCCAAAAATACTTATAGCATGTTGATGTAGCTGATATAGAAAATTTTCAAGTCCTTATTTTCAATTATTTGCTATAAATATTTCTGTAATACTATGTAATATTTTGGTGTGTCTCCATTGAGATGTTATTGCTTAGCTTGAACTGTTCTACAGTGTGGCATAAAATCCCCATGGAGATAAGCAGGTGCTGGCACAACGCCAAGTTACAGGTCAGATCTGAAGAGAGGCAAGCTTGCTCATAGTAAAAAGGCATGTGTTTCAAAGTAGCCTACAAGCAATAAAACACATCATTTAATACAGTTAGATTTAGGTTTAGGTTTAATGGTACACTGTGGAACATTCCCAGTAAAACAATTACATCTCCATGGAGACAAGCAAGTTATATAGCGCACCTTTAGATTGTTCTCCAGAGTCAAATCATTTCACCTCTGCCGCATTTCCAGCAGATGGCGCTATTTCTTTGCTCTGAGCAGCTTACACAAGAAGCTGAATTTGCAGTTCCTCTCTGGCCCTCTTTCTCCGGGCGCTCCCCCACCTCTCCAGCTCTCATCAAGGGAACCATTTTCTCTTTTCAAAAACATACAACGAGCCCCACTGCATACACATCCATATTGAATGTTAGTACATTGGCCTATATACAACGAGATTATAATTGTATGAATGCAATGTGGATAATAGGTGACACTTACCAATCAAATATGACTAATGGAGTTGATAACCCTGCTAATTATCACTCAGACTCTCATAGTTTCAAAGTGAGACAATACGCTGACAGATGGGTTACTGGAAGACAAAGCTTTATTGATGTCTTTCAAATAAACTTTTAGTCTATTAATTACTCTACAGTGTAAATGTAAACTCCCTTAAGCGGATCTTACGTGAATGACAAAAGGCTTAATAGCACTTAAGATGAAGATTGATAGCATTAGGTGTGTTTGGAGTTAGTCAGAGAGCTGGAATTAAAACAATTAGATAAATTACTTCACAGTAGTTTTCTAAATTTGGGGACAAAGTAGGTAGTATTAAAGGGCCCATATTATTCTATTTCCTAACGTTATAATGATGTATCCTCAGCAAAATCATACCTGGAGTTTTGTTTTGTTTCATTCGCACATGTTTAACACAAAAACTCTGCATATTTAGGCTGCATTCTTTTTTCAAACAGAAAACACTCTGTTCCACCTTGTGATGGCATGTGATAAAGTGCTCCACTGTGTTTTTAAACTCCATTCACCTTCACAAGAATCATTTGGATAATTTCAGCCCTGGAACTGCCAATCTCTACTGCACAGAAGGTCAAAGGTAGCTGTTAACTTGAAAACTACCACTTCATGACAGATGGAACAGAACATTTTGATCTTTGGAGATGTAGACAGACTAATAATAAAGGACTAATCAAACATGTGTGAATTAAACTAAATACTACCCTAGGTATGTTTAGAAAAGGTAACAGCAGTATAACATGGCCTTTAATACTTTGTTAAGTATAGCCTACTTTAAAAAGGGACTACTGTGCATTGTACTGCCACACAGCTGTTACCATTTTAACCCTACTACAACAATTTAATCTATTACCGCATTTACCAGTTTAGAAAAAATATCTAGAAAAAACATGTCACTTATATTACTATATTCTGTAGAAAGTGCATGATATGTATGCAAATGTATGATATTACAAAATTTACTCTTGTGGGCTTTAAGCCATGTTATAATAGCTAGGCTGGTGCCACCTAGTGCCTCCGCTCAGTTTCATTTCTCTCCAGTGACTAGGTCGGGAATCGAAATACACTAGACTGTTTGCAAGAACCCTGGAAGTGTGAGTCCAGGCACCAGCCACTGAGCGAAGAGCCATACATTCTGTGTTGGCAGAGATTCCACAGATCGAGGATTTAAAGCTGGAACAAAGAGAATGTTTGGTGAATTTTATTAAGGGGAAAGGCATTATTGCCCTTCTTCCAAAGGGATTTGGGAGTTATCCCCGTTAGCAGCGCATTACATACATCACAACCAAATAGCAGCAACTGGTTACATTTTAAAAAGTAATCGCCTACAGTCCAGCAAATGAATCCTAATGCTGCAAAGTCAGACGGTTTCCATAAAGTGAAACCGGCTAATGAATCAGGTTATAATGCTGCTACCTCAAAAACATGCCTGAAGTTATGTTTATAAGTTTTCTATACCTCTAAAGCTCAAAATTCTTTCCACCTTGTGACGTGATGTAGTGGTAGTTTTCAGTTAACAGCTACCTTTTACTTTTAGTTCAATAGAGACTGGTAATTCCAGCGTTGAAATTATCCAAATTCTAGTGAAAGTGCACAGAGTTTAAAACACACACTTCCAGCACTTTGTGTATTACCACTGACATCACAAAGTGGAACAGCATTTTTGTGTGTTAAACATGTGCGAATGAAACAAAACACAACCCCTGATACGTTTGTGATTAGGAAACAGCATTATAACATGGATCAGAAAATAGTGTAATGTGGACCCTTAAAAAATACATTCCCTTCTGTAGCACTTGTGGTGACTACTTTTGGTGTAAGTCATTTTTACAGTGGACCTGGGGCAGAGCAGTGGAAGTGTCTGAAGCAGCAGCAGCATCAGTCAGTCAGGCGTGACATTTTACGGTTTCCTCCCAGTGGCGCTGCAGTGCAAATGTCAATAAAGGAGGCAACATAACCAAACGTGAACGTGTTGTGAAATCCAACCCGCACAAAGGCTCTTAAACGTGCCCTGAGCTTTGAATAAACAATTTTCTCATGATGTCATTCTACAGTTCTGTTCAAATTCTGATGGGACTTTCCTGTATTGACACTTTGCACCTAACGTAATCAGCATTCCCTGGGGGTGTGACGCTAACTGAAAGCACTGCTCTGTTAGATGCTCTGTGACTCAAGTTAGACTTTAATCTCGCTGAGCTGATTTGTGTTGTTAAACAAGTCTAGGGTGACCACATTTTCAAAATAAAAAACTGGGACACCTCTGGTTTGGGTTGGTTGGTAATAATAAAATTGTGAAACAAGTTCATAATTAAGGAAAATTGTTATGCGCTTGGCACTAATATGACTCAGTATAGTCACGTTTTCTTTGTGTTTCTGTCATTTTTAAGCAGCTTTTCTGTATGTTTACCTAAACAAATGACAATTTATGCATTTCTTCACTGTTGGTAGGTATCAGATTGGTCAAAAATAGGGACTCCTGGGACATTTCTTGTAGTGGGACAAAACACTGGTTTTGAATAAATCTGCTGGGACAGGGGACACAGGGCTCAAAACTGGGACTGTCCTGGGTAAATAGGGACATCTGATCAAGTCTCTCATACATACAATTAATTTCAGGTAGTCACTCTCATCTTTCTGTTCATAATCAAACACCTAAACAGAACATTTGTACATTGTTTAATTCCATTTTTGTGTTTTTCTTGAGTTTTCAGGCGATCTTAAAATGTTTTTGACAGTATTTGCTAATGTTTGCATTGTGTCTCTGTGGTAACTGAACACTGCTGCCAATAGAAATGTATGTAGAACAACCCCAGCATGATGTCACTGCAAATTATCAATACCAAAAGTAGCCTACACAAGAGTAGTTGTATATAGTACCTCATACTATGCTAGTGGGTTAAGGTTAGACTTCGAGGTGTCCGGTTATATTACAGTTAGGTTAATGCAGTGGTTATTTTAAATTCAGATTAGTGTAAAATTAATTGTTGCTGCTTTGAATGTTCTAAACAAATATAAATATAAACCAACTTTTATATTATATCATAACAAATAATCTTAAATTAATTGTTTGTTCTCTGTCCCCTTGAGGTTTAGTTTTGGGATCAAATGAAACAAGAACCTAAAGTCAGTCAAGTCGAATATATTTCTTTTCATTTGACAGTTTTATACATTAAAATAATAAATATATATATTCTTCAAACTAACTAGCAGAACTAAGCCTATTTGAGTGCAATCCAACTTTGAGTAACAAGCACCACCAGCCTCTCCAGTGTAGCCCCCATAGTCACGGTCTCCTCTATGTAGCTGCAGAGGACTTTGTCAGTGTCACTTGTTAGCTTCATTACTACATGACAGCTCTGGCCTGCAGTCTGGGATCAAACACATCCTCCATGTTTATACTTTATTATTCATTTGAGCCTGCTGTGTCTTCCACTTCTGCCATTCTTCTGCTCAGCGTTTTGTCCTGGAAAAATGAAGAAGAAAATTCCAGCTGGCATCCGTCAAAATGTTTGTGCTGGACAATTCCAAAAATCTGGGAGGTGCACATTGGTCCCCTTTATCTGGGATGCATAAAGACCAAATCATTCACACTCGGATTGATGCTCAGCAGGGTGCAGGGTGGTTAAGATGCATTTTCTCTATGCTGTTTGAAAAGAGATGCCTTCTTAGGTTTAAAGACCAAGATAATACTGGCTCCTGCGGTTCCCCCCAAAGCTCTCACGGAGAAAGAGGATTTAAGGGAATGGGTCTGGGCACAATCTGATACTGTTTTCACTGCTCTTTTGGGCTGTTTAAGCCAATATTATGGCACAGAAGTGGCAGGACCACCATACCAACATAATGCAGTGCTTCTTAAACAGTAAGAGAGCTAATGGTGGAACATTATCTTCAGCTGGTGGAACACTGTTTATGTCCTGATTTAATTTAACATTACTGCAGTCTAGTTTATAGACATGTTCAGTCCTGATTATATAAGTAGAACTGTAGACTCTTTATTGATCTTGTGATACCTGATTTCACAATGATAATCCAATAGTTAGTTTCTCCAATCCTGATTTTAGGCACATTTGACACAACTTAATATTGCCAAACTGCCAAAAACTCAAATTCACAAGACACATTGCACCAATTGTGTAGACAACCCATTATTGACAAATCTCTATTGGCTCTTGCTTAAAACATAATTCCAGACTTGTGTTATTAACAGACAAAAACAAATTTAAAATGGCAATAATTTTGTCAGGCACCAGGGGGATAAAAAAATAATTTCACCATAAAGCCTGTGGGCGCTGCACATTTCATCTGTAAAAATAAGAGCTTAACCTGACAAAGATTGTGAAGTCACCACCAGGACCAAACTGCTCTCTCTCTCCAAGGGTGTAATAACAGATGATCCCAAAATTGAAATAATTACTTTGCGAAGGATTTGATTCTTTCACAACACATATCAACTTTGTTTTTCAAGTGAAATTATTGACTCGAGGAATCCAAAGTTCCAGGCGGCAAATTGTTGCCAAAATATTCAAAAGTAATGTAATTTCACAGCACAAAAAATAAAATATATAAAAATACATAAATGATGCTTCCGTTACATGAAGACCTAAATTAGTGTTAAAAACACTAGAAATTCTAATGGAATTAAAAATTGTATTAAAAACATATTCTTTAGAACTTTTCAATACTGCATCACTTTCCTCCACTGCATATTTTGCCCTTATGGAAATCGTTGACTTTTATGGTGCACTTTTCTTAAACCCATGAAAAACATGAAATAATCCTGACTCTATCCACAAGTGGTGTAAAGTTTCAGAGTGCGTTGAGCTCCTAAAGGAAATAACTGATTCTTGTGAAGATAAATGCGGTGCCGTGTTCTGCGTCTGTCTACAGGTAGATTGGAAACATGTTGGAGAGGCCCTGTCAAACCAGCTTTCACTAGTCAGTCTCTCTTTCTCTTTCTCTCTTTCTCTTTTTCTCTCTATCTCTCTCTCCATACTTGTACACGATCAGAGCCATGACTGTGACTGTGGGCTGTACTAACACTGCAACAGTTTATACCAAAGCACTCTGTGGTTTTTCACATACTTAGTGTGGAAAGTCATTGGATGTTAGCTGCATTGATTTGATCATTTGATGGTCAGATGAGCCTCACATTTGCCTCAGACACAATCTTGAACTATTACAGCTATGAAGTATTTATGTGAAGAGTTCAAAAGTTTATTATTTTCCGTATGAATGTGTACATAAAATGGAAATAAAACCTGTATTTGAAGAATTAAAATATAGATACATTTTTACAATACTGTGGAACATTCTAGGCAAAACAGTAACACTTTTATGCTAATGGACATTACCAGTGGTGAAACGTAATAAAGTATAAGTAGTAATATTGCGTAAAAATGTTAGGTATTTGTACTTCATTTAAGTATATTTTAAAGTGGATACATTTTACTTCACTACAATTCAGAGAAGGTATCTGTATGTTCTACTCACAAAATTTTTAACACATTTGAGCAAACAAAAATATGCAAATAAAAAGTTTCTGCTGATCAAAATTCAACACAATCTTTACATTTGAAGCTTCATTATATCTCAAAATCAGCGCAAAAATAGTCTTAGTACTTAGTCTTTGAGTACATTTTTAAACTGGTACTTTAATAGTTTTACTTAAGTAGATTTAGTTTGATACTTTTACTTTTACTTGAGTATTTTTTGCTGTAGTGGCTGTACTTCTACTTAAGTAACAAAATTGAGTACTTCTTCCACCACTGGACCCCACATCAGAAAAAAACGGTTCACCTTTAAGTAGCAAAAGCAGTGTTTAGTATGATTGACATTATAGCAGTTACTGTAGAAGTAGTAGTAGAACTGTTATTAGAATTGATATATAGACTTTAGGGTAACAGTCAAGTTAATCCTAGCAGAAGATTTTGGTTTCAATTTAAAAAGTCCTGGGGGCAATGCACCATGACATGCTGCATAATGAAGTCTGGAGATCTCAAAGCTGTAGATGCATACAGTTAATGTGAATTTCTGATAGCTCCATGTATTCTGTTTCTCACATCCCGTTCAGATAAAACTGCACAGACACAGGCACACGGGTAGCAGATGCTAAACAGCGTAATGTTTGTGAAAAGGTTTGCCTGAGCTGATCTTGTATTTGTTTTGACGAAACAATTTCTGTTTTTATTTGATTTGGAGGAAACATGCTCTGTGTGAGATGATAGGAAAATCCTTGAGCCATCTGCAAATGCCTTCAAAAGTATTTGCAGTATCAGTCAAATATTAAAGTCAAAACGTGACACATGAAATTATGTGTCAGTATTCCTTCTAATCACTCTGTCTGGAAATAAGCAGCATGAAGCCATATAAAAAAAGAATAGTCCATCTCATGTGTTCTCAACCCAAATTACGCGTGGCTGTCCTTGTTAGTTTCTTGAATTTCTAATGCTTTATTTACATTTCTGTCATTTAGAAGTTAAATTTGCATTTCCTCTTATTCATGCTGCCAGATATTATTCAAAAGTGATTGCGTTCGGTTCCCCCTTGAGCATAAGACCCACTAATTAAACAAGGAAATAGGGTATGCTGGGACTCTGATGCAACAAATCTGTAATGTCAGGCTTCTCATTTTAATATACCATTGTAGAGTGTTTGTAAGGGGAAAATACAAGGAATTCATACAAAAACAAGTTACATTTAGCAGTACTGCACTATTTGGGATTTCTATTGCCATCTTTGCTGGCAGCTCACTTTCACTTTTTAAGCGTCTTATCAGACTAAGGAGTATGGCAGCAGGCTATGATCTCCAGTCATGTGATTAGCGTCTAAAAGCATATGAGGGTTTTCTATCAGCATTTTGCAGACTTTTACTTTGTAGGCCTGAGCCAAGACCTCTGCTGAACTATTTGTGTGTCCTTTGAAGCTCGGAAAGGACACTTGGAGTCCACTAAAGGTCAAGTTGGTTATCCCGCTGAGACAGACTGATTTGTGGCTCTACCTTTCAGAAGACAGGCTACCTAAGCTACTCCGCTGTGTAAAGCTGCAGGTGACAATGACTAATGGACTAGTCTACTGGTATTTAAAATGGGATAATTAGGGCATGTCATGTAAATTATCGTTTGTGATGCATTCGTTTGGCATAAACTATTTTTAAATCTTCAGAAAAAAGAGAGTCACTAACAGTCATATCTCAAATAACTGAAGTAAATTAACCCATGGCAAGGGTTTGAGGTGCACGCCAAGACTTGTAGATGTGGCTCTTGTTATTTTTCTGTTGTAAAGATAGAAACTATAATCTCCAACTGGAAGTATTCAGTTTGTATTCCAAAATAAAATTGTAGCCTGGTTGTGTTGTGCTTAAATGACACTACTCACTACTATTACTGCGTCATAACACAATATAAGATTACCAGAATGTAATCATATTTTTAATGCATAAATCTTAGCATTCATTGTCATTTTTGTAAATGTATTCTTCCTAAACACAGCGTAGTAGGTCATAGCCAATTTCTGAGTCAAAATGACTACTACTTTAGGGTTGTTAAAAGACCATGACTTTGTCTCGTGTCAATATGATATGACTAAATCCTATGTATATGTATATGTATATGTATATGTATGTATGTAGGTAGGCAAGTAGGTAGGTAGGCATGTATTTTCATGAATCCCAGATGCAAATTCTCCCATCTTCTCAAAACCTAGCTTATACAGCTTAACATTTAAAACCTTGCAGACAATCTAACACTGAATATTTTTAGTAAGGCTCTAAAGGTCATGAGCCACGATGCACTCCAATTAGAGTTTTAGTCAGATAATTGGAGAATTCCCTTTTGTTTTATTGTGAAGGGTCGCGCCGGATGTCCCTCTATCGTATCCTCACGAGCTCTTGATGCTGCTGCTATGGTAACAGTGGGCGGGGTTATCTGGTGCCACTCTGGGCTTGATGCGGAGATGAAGCGCAAGTCCTCGGTGACCACATTACTGTAGAGAGCCGTGCGAGCCGCTCCAGCTTACAACTTTTGCCGTGCGCCGTGCGTCCTCTTCGCGGACTTTTACGCACACCTGGCCAGACATTCCGCCTCAATTTGGAGCAAATTTTGCGTGAAAAAACGGGCCGAGCTGGACCTGTCGCACACATCCACAACAGCAGTAGCAGATTGGGGTGGTTGTGCGTCCATGCTGCCCAACAGTCTGGTGAGTACAGCCGCACCATGATAAGACTTTGGATGATTGTTTGCGAGGCGTGACAAGGCGACGTGGGAGAAGAAAAGAAGAGGCTGATAATGAAGCTTATCTGAGCTACTAAAAGGCATGCAAGAGGTGCCCTACCTGCGGATCCAGTGCAGAGCCCCCGCGACGAGTTTAGCTGAGGGGCAGAGATTGGGGAGAAGTCGTGTGGACAAAGAGCTGATTTAATCTGGGGATAGCCTACTACAAGTTTGGACCATGCTTTCCTTGTGCTGACAGAGGACTCGGTTGGACTAACACTAAGGGACTCTTGTGTTGTTTTATCGGTCACACACAAAGACGAAGTTGGCCACGCACAAGTTTGTAGTAACAACACCACGCTCGTTTACGGGGCCCGCTGTTAAACGTGCTCCGTATCTAACATCGATCTACCGTGTAACATTACCAACGTGCACTTAGCCTGCTGAGAGTGTCCTGTGTTGCTGCGGTGTTTTGATCACAGGCTCTCCAGAACTTTAAATGCGGACTGGTTTGCGGTCAGAGAGTGCACAGCCGAGTTGCCCGTGCCTCTGGCCATTTCATTTAAGCATAAAGTTTGCGTTTTGTCTCTTTGCTAAACCGCTATGGAGCTGACGCACAGAGGCGTTTTCTTGTTGTGGTGCATGGTCTTGGACTGGACTCTTCGGATCTTTGCAGAGGAGGGTGAGTCTGGAAACACTTTATTTGTTTATTTAAGATGTAATTGTTTGGAAACTCAGATAATGTTAAATTTACGACTTCATTTTCTATTTTAAATATATTATGGATTTTTATAAAATTGTAATAGCCTCGTAGTGCAACTTCTTGTATCCAAAATGTGTTTATCTCCTGTCTGTCTAGATAGCAACCCTGATCAAGCACGTCCTCTGTGCTTGAAGAGTCCTTCCTTAATTCACTGGTCTTATTGATTCAACAGAATCATTGTAACTAAGAACCTTGTACCAATTCTGAGCAATGAAGTCAAGACTATTGTATGAAAATATGTGCACATCCATGGAGGCAACAACATTATGAGCCTTCTGTTGTGTCCATATTTCTATATCTTACTTATTTCCATTGGGTTTCATATACCACAGTAGTAAAATGGTAATGCATTTTCGAGTTTACCTAATAAAACTTACAATCATCAGTGGTACTACCGCTGCTGTACGGATAACCCAAATAAAAAGGACCTCCATCTTCCTGTGTTATAGCCATTCTGAGCGCTGACACCCCAGTAATAAAACTGTCCATTTGGCCTCCTGATATGTCCAGGAAATCCATTTCTAAGACCCCACTGCAATTACTTTTCAGTTTGAAGTCATCAAAAGGTTCCCAGGGCTTGTTCCTCAGGGACCCTTAACAAGCTTACCCTAAAATCAATACTAAAACATTCTGGCATTGAGGCTAATACACAAGGCTGATGTGATTGCTGTAGCCTGATGGTGCGTCTCCGGCCTGTGGTCAGAAGCAGTGCACACAGAGAGAACACAGATGGACGTTTAAAAGGCATTTTTAGCCCATGGTATTGACCAGGGGAGGGCCCGCATGTGAAGCCTTGCAGGAGATGCTTAAATCCAGGCCATCATTTGCATTAGCTTCAGACAGCAGACTTGATGTTAATAGTTAGATATAGCCCCGGATCGGCTTTGTGAACCCTGGAAGGACGATTGATAAAGACCCAAATTAGCTGTCATAATGCAAGAGAGAAATGATGATGAATAGACTAAAGTGGTGGGTTTCTTTTAGCTTAGCAGCATCAGTCAGCATGGTGATCATTTGCCTTATTCCACTGTCATCAGTATGTTTTGATATGCTTTGTGACATACCATGTACCATATTTCATTTCAAAACTCTGTTGGTTTTTCAAGTCTCGAGTTATCAGAGCAAATCTTTTAACATGCCGTGAGCAGCATAATGATTGGGCTCAGGTTTTATGCCTGATGCCCTTCCTCTCTCTCACATAGACCAATTTTATTGATCCACATAGGAAATTACCTGGACACAGCATCTTGCACATTGCAATATAATAACAAAGTGCAAAAAATAGATGCTAATAAGATTCAAATTACAAAATAATAAAATTATCAGAAGACTTTTGCAGAATAAGGTACAAATGTTTATTTAAAAGTGAAATAAAATTTTGTAAATAAATGGAAAATATACCTAGGCTATATACATTAGGAGATAAAGTGAGCAGAGGAAATGGTGATTTGACATGATTTAGTGTTAGCTATAAGGGTGAATTGTTTATATGTAAATATGTATATATGTATGTTGTTCATATATATATATATAGGCTTAACAGACACACCTGTTGGATTATTATTGTTTGTATAAAAAACTAAAAAGACTGAACATAGTTGAATATTAGTGTAAAAGCCTCAAGACTTTACACTTTATTCTTAAGAAACTGAACCATTTGTGAAACTTTCTGTTGTACTATCAATTCTTATCATGGCAGCCATTTAATTGAGAATGACACTACATATTTGGAAAGGAAATGGGCTTGCTTCAAATAACAATACTCTCTCAAACAATGAAACAAAGTTGGTCTTTTTGTATTTGCCCAATCCGATCGATGGTGGCAGTAAACAGGAACAGCGTGTGAGCATGCCTGACTTCACATATTCTGTGGCAGGAACACAAATCTGTCAGCCGCGTCTGTTTTTGTGCTGGTCACTTTGTTAGAGCCACACTGGATGCCTTTTCTGCAGGAGTTTTATGACTTCATGCTCTAGACTTTCAAAGCCCATGGGTGTAGTTTGTGTAATGACACCCGTGGATTACTGAAGGGTGTCAGGTGATGGTGGGGTTGGTGTGTGTGCGGCTCCAGTTCAAGATGTTGCGACATGAAGTTGAACATGGAAAGTGTTCTTTTTTGACAGAAGAATCATGGGGATTTTGTTGTGAAAATCTGCAGACGGAGATGAAAAAAAAAAAAAAAAAAAAGCAGAAGTTGGAGGGGATTTTTGGGATTTTTGCTTTCCATGACACATAGAAATGAGATGAGAAAATTATTTTGTTATTGTTGGCTAATACAGCTGTATAATTTCAACTTCTATGACAACTTCTGTTAACTAGTAGCATTGTTTGCATTGCCTGAGAACAGTGGTTCACAATTGACCATATTTATGACTGTATTCTTAATGTTTTCATTGTGAGTAAATAGAAAGAACCATATATTTTATAGCTTTCTAATCCTGTATTACTTCCTGCTCCAAAACAATGCTAGTTATTTGTCAAATACTCTGGGCTGGACTAATGACTTGGTGTAACTGAAACTCCCTTAACAGCTTAACACCTTCTGTGATGGATCGACTTGGTGATGTTTCCAAACAGGTGTAGCTCCAGCACAATGTGGGCCACAGGCGTGAAAAAGGCGGCATCCAAACCAGGGCTTGTACTGCGTCCACCAACCGCCGTGGCATCTGCCTCTCTCGCCAAGTGTGAACAAGACGTCTAGTTTTCATGTCTGGGGTAATGGGCCCCCTCTCCCTCTGCCAACACACACCGGATCGTCCCACCCTCTTGTCCTGCACCTTGTAGGGAATACTGTAATGAACTGATGGGAGGGCAGATGAAGCGCCCAGCTGCCAAATCTCTCCCTCCTTTAGCTCCAACTAAAGGATAAATGAGTCACTTACACACACCACTTGCTTGTTGGTACGCCGCGTGGCTTGCTCTCGTTTCCTTCTGTCTCTGTGAAAGATTAAAACACAGACCTCTTGATCAGATAATTACTTGGCTTGAAATTAATAACAAGCTTTGGGTGGAAATTAGTCTGGAGGACTCGCTAGATCTCACTACACCGAAATGCAGGCACACAGCTCTTGTACCCTGACACATAAAACACCTCCAAAAGTATAAAACCTTTTTAACAGATCCATTACAATTTTTATAGTGCGTTTGACTTGAAAATACGAGCTATAGGGTTTTATTCCACTCACTGCACTGCCTTGAGACTTTGCTATTCTTTGCCTAGTCTCTTTTTATTCTTTGCACATATCCTTTTCCCAAACACTAGATGCAGCATTGTGACAAAAGCTTTGCAGTCTCTAAGCTGTAATGACATTAAAAGCATTGGCAGAGGTGATGCCGAGCTCCAATCTAGACAACACAAAGACAAATTTTCCACCCTCGCGGAGAAGAAAGCATCACTCCTTTTCATCTCGGTGTCTTTAAGGCATCCATGACGGATTTGGGATCACCTTTGTGGTCAGTGGAGGTTTAACAGATGCGGGGACTCAGCCTGTTAATCTGTCACTTCACATAAGAAACACTTATTGCATATGCTAATTACTGGAGAATTAGCAGAGCCTCTGAAGTTTGCGTGACTCTTTGGTGACATCTTTTTGGCTAAGTCATCTTCTTACACACAATAGGATGCTACTGCAGCTGCTGTCTGCCTCTGTTTACTAGTCAGTTTTCTTACCGAACGCAACAGCCAGTATAATTTGTTTAGAGCGCCCCGGTCTCACTGCCTGACAATATTTTGAAGCTTGGGAGTGATGGAGAAGGGGTTGGGGCATCACAACCTGTCTTGCAGTGCCGGCAGCTCCCCATAGCAGTTGTTTATGCTGTCGAAAACCGAAGCCAGCCAAAATGAAAAAGGTTATATAACACCTTTCTTTTGGATAGAGACCAATTCCTCCAGTCTGCTACCAGTGCTGTAGGTATAGGCCAGAGGCAAAGTAGGACTAATGAGCATGAATATGTGCACCATGGCTGATGTGATTTTCATACATACAAAATGTAGTGAAATATTACCTGATATGTTGCACCATTGTAATGCGTTGACAAAGACGCCAACATTTGCCCACAAGCATAACTTTGCTGTAATCGTCATTGCTCTGTGCTAATGCCCCACTGTGAACAGGAATAACTAATATATTCAAATTTTGTGCTGCACTGTTGATTGGTGCTGGTATTTTGGTGAAGGCAGCTGGGTTGGCCGCTTGCATCTGTATGTTGCTTTGCACAAGGGGAGCGGTAATGCTGCTGCTTTTCCTATTTTTGAACCAGTTTACTGTTTAAAATCTACATTTAAAGGACTAGTTTTGCAGACCTAATAATAAGTCTCCCTTTATTTGCAGACTAACAATGACCAATCAACGTTATACTTCTTCATGTGTTCTTTTAAAGATTTTGTTTATTTTGATCACTATATATATCCTTACATATTAAAGTTATTTTTGGCATTGCAGTTTTAGTCACTGTATGAAATGAGGTTATTGCAGTCAGATTTAAAGATACTATATTGCACAGAATCTCTTGTGAGCTCTTGTGAGAAAGTTGTTACCTCCTCAAAAACATACCTGGCCTGAAATTATCCAAATGATTCTAGTTAAGATGTATGGAGCCCTTCCTGTATTACCACCTGACATCACAAGGTGGAACAGAGTGTTTTCTGTTGAGAGAAGAATCCAGCCAGAACTATGTGCTGAACTTATGTGCATGAAACAAAACACAACTCCAGGTATCTTTTGGATATGGAAACTGCATTATAACATAAATCAGAAAATAGTGGGTCCTATGGACCCTTTAAATATTACATACATTTTTATTCTCCATTTGTGTGCTAGTTTTTGTTTTGAAGCCACTGAAGACATTCGTACCCGTCTTGGCCTTGTCATCCCTTCACTTGTCTCCATATAAGTGGCAGCATGACTGGTACATATTTTTCCTTAAACACAAGCTTCTTCAATCAGCAAACGTAGAGAGCTGTGGTTTTATTTCAGAGCTAAGGGCCCAATCCCTTCTTTTACAGACATGTAGTCTTTTCTCTTGCTACTCCTTCCACGTCCTCTGTCTCCTTGATGTTTGACTGGTGCTATGCTGTTTTCTCTTGCTGACTGTCTCCCTGCCGTAGAAATGTGGATCGCTTCCCAGAAATCCTTTTAAACGGAACCGATTTTTATACGAAAGGGATTTGCATTTAAAGCAACACCCCCCTACCCCCACCCCCTTCTCTCTCACCCCGCTTTTTTTCTTTTTTTTTTTTTTTTTTTTGCAAACCCATCATCCACAGCACCTCAATATGATGATTGGCCTCCTCAAGAGTTAAACAGGCGTCTGAGAGCCACAAGTACTCTTTCGGATCCAGCTCGCATCGAGGCAGTGAGCGGCCGATTGCAGGTGGATGGTAGTTACATTGGTGAGAGCAGAGACAACTGCCTCCTCTTCAAACCCCCCCACAGCCCATGCATCCGTGTCAGGCGTTGAGTTTGGAGAGCGCTGGTCTGTCCTCCACCCACACGGTGCTCTGCCAGAGAGTGGGACACAATGGGGACAGGCTGCAGCAGTACAGGGAATGAGGCCACAGCCTATCAGCCATAAGCACCAAGGAGAATGGCACTCGCGTATACAGGGATGGGCCCGGCTTTGAAGTGAGTCAAGGGGAGAGAAGGGAAGGCTCCGAACCAGACAGAGAAAGCACAAGGGGCATTGCTAGGTGCACGTAGGCCTGTCACAATCACACATAACACAGCTGTGGTATATTGCTTAAGAAAATTCAGACAGTAAACAATGATAATAATATTGTTAAAAATATGAACTGCAGTAAGTACAAAATAGCATGAAACACCCCAGTAGTTGGTTTGTATCTGTAATGAGTCATAGAAGTTATTTTTAATCCTCTACTAGTCCTGACACGATAAATACTATATGACCTTAGATTATACTTTTTGGAGGTCAGTATTTATTGTAGGTACTTTTTCTTTGTACTTGTAGAGAATCTTTTGTTATTTTTCTGTACTACAAAAAGATTCGAGCTGTAGAGGGTGGAATAAATCACTTCTATGACTCATAGAGACAAACTTACTACATAAGTGTTTCCATTCTGCTGTTTATTTATTGCCCCCTTTTTTTTTTAAACCATATTGTACATTTACCATCATTTTTTTGGGCGGATAATTCAACTTTAATGTTATTTGTCAGTGGCATAAATTAGTTTCAGTATTATCATTTATCATCTATATTTTCTTAAGCAATATATCGAACTGCAATTTTTTTTATAATGACAGGCCTATTTTTAACCCTCTACAACTCAAGTCTTAAAGAAAAATATCAAAATTCTCTACTTATACAAAGAAAAGGTACCTAAAATAAATGTGTTTTACCCTTTATTGAATGAGCTGATACAGTCATTTTGTTGACAGACCTAGGTGCACGCCACATACTGAACTAAGTATGTACGTCTTCCATTTGCATTTAGTAATCATCCACTTCTGCAGCTTTATGTTATGAGACAGTTTGAGAAAATGGGATCAGGAGGCCTTTAATTAAAATACCAAACAAATCTATATTGTACATCAGTCATTTAAGCTGAACTGATAGCAATGCTTGACTTATACATACAGGTATTATTGTGTGGTGGTGGTGGTTGTTGCTTTATTGAAAATCACAATTACATGCTAATGCAAATTCATCTGAGAGCGGATGTACGAAAAAACATTTATCCAATCTTCATGTAAAAATTCCTCCCCTGCTCCATCAGTAGAGAGCTAGTTTGATATAAGCTTGGGATCTTTTTCTCCAAGCGGCATGACTTGACCTAAATCTTCGTGTTTGATATGCGTGTTTTATGTGGAAATGCAATCACTAGGTTACGGTATAGCAACATCCTGGGTAGTTGCGTGCACCTTTATGCATGCACACGACTCCGGTAAGTCTCTCCGGGCTTGTCTTCATATATATATACTGGTCTGAACCAAGTGGGCTGTCTGCTATATACAGCAGCTCAGAGGCATTCCTGAGCAGGCTGGCCCCCTCCTACCTCCACACATCTTCAGCTGCTCCAAAAGGGAGAGGGTCACCGGTGTTAAAGAACCATTCGACACCTTCTCTGCTTCATATGCGCCAAATCTCCCTGCCTTGTGCTGTTGCTTCTTCTTCTTTGCCTCTATGATATGTGATTGCTTTCTGTCCTCTTCTCGTTCCTCTCAGAGTGAAGTCAGTGCTGTCATGAGCAGGTTTATTTTCCTGATTGGACAAAAGTGATGGGACAAAAGTGTCTACATTCAAACAAGGAGGGGAAATGATGTCGCTGATGTGAACTGAAATCTATCTTTTTCCCCAATTTCAGTAAAGATTGTTGTTGTGCCTTGTAGCAATGCTGTACTACAAGTATTAGCAGTATAAATATAATAGGTCTCAGTCTGATTAAAGGGGGAATCTCACTCAGTGTCTGCTCCCGTGTATCTCTACATAGATGTGTCAATCCTTGGATGGTTTATTTAGCTGGAGTCTGCACTGTTAGCTTCAAGCTGTCCACCTCCCACAGCAGATTAGTCACTGAGCGCTCTGTGTGAGACTGGATACATGCATTTCTTAAGCGAGTTTCTTCCTCCAAAAATGTAGATTGCGCTTAAGAGCTTTGATAAAAGGCTGTTTAAAGTACAACAGTAGACATTTTTGGGGCTCATGGATCACGGTTTGTTAGATGGATCGCAGCAGTGGGTGATGCCAAGTTTCTCCTCAAACGGGATTTGAGAATGCTGTGTCACATAATGTTTGTGATTATATCTAAAAACACACTTCTGTGGTTTGTTTTCTCAAGCAGATGTCAGTTTGTCTGTTCCTTCTGCTGCTGCTTCTGCACTGACATGAGAAGCGAAACATCTACTACATAATTATTGCCTTATTAACCACATTGCAGGTGATGAAACCCAAACATTTCACCATTTCAAAAGTTAAAGTTCGGCTTTTGCAATAAACAGATAAATAAATACTAAAACAGAAGAGGAGTATTATTAGTTACAGGGATGAACCAGTCCAGCTTTTTCAGTTTCAATCCCGATTTCAGTACTAAAGCTTTAAGTATCTGCATTTATTTCTATTAAACAAAAATAAAATAAGACAAAACTGATCCATATGTGTTATGTATCTGTTTTTGATCTCTCAAGTAACTACAGAATAACCTTTATAAATAAAAGTTCAAATAAAAGTGGGACGTTTTTAGCCAACTAACCAGTAAATAGTCTTATTACATCAATTTATATAGCTAACCAGGATATTATCAACCCGATATTTGGAAGCCAATATCTGATCCGGCAATTTTTTCAATATTACCGTATCTCGGTGCATCGCTAATTAGTAAAATTATTATGTAGTTTCAATATTTTTGTTCCCTTTTTAAACCATATCGACTTTTATGTTTTCAGGCTTGTATGCGTCAGTTTAAGTATACCCCACATTGTCAATAATTCAACATACATGATCAATAATAGATGACCCGCATATGCTAATAATTAACTTGTAGTTGTCCAGCTGTCCAGGCCTTGACATCTCATTATTTGAAGCAACCACGAACATAGCCGCCTGTGCATCACCTGCTGCTTAGGAAGATCATCCGGCTTTTAGCACCACAGGGGTCTGCACTATCCACATTGCAGGGAGTCCAAACCATGTCTGACCGTGACCTCTGACCTCTCCACAAACGCCACAAAGGATGAGCAGAGTTTGAAAGGGGAGGCATACCATTTCCCAGGGTGCTTTTGTAGTGATGACACATATAGTAGCGCTGAGTTGCCTTCAAGCCTGCTGTAGAAGATGAGAACAAATCTGACGCTGAGTTTGTTGTTGGCTTGTACAAAGAACCAAGTCGATGGATGCTGCAGGCACAGATCAGGGAGGTTTACCGAAGACTTTAATGAATAGTTTTCCCAGGTTTCCATTGAAGTGAAAGGTAGCACTGTACACCTGATATGCCAATTATCTTGTGGGACTTAAAAAAAAAAGGCAGACAAAAAAACAAATAATGTTACGGCTAAGACTACCATCTTAATATTTTATTTCATAACAGGCCGCCTATGGACCACATTTTGTATATTTATGTTTTACTATCACCATATTGTTGATACCCAGATACTAATATACTAAAACTAGAAACAAGATCCATTTCGCAGGTATCACATAAAACACTGAATAGCTTTAGAATTTTCAGGTTCTGTCTACAAAAAGATATTTCAATTACATTGTAGTTTCTGTTGAAATATCTAAAACGTAAAATCACAAATGTTGAACTTGATCATTTCTATTTGTGACTAAACCCAAGAACTCACTGTATTACAACTAAAATCTGTGTAATTTTAGCTGTCCCCCATCTCTATTAAATAATATTAGCCTATAGAATGCTGTGAGAATATCATCTGAAATTCAACAATGCCAGAGTAGTATTGTATCAGAAGGCAATATTCATTTATTATATTTATTTTTAAAGTCTTATAGCCTAATGTACTAAGCCTTCTCTTTGATAACAAAATCGAGTTTTAAATTTTAGCATGATGACAACACCGCCATATTGAACTTTCCTTTACTGTTCTGATTCTCACCATCTCATCCAGATGGTATAGGTATCCTCTCGTAGTTTCCTAATGAACAGCTCACCTCCACGGATCTGCTGACTGCTTCTGTTTTCCTTCAGCAGTTAGTTAATTGACAGCCAGCTCGACACATAGCAACCTTTTTTACGTCATCTGAAAAATTCGACCTTCCTCAGAACGAGCAAATGCTGCACTGTAATTGTCTTTCATGACCGCATCTGTGCACATCTGTTTACTAATCCACCTGCTTTTAATCTGCAACATCAAGGTCTTTGCTCAAAAGGAATGAGAAGTTTTCAAGCTTTTAGGAGGTTGTGCATTGAATTTCAAACATTAGGAAAACACAATGCTCCCGTATTTAACTAACTCAAAGGTGTCATAGCTTTTATTCAGCTTTTGTTTACATGTCGTACACTGTATTACTTTGATCAATCAAGATGTGGCTCACAAGATACAAGCACACCTCACAGATCTATTTAAGGCTAGAAGGTGGAAGAGCAGCCAGGATTTGCACTTCTTTATAGTTAAGAGTAATGTTACTTTAAAGTACTATTAATCATGCATGTAGAAGTAAAAAGTAGTGACCCAAACCGTAAGAGTACAAAGTATTTCACTACTGCAGGAGTTTGGATATAAAATGTTTTAATAATTTAAGCTTTTTAAAACATTTTTGCACTGTTTTTGGTATTTCCAAAGAATAGGCAAAAAAATAAAAACCTTAAGGTGAGCTGTAAAACATGCTAAACTGTATAACTTACAGGGAGAAGAGTAAACAAAACTTGTACTAAATTAAGAGA
The DNA here is from genome assembly GCF_026225935.1 of Boleophthalmus pectinirostris. Classification (NCBI taxonomy): domain Eukaryota; kingdom Metazoa; phylum Chordata; class Actinopteri; order Gobiiformes; family Gobiidae; genus Boleophthalmus; species Boleophthalmus pectinirostris. Next base: position 23,601,259 of record NW_026571018.1, on the reverse strand, counting down.
ACTTCAAACAAAAATATGTCTGATAGTATTGGAAATAGTAAAATATGGTATCAGAACATTACTATGAAAAGTACAGTTTCTCAGGTTACTCACCTGTTCTACCAAACTCTGTTAATGTGAATGTTATAGATTTCACTGTTTAGCAGAGAAATCTGAAGTCAGCAGTGCAGTCTTACAGTTGTATCCTCCCAAATCAAATGATCCAAGAAAATGCTTTTAACTTGCTTCTAATTCATTCCCATCTCAACGCTTCTGCACCCAGGAAGCTACCAGGGAGTCGGTGCAGGCTGCAACATTGTTCTCCTGAAGGCGTTTTTAGTTTTCCATCGAGTTATTTCTGAGGAGCGCAAGAGAAAAGTGCTGGCCATAATTGGAAGTAGCGGGAGGTGAATTCACTGCAAGGCCCGATCAATATCCCAAAGAATAGAAATATGCTCTAAAGGCAACACATTCGAATCAATCATACACAACACAGCACTGGGTATTAAATGTTTAGCCCTCACAATTTCTTATTTGGGACATCCCTGAATAATGAACCGAGAATGACCAAATCTTTTAAATAATGACAGTTTTCGTTTTTTGGCTGCACATGCACGGCACCTCTCTGTCTGGTCTTTTGGGAACAGTCAATGGCCTTACAGTCAGGCGATGTGTGTTTTGTTTGTCTAAAGAAAAATGCAGTTTGAGTCCAAGATGTACAAGCAGCGTTGAGCAGTTGACACTGTAGGTCAAAACTCATTACTTGTAGGCGGTGCTCTAAAAACACCACTGAACCAAGTATGTCTCAAATTCCCCCTCACCCCCAGCTAACCCCATTTTTATACAAAGTTCAACTCCGCTCTCATACACAGCGCTGCATTAGATTTTAGAGCAGGTGTGTAAACATACTGGTAACTGTGAAAGCTTTAGAAAGCACTCATCATTTTAGGTTTTGTTATGAATGTTTGAGCAAAGGTCACAGCAAGGGCATTGTTAACACACCCAATCTTCCTTTTTGTAAATTACGATTAAAAGCAGCTTTATTTTTCTGTACAAAATTAACATAGAATTTGTTGAATTTTGTTAATTGTATAATCATTGTAATTTTTTAGATATTTTTGACTTTACAATTGGTGTTTTGTAATTTTTCAATAATTTTAAATGCCTTACTTGTGTTTGTTTGTATTAGTATTTATTTGTAGTAGCTCTAGATTTACTCACATAACTTAGCTTTACAAATTGTATACTTTGTTGCTCACATTTACGCCAAAACCTCTTTGTTCCACCATTTCCTTTTGTGTAGAACTTGCCTGAGCTAAAATTAGAAAAGATTAATATGGTTGTTTTCCCTGAACTGGAAACATGAATTTTATCTAAACAAACAAAAAAAAATCTCACATTCACCAGTAACTGTTGGCCTAACGAAGAAGAAATCATTTGTATCTGTGCTGCTGTTTTTGACCTTAGAGATTGATGTAGTGGGGAGAAGCAGGCTTTTTCAAATCCAAAACACGGACAGGAAATCATTAAAGGCGTACTGTGCCTATTGGGCGCTCAAACACTGTGTAAACTTGAGCCAAAAAGATCCAGAGGTCAGTTATCAGAGATGTGTACTTAATCCTCTCTGCTTAGGGTCAGCGGCTGCAGGTCCCAGCTGTGTGGAGCTTGGGGCTGTGGCTGTCTTTGGTGGCCATCCAGTTTGAGGCTTCCTCCCTGATCCAGGCCACACATCCTGTCCTGGGACGCTGACCAAGCACCCTCACATATTCACATGCAGAAGCAGAGTGAGAAAGACAGAGTACTGTGACAACTATTAACACCTCCCCTTTAGCTCCCGGCCCCATTCGTCAGGGGGACTTCAAAGGCTTTTGTTCAGATGTTGTTAAAAGGGTTAAGATGTCAGCGCGGTTACATGATCTGAGTAAAAATAAAAATATAAATGTTGTTTACGCTGTATAAACATTGGATATGTCTTCTTACCACAGAGGCAGGAAGTCATAGTACAAGTCCAGCTTTCTTCTATTTTTATGTTTATTATGTGCACTTATCTCTTGTGGAATAGTAAAGTTTCACGTTAAATAATGTCTTTTTATATTTCCATTTAGCACACTTTAAAAACATGGGGTTATGAGAAACATTTTTTCTCTAACTTTTACTGTTTACGACATAGATTTGAGATACTATTTTTACTTGGCAATACCCACTTCTTTACTCGTGTTTTGACTCCTACTAAATTAAGGCTATAGTAGTGAATTGCAAATTGATTTAGAATTTATACCTGGTGCCCTTCCTATCGCAATTCTCAATCTTGGGACTGGCTCAATACTGCTTTATAAAACTTTGATGCTGAGTTTGTTTATTAGCATTTGCATACTGGCCAATACCAAAACTCTCCAGTAGTCAAAGTGGTTTCGGGAATACAGTAGGTCATTTTTGTTTGCTCAAAGTGAATCGTTGCTGTGTGAACTTACTGAAGCTTTCATGACAGTAACCATATCCTCTTCATGTAAATGGCATGTACGCGTCGTCAACCATTAACACCTCTTCTCTCTCTCCTCCCATCTCCACACACAGGACACTTCAAAGAGCCTTTGTTAAACAGTAGTGTAAGGGGTTAAAGAGTGATTTGTGGAGTGACCGCGCTGAGAGATGTGAATATTTGGCTCACAGTCTGACTCTCCACCAAAGACCCCGGAGACAGGAAAGGGACAGCAGAGGCAGGAAACCAAGGTCTAATCCCACTAGACACAACTCACTCTGACAAAGCCATATACTGACCATTAACTTCTAAACATCTCTATCCTCCTGCGTATGCTTCACTCCCAAACAATGGAGACACGTGACGGGAAGGTCCCAGTGCTGGAGCGGGCAGCTTTAATGTGTGCGTGGAGCTAGATAACCCCAAAGGCCAAGGACAGTGGCACATTTTAAAGTGACATTGGGTTTATGCAAGAGAACAGGGGATTCCTTACATCATGTTTTCCCTTGTGTTTTAATTTATTTGGAAATTTAAGGAAATAAACTCACATTTTTAAATAAGACTTACATGATACTGACATGATTCAGTAGATGAAAGTGACATTCAAAACACTATCAGTTGTTAACATATAATTTTTACTTTACAAAGAAATGGGTTTGGTGTTTTTTTCTCTTGTTGGATGTCCCAATAAAGCCAAAATTACCTGAACTAGAGCATGCTCATTAGCTGTATATAGCTGCTTGGGTCTTTTTAATTGGGAGGTCTACAGCAATCCTCTCAGTTGGGAGCAGAATAGAAGAAATTAGACTATTTTTGTGTTAAATGGTTTTGGCTTTGTTTTTTATCTTTAGAAGACCATTATTGAAAACGGTGTATCTGCTTTAAAAATAAAATGTAAAACAAGTGAAAAATCTAGATTGATCAGTGTATATCGTAAGTGCCTTTGGTGGAGGACGGGAATGTAGTCAGTGTATCCATAGTGTGTGTCCATAACTAAACCTATCATTGGGATACAAAGCTGTGATGGTACCTGCGTTCATTGTTATGTAAATCCAACTATAATCAAAATGTGTAAACAATGACCAATGTGAAATCCTTTTAAATAAAGGTTTGAAATCGCTTAAGGCGCCAGAACATCCCAAAGCTTGCGAGGTGTTAGCATATTAGCTTTACAGAATTTAAAACACACGTTGACAATAATCTCCGAGACACTTTTGGGTTTGAATGATACCTTGAGGATTTTTATACTTGTATAAAATATGATTTTACCGCCTCAAGAAATGGGACAAATATTCACAGTGGCATCTTTTGAGTAAAGAAAAATCAGATCATCTTTGGTGAGCTCATTGGAATTGCAAATTTATATAATACCTTACAAAGTCTCATGTCACCTTTTGTATTCCTTCTAGGATCATTTTTCTATCAAGTTGCAAGTTGTGCATTTTGTTTATTAACATTTATTAAACTATAAAGTCTTGGCTATTGTATTGTTATCTAATTTTATAACACTTTTAGGAAAAGCTTAAAATACATAAGTTGCCTTTAAATATAGTTTGTTTGTACTTTCTGTTCAGTCAACTATATGTGGTCTTGCATACACACTTACATGTTATAAGTTAACATCTCCAACTGTCCTCCTCTCCCCTCTGAGTTTGCCTAATTGGCACTCTGTTTCTTTAATTAAAATCTCTTCTAATTGTAGCCAAAGTGCAAATGTTCCTAGGCCCATAATTTCCCTATTGCGTCGCTGAACCATTGAAGGCTGCAGGGGAGGAGTTTCAAGTGTGAATAATACAAAAACAGAGCTTCACTTCAAATAGGTCTGGTTCTGCTGATTGAGGTCAGTCATCTAAAGCCCCAAGACAACTGTATAGAGAGTGATGGTGTTGGATTCAGTGCATAATATAGGCCTTTGTCAAGCATCCAGGCTCAGGTTAGCATTAAAAGAAAAAACTGTACAACACCCGCTATTGTTGTGTCCAATGATTCCCAAAATGTAATACTGTCCTTTTGCATGGGACTGCTGTGACGCTGAGCCAAACTATGTCAACCTGCTTTTGATGGTTTAGCCTACATCAATTATTCACCAACGTTTCACACCAAGTTTCAGAACAGCTTTGGCCTTTGGCCAAATCTAACAAATAAGTACCAAGTAAGAGACTGATCTGAAAATGAATGACCCATTAGGAGGTGTAAAATGATTTATTTATCCCAGAAGTTAAAGGTGTATCATATAACTTTTCTTGTGGAGGGTCCGTCAAATGCTTTTCTTTATGGAGAAGTTATTGCTTTGTCTGGAATGTTTCATAGTATAGTATTAAACTATCTTTATGGAGTCCAAACCAGACCAAGTTATAGGTCAGATCTGCGGAAAGGCAACTCCACTCACAGTCAGAGCGCCTGTTTTTCTAGGTATTTTTGAGCTATAAAACCACCTGTAACTGAATAATTGTAAGGTAGAACTGTATAATGTCATATAGTGTGTAACATTCCAGGCAGAGCAATGACATAGAAACAAGCAAGTGATTGACCCCAACAAAAAGTTACATAATGGACCTTTAAACAGACATGCAGTTAACTAGAATAATTGTGAATGACAAAAGCTGGGAGAAAATGGAACCAAGTCAAGAATAAAACAGCAAAACTTGCTAGTATCATTAGGAGAAGTTTATTTACAACTATTGCCTTCGCTATTACATTTCAAAGATGAAACAAAATACAAATTTAAAAATCTATATATCGACACGAGTTTCAAGTTTCTGTTTTGTCTACTTCTAATACATGAGCAATTGTACTGTAATTACTGTACAGTTGTTTATTTTGGGTGGTAAATATGGCTCCATGACGAATCCTTATTGTTTCTCAGTTTTTCTAGCACTCGGGGCAATTTTCCGGCGGTGGGTGGCCCGCGCTGCTGAAAGAATGCAAGGGGGAAACTGTGACTTCCTCTCTCCTAACTCCAGTCTGTACGCTTGAGTGAAAGGCAACAAGGGCCGAACGAGGCTAGCGAGCACGTAATAAGAAACACTTAGCATCTCATAGACACGCTCTCGTATCCGGACTCGTAAACCTTAATGACAGAGTGGCGATAAACAGTGATTAGGATGCCCCTGGTGCTTTTTACCTCTTCAAAAGCCCAGGCAGGTGTGCATACGAAAGAGTCACATTATAGAGCTGTGTTCGCAAATTTATGTCAAGTGAACTTGATATGCTAAATGTAGGGACGTCATCTCTGGTCTGAATACTGGTGTCCAATTAACTACACCCACCACATATTTTGACCAAACGAAATAATGGTAGTTTGGAATAGACGAAAAATACTGCATAACTACAGTACTATTCAGAGGGAGTAATGAGAGACATTAATTTTGCTATCTGGGAAAAAATAGTATTAAGTATTTCAATAGGCATCAGTTTTGTCATTGAATATTGCCATTTTAAAATAGCAGATTTGTGGCTTGATTTATCTACACTTGTGTGGTGTTTTTATGTCTTTGTCTGCCATCATCACATACTTCTTTAATCTAACTTAAAAGTGCATTGTGTCACTTTTCTGGTGGAGCGTCAATCAAATGCTTTTCTCCGTGGTGATGTTATTGCTTTGCCTGGACTTTTTTACAATATGATATTTAACCTTTCTATTTTCATGGAGATGAACCACACCAAGTTACAGGTGAGATCTGTGAAAAACACCTCACAGTCGGAGTGCCTGTTTTTCTAGATATTTTTAAGATATAAAACCACCAGTAATTTAACCCTCACGCTCTCCTCAGGGTCACATAGACCTGAAGAAATTTTTTTTTCCTTCCCGCTCTCTTGGGGCAAGTCAGTCAGACCCAAAAATGTATTTTCTCGCCAGGCAAGAGGGTTAATAAATATAAGGTAGATCTGTTTAATGTCATACTGTGGAGCATTCCAGGTGAAGAAATGATAAATCTATAGAAACAATCAGGTGAGGGACCCACAACAAAAATTGTGCCTTTAAAATATTATTTTGATAAAGGTAAACAGTATAATTTTTTATAGTATTTGGCTTCATTTTTACATCTGTAGTAATTTCACATGTCCTTTATATTCTGCACAACACCTAGCTCCACAGGCTGGAAAAGTGGAATCCACACTAATATCATATAATTTAATAAGACACATTCAAGTCATTTCAGTGAACAGAGGAGATAAATGGGGGAGAGGCGGGAGGAAGCAGAGTTTGTGTGAAACGTATGAAATTAGCAGGAGATGAGAAGTGAACAGCTGTGGGTGTGATAGAATGATCAGTACAGTCATTATGGAGTAACATGATCCATAGAGTCACATACTTACCATTTCATCTACTGCCATCCTTTACTGTAAATTAGTTGGCATTAAAATGTTTATAGGGAAAACAAAGAGGCTTTTAATATGGAAGCAGCAATGGAAATCAGTGAAGGATCCCAAATTATATTATGAAAGAAATAACATAGGGACAACCATTTTGCAAAAGAAGCCATATTTACCATGAAGTAGTGACCGCCTGTGCTCAGAGCTGATGTTTTACCAAATGAAAGAGCATGTGGCAGGACGTGGGAGGTGGGACCAACACATTGTAAACAGAGGAGAAAAGCAACACTTCCACGTTGTCCAGAATCAATGTAGGCTTTTTTATATCTAAATTTCATATGAATGCTCTAATAAAGGTATATAGGTTGAATTTAGTAGGGACACTGTGATTGGGCTTTTTCTCTTCTGATACTTATATTGATACTTTTGCTTTTGCCAGTACCTGGTATCGGCTGATACTAGAACAGAGACTTAGAATATTATTTATTTTATTTCAACACAAATGGTGTATACATAAATATTATCTAAATGTGTTTTATAACTGTTATTTGTCATTTAAAGTAACTAAGGAACAGTTTTGAAAAATATTGTTCAACAAGTCAAGATGCTTGAGGCCAACATTTGTCAGTATATCGTCTAATTATACCACAATTGCACATTTATAGATCAAAACAAGATATCAACAGAACTGATATCAACTGAACCGATATCTTAGAGCTGATACCTAATCCTTCAAAGTATTCCATATTGGCATGCCATATCTGATACCAGTATCATATCTGTGTATCTCTAGAATTTAGTTTAATATAATTCAAAACTGTATTCTTACAATTAGATAGGAAAATTGGCTCAGGCTGCCGGTATCTTTTTGGGTCACCACTGTAAAACATCTGCTTCTTTCTGCAGGTTTATTGATGAGTTGCTTGTTATAAACGCGGTACTGTAATATAGAAAACATGTTACAAGCTGGGTACTTCTGAACAAGTGTATTTTTGCGATCCATTCAGCAATGGAAGAAAATATATTCTTCATTGAAAATTTGGGCACAGAAATTCATAGTTTGAATGCAGCTGGAAACGTGTGAGACAGTGTAGTGTGAATCTAGGTCGCCAGACTTTACTCCTGAACTTTTTATGGAAGTCTAGTTCAACAAAACATCTTAATAACCTTATGGATAAACCTGCACCAAAGCCCACATTTCTCGAAGCATCCCATTCTCATTCACACAATCTCTCATCACGATGCAGTGGAGGCGTATTAAATCCTGTTTATTGGTAAATCCTAACGGGCCGCCCTTCCAGATGAGCTTTGGAAGGGAGCATGTTGAGGAGCACCATCCCATCAGCTCAAATACGAGTCACAATTCAGCCCAGGCAATCTGCAAGGACAGCTCAGGAAAAAGATGTGCTCAAATGAAAGCAGCCTTTTCACCTCCACCTGGCTGCACCAACTTGCACGCAGTAAGGTCTCGCGTTTTATTGGGATCCTGAATCATAGCGGGACTGCTCTGTGCCAGCAGCCTGCCCTTCAAAAGATTACAAAAATCAATTCTATTGTAATCACACATGGTGACTGGGGAGGGCTTAAATCTTTCCATACTCCTGTCTCCCCTTGTCCCTCTGTCTTTATGTTTGTGTCTGTGTAAGCCTCGTCGATAGCCTGTTTTCACTCGGTCCTCTTTCTGTTGGACAAAAGGCTCATTTTGCAGGTTTAGAGCGACCAGAAGCCTGATGTCACATGGGAGTAGCACAGGCAGAGCAACAGAAACAAATGGATGCAGGGAAGACTTTTTTAAAGTAGTACTGAGCATGTTCCTGTAGATGTAATTGACTGGAGAAACTCCATCTTCTCTCCTAATCCCAGTGTAAGACATGGCACCTACTTGGTATGCAGCTCGGGCCACAAAATATGTTCTCAGAACGACTTTAAATTGCATTTCTCTGGATGTTGTGGAGCTGTGGTTCTGTGTGTCATTTTTACATGGCCTCACATGTGTTTATATCTTTTCTGCAGAGGTCCTGATGAACACCAAGTCAGAGACGTCTGATCTGAGATGGACCATCTTTTCACGTGCCAAGCCTGAGGTATGTAACCCAAGATTCAGTGTGTTATCTGTATTCCTAACACAGGCCTCACGATGGCGGGGCTTTTTGGCTTCCAGCTGTTCCTTTGTTACTTTGTCTATAAAAGAGCTCCATATATGGCAGGTAACTGACAGAGTCAAAGAAACACAGGCCGCGCACTGGGCTCAGAGTGTATTAAAAACAGATGCTTTGATATATCCCATCAGCCTTGGCCTCCATGCGTAGCGCCCACAGTTTTGAACATTTGAGTCAGAAAAAGACATATTTGTAATGTGATCAGCTGAGGAGCGGTTGCTAAGGGTTTGTGTGCCAGCAGAATCAGTGACCAAAATCGCTCCTCTCACTAATGTTTCTAAGGGAAAATGCTTGGAGTGATCCTGGCAAGGATATATCTGAGACAGGACGGAAACACTCGCTACTCCACAAACGTGTCTGTGCCTTTGATTCAAAAAGAGAGGAAGATGATTGGTTTTCAGAAGCCTTTCATTTGCATCAGTATATCAAAAGTCCCATTTGTAAGAGTAAAAATATGGCTTGATTAAATTTCTTAAAGCTGTCCTCGGTTGAAAAATGTGTTGAATGACAGGCGCGATTGGACACACAGTGTGAGCTTTTTGTAATTTAAAAAGTGCTTTCATTTCATTAACATTGTGGGAAGGGGTTCAAGCTTTTGGCACGGTTCATGTCTATTCTCCCTTTTACTTTTCATCGCCATTGGTTTAGACGTGTGATGATAATAAAAACCTGTACACAATGGCTCCATGACTCAGAACTGTTTCTGCCATGTAAAAAACATGTACAGTATCTCTGTGCTGGGATGAGCCTTGGCCCCTGAGCGTTCTGTGTGAACCGCCGCCACAATGAAAGAACATGACGACTGCTCGCTTTCTGTTGTGGTATCTGAGCTGGGACCCTCCCAGCACAGGGGGGCACAACCACAGCCAAATAGCTCCAGGATTAAACATAATGTCTATGGTTTTCAAAAGGTGGTTTGCAGTCTTCTTCTGACTGTGTTCACAAGTACATTACAGTCTTGAACATATATTTTATACCTAGAAGTTTACTTTGTCGTTATTAAAATCCGGGCTTATCCTGGGTCTGTTTTAGCATTTGGCATGAAAAATCTGACAATCCTTTCTGCTTTGCCCAAAACTATTTTTAATTAAAAGAAACATATTATGCAAAATATACTCAAGAGCCTTAAATCTTGTTTTGATGGTTCCCCATTGTGTTACTTACTCAAAATTATATTTTATGCATCTTTGAGTAATTTATATTGTCCTGCATTTGAGGAGCTATTGCCCTCAAAATTCCCATTTCCACCTATCCCCCATTACAGATAGGATAGATGTATGGGCGGCAGTAGCTCAGTTGGTAGAGCATTCGCCCACTGATCTGAAGGTTGGCGGTTCGAATCCAGCTCTCAACATAAACATCACAGGTTGAGCGGTCAGATCCACTGACCCACAGGTTGGTTGGTGTGATTCCAGCTCCCACAGATGAATGCTGCCGTTGTGTCCTTGGGCAAGACACTTAACCCACCTTGCCCACAGTGTCTGCGTACACTGGTGTGTGAATGGGTGAGTGGTTCCTTGTTGTAAAGCGCTTTGAGTGCCTTGAAGGTGGAAAAAGCGCTATAGAAAAATGTGACCATTTACCATTTACCATGGTACAACAGTGCTGCGTAGCCAGTATGGGACACAGACCCCACTCACTACCATTAAGTGTGGCTAACCACTGGCAGGGCCGTCAGCGTGGTCAGGCAGCATGGCACTGTGATTGTGATCACAATTACCTTGACATACACTAAAGGGGCAAATGGCATAGGCTTATTATATTTTTCCTTGAAATGAATGTGTTAAATCAACAAAAAGCTAAAGTTCTCATAGATTACAACCATATTACAGAAAAAAAATGTCAATGTTCAAACACCCTTTACTCTATTTACTCTATAGTAAACCATGTAAAACTCAGTCTACCATTTTGGCATTGGCATTTTATCAAACAGTGTACAAGTGCATTATTGTACCTTGAATGACATGTTTTCACCTTGTACTTTATTTTGACACATTATCTACTTTCATCTATTTCCCTGAAGTAAATCATACATAATGGTTGGTATGAGACCTTGAAAGACCCCCAAAGCTATCTCCTTAAATAAATGTTGTCAAATCCTGCCTATACTTAGTTCCTTATTTGTTTACACAGTTACAGTCGTGCATGTAGGATGAAAGTGAAGTTCCCAGTGCTTTTCTTAAAGAGATTCAGACCTGGCTCCACCGCTGCACAGTAATTCATTCAGACTGGTATCCCGCCTCACTCCACATATCATCTGCAAATGGATTTTTAAAGATTTGCATATTTACATAACTGAATTTCTGAGCCTGAAGTTCGCCAGAACTGCTAAATTCTGTCCTGGCTATGTTAATTTCTTGCTTGTTTGCTCCTCGTGGGAACATAGTGATACAGAATATGTTTGGTGTTGACTCACTTCAAACAAGAAGGCTTTTAATGCTGCTTAGGATTCTTCAGAGGGGCTGCACTTCATGTTATTTGCCTTGTCCCTCTGCATCCGTGTGTTTTTGTTCCAAACATATCTAAGGACCAGAAGCTGTGTCTGTTTTGGAGGTTTTGTGCAGTCGTGTACCCTGTTTGACAAGTAAGGCCTGTATTCCCACTAGTGGAGACGCAGCTCAGCGGGACGAATGATTTAACCACTTAGATTCAAATGTGGCCTGGTCTAGACTCCACAGTAGGCCTCATCTGCCCTACACACACGTGACAGGTGCAGCCCAGACAAGAGCCAACAATACTTTAAAAGCAGTTGAACTATTGAAAGAACTTTTTATATGTCCATTTATTTTTCAGACCCTTGTAAAATTTTGTAAAGATTTGTTGAGAGCGTTGTGAAAAGTGACTTGAATTTTTTAGGTCATGAAAGATGTTTGTTGAACGTGAGCTATGACAAGGCTTTGTTCTCTTTCCTCGCAGTGGGAGGAAGTAAGTGGTCTGGATGAAGAAAATAACAGTGTGAGGACTTATGAGATCTGTCAGATGGACAGCTCATCGAGCCAATGGCTGCGCAGCGGCTTCATCCAGCGCAGAGGAGCGTCTCAGGTGTATGTGGAGCTGACATTCACCATGATGGAGTGCTCCTCGCGGGGAACGCACCACCGCAGCTGCAAAGAAACCTTTAACCTCTACTATTACGAGGCTGACACTAATGAAGCCACTGCCACTTACCCGCCCTGGATGGAGAATCCATACGTCAAGGTACGCCCACCTCACACTCCCTATTGTATGCTAATAGCACCATGTATGAACAAGGTCTTACCCGCTGTATTTGTACAAACATTTCATTTCATGGCTAGATCCGAATCGGATCAGAGTGGTAAAAGCATTTTCTGTTTTTCATTTTTTGCCTTTCAAGGTGTGTTATTGTTTCAATAGATAAAATGCTCGCAGGAATATCCAATCTACTTTGTAAGCCCATTTTCTGTCCTGTGGGTTTCATTTTCACAACAAATGGCTCATGAATGCTGTACTTTTTTCATTAAAACGTTTCAAAAGCTGCAGTGTGTTCTTAAGCATAGTGACAAAAACACACGGCCCTCTCCTCAACTTTACTACCTTTTAATAATGTAACTCTGACAGAGAAATAAAAGTGATGAAATGTTCTCTGTGATGAATCACCCATCACAAGCACGTTTTAGGTCCCCACAAGTTCAAAGCACTCGCTCTCTAACAAATGGGGAACAATGGCTGCCAAGAAGGTAGAGCATCAATCTGAAGTCACTGTGCTTTGCAAAGTGATCAATAATGTAAAACATATGTGTACTTCATAGGATAAGATGACAAAAACATACTGAAGCACTGGTGCTGCTTTTAGACTCAAGCCTGTGAGTTGGACCTCTGCCATTACATAATGATCTTTTGTTCTTCTTCCTGCTTTAGGTGGACACAGTGGCTGCAGACTTTCTCCTGAAAAAGGGAGGGGCACGGAAGTCCAATGTGAAGACTGTAAGACTGGGCTCCTTGTCCAAGAGGGGATTTTACTTGGCGTTCCAGGCACAGGGGGCTTGCATGGCTCTGCTCTCTGTCAGGGTGTTCTTTAAAAAGTGCCCTCCTCTGGTCAGCAGCCTCTCTTCCTTCCCCGAGACCGTCCCTCGAACCCTGGTCCAGGAGGCGCAGGGCGTCTGTGTGGAGCACGCCTCTCTACAGGGGCCCAGACCCCACCCCCCAAAGCTCTTCTGTGGGGAGGACGGCCAGTGGGTGGGCCAGCCAGCCACATCCTGCGCCTGTCTGCCCGGCTTTGAACCATCCGAGGGCGGCACTAGATGCACAGGTAATTGCTCTTATGGTTTAGGTATACACAAGCACGAATGCATTGAAAGGGACAAAACAATGGTGAGATGTGGGTGGGGTGCACTCAGGGGCTAAGAAGGAAGTTAATGAGGCATGGGAACAGATGTGGCTGTGAAAGAAGCTGGAGAGGTCAGATGGAGCTGCACTTATCTTAGAAGGGAAGAGCGGGGTCAAACGCTCGCTGCTGGGGCAACTTATGGTCGGCCTTAGATAGAGCATGCACAGAGGTGGAGGGGGCATGGAGGCTGGTTTGTTGAGGTTAAGATCATATCAGTGTGAGAAGATCAAAGCTAAACAGACAAAAAGAGAAAGAGCCAGGGTGATTCTCTCAGGAGTCACGCTGCAGCTCTGCCTAATGAGTCCAATTAAGAGGCTTGGTGCAAATAAGCCCCCCACATGCGCATCCTCGTGCACAAGCAGCACCAAAACTCATAAATATTAACGACACACAATCTAAACATGAGGAGTGAGAAATAAAGCTACACTTTTAGAGAAACCACTCAGTTGCATCTGTCGCGTCTGAAGGTACGGCTCAGTTTGATCTCCGTGGGGGGTGTAATGATTTTTCATAACAAAAAAATAATTTCCAACATTTTGCTTGTGGTGGAGTAGAGTTGGCATTTCAGTCGTTCTGTCACTTGAAGAGAGCTGCTGGGAAGAAACACGCACACAGCCATAAAGGGAAATTGCCTTTAGAGGGAGATTGAACAGTTAATTTGCTTCTCGCGCTGGCTATTTCAGAAAATGAAATTGACATCTAGGTTTATAATTAAATAATTTCGCCATAATGCCATTATCTGTTGTAGACAATACATTTTTCTGGGTCAAACACAGGCTCTGTCTAATGTAGAGTCTTTAAGTGCATTTAATTGGATAGATGCACTCAGGAAAAAGAAAAAAACATATGTATGATTTTGTGCTTTGTATATAGAGATTTGTTGCTGTGTAGTCTGAGATAAAATATTTGTACTAATTGCTGTCATAGTTATAAAGACAGAAAATTAATATATAAACTTATTTGAAATTTTTTAAAAAGTTGTACTGACAGGTTTATTTTAAGTACTTCTCAGTTTTTATTCAGTAAAAGGTCATTTGTGGAAACACAGTAGTGGTGTTAATTAGCGAGATTGGCATTGTTGGAGCATGTGGGACTGGTGCTTGGTGACCACTATTATTAGGCTGTTGCTTTCAATCATGAATTGTTTGACAGATCAATCTTTTTGTTGGCACTGTGTTTGGCCAAATTACTATTTTGCTTTATAAACTTAACAGCTCTTGACCACCAATCTTGTTTTGAGCAATTATAGCAAGCTGGGGTATCTTGAATCACCCTAATTTTCAGTCTGTCCCAGGGCTGACCTTGCAGAACAGGTCCATGCTAACTCTGCCCCTCACGATGAGAATGAATGTTTATTGTTTTAATCAAAGGCCGTTGCTGCACTGAGTGAGAATGTCAACAAAGCACTTTTTGGTGTGCAACATTCAAACACTGCAATGTTGAAATAAGACACTGACAAAATAGAGACATGTGGTCAACTAAAATCACAACATTTTATAATAGAGATTATAATACAGTTATTGATACCACATTATGATAACTACACCTTAATTAGCCTTAGTAAAAAGTATCAATAAATTAATGTATTAATGTTGTTGTTTTTTTGTTTGTTTTTTTACTAAGAATGATTAAGGCCTAGTAACTACTGCTAATTGAGTAGTTGCTAATCGTAAGTCATTGTTAATATACTTGTAATTAAAGTGTGGAGTTTCCCATCTACTTAATTTTTTCTAATACTTGCATTGGTTTGATATAATATACGAGTTATTAGAGTTTTACATTTACATTTGTTGCCTCCTATTCTTCCCTATCAAACAGGTTTCTCAGGTAGAGTTATTATCTGCACTACATTATCCCAGTGTAAATCTTCTAAATCTTCTCTGCACTTGTTCAGGCCCATTTTTCACCACTGCGTCTGGTTGCTGCGGCTGTTTATTCACTCACTGTCTTGTTTTTGTGGAGTGGCTGGAAAGTATATTTGGATCAATTAGCTAAGGCAGTTCAACATTAGGACTCCCAGATGCTTGTTGATTAGCAGCTCATTATTTAGAATGGGTCAGACACACTTGCCTGATAAACAGTGTGTCAATGACAAGCACATTTGTCCCCTTAATCCACTATTGACAATCAGATTCATTGCTGAGATTGTCTGCATTTTATCGCCCTTATAAGACGTTATTGTTTGTGAGTGTGCCACCATCTGGCAGCGTAATTGCACATTTAGTTTGACCTGGGTCATGCTGGGACACGGTGATCATAAAGCTTTTGTGTCATGTAACTTTGAAGCAGTGGCAAATCTTCAAACGAACTACTGTTTCTTTCTGTGTCATCCTCTTTAGCCTGTCCTGTGGGTCAGTTCAAATCTGGGACTGAGGGCCAGTGCACAGGCTGCCCCGGCTCCAGCTACACCACCATCAGGGGCTCATCCGAGTGCACCTGTCGCCCTGGGTTTCTACGGGCAGAAACAGACTCTCCTGATGCACCATGCACTGGTAAGTTCACCAAAATATATGTGGTGTATAGGCCTGTCACGGTCATCAATTTTGAAGTAAGATTTATTGCTTCATAAAACATCATAATAAACAATAATACTTTACACCAGTGTTTCCCAAAGACTGGGTCGTGGCCCTCAGGTAAGTCGAAAAAGATTTTTTTTGGGTCACCTTGTTACAATCTGCATGTAAGTCTGCAGTATACAAGGCTACATTTAATGTCCTAATAGGCTACATATGGATCCCTTTTATTACTGGTTCAATTACTGTTTTTCATTGTTTAAAACATGAGTAATACCAATTGTTCAGAAAGACACGATCACTGAGTCAACAATAAAATATCCTTATTAATGGTCAGTTACGGTCAAATCCAATTTATTTTGTGATTTACGGATAATGACTATTGACTTGAAGGTTTGTGACTTTAAAAAATATTGGTCCTCAGAAAAAAAGTTTGGGAAACACGGCTTTACACCACTGTCACAATAATTGCTAAAAAACAACAACAAGTAAAATAAAACAAGTACCGGTAGTTCATTTGTGTCTATTATGAGCTATAAAAGTTACTTATTTGGCTCTTGACAGCTAAAATCTTCTTTGCGTTCTCTACAAATGCGATGAAGATTGATTTTAACTCTCAAGATGCATGCAAATAATACTGAGTGAAATTTTTTTAAAGTTCCATCTATTATTCATTTAATTATTTGTCAATATTGTAATTGTAATAATTAATATATAAATAATACATGTCTTTTTATCCCTGAAAGGACAGTCAGAACAGATTACATGAGGGAATCTTATGCACATGATTTTCTACACATGATCGTATGAATACAGAATAAGAAGCTGTAATATGTTTTCTCCCAATTAAGGACACAAAACCTTTTGAATCATTGACCTACTTACTGGCAATTCTGTAGGTGTGGCAATGTCTGTTTCACAATACAGTACATTTAAATTCTGAAAGTAATTAAGATAGTGTCAATCAAAGTAAAACTAACGATGAATAAATGTATTGTATAAAAGATTTATCTGCTAATAATGAAATTGACTTGACACTAATCAGTATTGACACTGTACATTTTCTTGTATAATTTAGCTTTTAAACAGTAGTAGTATTCGTCTACCACCTGCCTCTTGTCATTCTTTCCCCTCCCCTGCTCCTCTTCAGCTTTCCAGCTTTTGTTTTTAAAAGTCTATGGCACATTTCTCCTTTCTCGGGTGTCATTTAGCCAGTCTCCTCTAATCTGCTTTGTGTCCATTGTGGCTCTGCTGGGCATTCAGATGCATTTCTTTGAGGCAGGTTGTTGGGGGCAGGGCTGAGAGTCCTAAGTGAAGTAGGCATTGATGCTCTTAAGTGACACCTCCATGTGGATTCAGGAATTTCAATTCAGCCACATGTTGGATGTGTGAAAGGAAGGCACGTTTTAATGAGCTGCAGTGTTGGAAAGGCCACAAAAAAGAGGATGTGAAACTGGCATCAGATTGTTGTCGGTCTGGAGTCTTAACTGGAGTCACCGGGGTTAACTAGAATTTACATCCGTATAATTCATTTCCAGTTGTATCTGTAATTACAAAGGAGTATCATAATTATTCATCATTTTATACGCCCAATCCTATTATATTTTCTGTTTTTGCTGTTATTATCTCATCCAATTCCACACATAGCTTTAATTTGTAGTTTGCAAAATTGCCAACCAGCACTGCCATCTGTAAATCACAAAGTTATATTTCCCAAGTGTTTTGCTTCAACATGATGTAAAAATTGGTCCTTTCAGAATATTAAGTTGTAAAATGTATCCTACTTCCCAAATGTTAAACTCAGAATTTATATGCACCCAGATTGCCTGTGATTTTGCCCCTCTTGGGCTTCCAATGAGAACGCTATTAGCACTTAAGTTAGCTGCAGGCTCACTGACAAAGCTCTGTCTCCTTGGCAGGAACAGAAACTCATTCACAGTAGCCGAGTGGTAATGCTGTTTAGTTATGCTTGGCTTCAGGCAATAGCCATCTTCTGACAATTTCAGACCGTGATCATTATCATCTGGTTTTAGACAAATGTAATTGCACCAGTTAAACTTTGCAAGACATATGCTCCCATGGATATGCGTACACTTTGCAGGTCTATTGTTGTGCATATGTGTAGCAGTATCAGTAGTAGTAACTAAAGTAAATAATTACAAACAAATAAAAAGGAAAATAATGACTGAGACTTACTATGTTTACTTACGTTTAACTATGGATTAAAAGTCTGTTTAATACAGACACAAGTCATTTTGGATATCTGCAAGGGCCAAAACAAGCAGGTCAAACCAGTTTTAAGATAAGCAACTAGATCCTTCTAGCTGTTGGTCTACTTTTAATTATCGTGTGATGAATCATAGTTTTGTGAAACAATAAAATAAAAAAGATGCGTGCACAAATTGAAATTATTTGGAATTATGTTAAAAACGATGAAAACAGAAAAGGGCCAGCAATAGTCACTTTTACTATTGTTAGTTTTTCATGTGTAACCTAATAGGCTAACTTTGATAACTTTTTGTCATTGCAGTGCCTCCTTCTGCTCCTCGCAGCATCGTCCCAAAGATCAACAACACGAGTCTGACCCTGGAGTGGAACGAGCCGCTGGAGAGCGGCGGCCGCTCGGACCTGACCTACTCTGTGCGCTGCTCAGTGTGCCGCTCGTCCAAAGGGCCATGCCTTCTCTGTGGAGACAGCGTCAGCTACAGGCCTGCCCAGCGTGGGCTGGTGGGCCGTAGGGTGGAGGTCTGGGGTCTGCTGCCCCACACCACATACACCTTTACCATTGTAGCACTGAACGGCGTGTCACAGCTCAGTGGCACAGAACCTGCCAGTGAGAGTGTCAACATCACCACGAGTCACGATGGTATGAGGAGAACCAGAGAAGTGTATATAAGACTATGCCATGGTTTTCATGTGTTTTAATAAACGGTCTGTGGTCTTTAGTGCCGGCACTGGTGTCTGTGATCCGAAAGAGTAACTCGACTGAAAGCAGCCTGACGCTGCACTGGACTGTGCCTGTGCAGCCACACAACACCATTCTACAATACCAGCTCCGCTACTGTGAGAGGGTACGCTACCTCCTCTCTTTACATGCACACAAAACAAGAAGAATTTAAGTAAATACATCTGTTTAGGTATTTTCTCAGAACTCATATAAAGTTCCCAGAAAACCACTACCTTCACAAAAACATTATCTTAAAACGTATCACTATTCCAGTCATCACAACTTAATGTGTTTGAATTGGTCTGAGGAATTAAGCGGAAATTAAACACGCAAGCCTAAATAATGAATAGAAAGACCAGACTAATTTAATTTCATGGGTTTTATTATTTTTAATAAAAATGTTCATAACATGGTCCTGTTCAAATGAAACAAGCATACTTTGGATTCCTTTAAAAGTTATTTATTCTCTCAGTACCTCTTTGATTAGTCTTTCACCCTCTCACACAGCTGTCTGTCCCTGTTGTCCTCTGTCTAGTTTGCAGCATGGCTAACTTTATTTTATCCCTTTAGGAGCGCCGTAGCGAGGATCAGTGCTACTACACAGAGAGCAGCAGAAACCAGGCTGTGCTCACGGACCTGCGCAGGGCCACTCAGTATGAAGTGCAGGTCAGGGCGCGGACCATGGCTGGATACGGCAGCTTCAGCCCCACTGCCATTTTCCGCACTCTCCCTGATGGTGAGAGCGTTTTTCTCATCTCTTTTTTGTTGGTATTTCAATGGCAGAAAGGTTTTGTGGAGACCTTGGACAGTATTTGGTCTGCACTCTGCCTCTGTCCTTGTTAAAAGATCGTGCAGATGGCCTTTTTACATTTTACAAATTCCTCTTGTGTACATCTCATAACCTTTTAAATCATCTTTTTATCTAACTAAACCACGCACGATATTTTAACATAATGCGATATGGAAGATTTTTGTAACTTCAGATCATCTTAAATATGTGTCAGTACTAAGGCAGGCTTCAAATTTGGCAATCATGAATCAAAAGGTTGAAAAAAACAGAACAATTTTAAGAAAAGAATTTTACTAAACAACAGAGGACCTTAACATTGGGTATTGATCTTGCAATGCTGAGTTGATTTGCTATAATTTCAATTGACAGTTTGTGTAGGAAGTATGATTTCTGATAATAACTCACTAAATTCTCCATATTTTCCAGGACTTGACTCTCCCTCTCAGCTCGTTGTGACTGGCATCCTTATCGCGGTTGGGCTGCTGTTGCTCATCGCCTTCGTCTTTGTGGCAGTCTACTGTATACGGTGAGAACAAAAAAAAGGACAGATTTGTAAAAGAGGAAAGAAGTTGGCAGCAAAACAGGAAATGGAGGAAGAAAGAGGAAAATGTAGGGACATGTATGAAAAACAATGATGACCCCAATTTTGTGACTTTGCTCTTGCTTTGTTCTCTTGTTTACACAAATCATATCTAATCTGCATTGGATTTGCTCTCTGTTAGTCACACCAAGCCCAGAAGCACAAAGCAAGATGTCTTCTGCTTACCCAGCTAAAAGTTACCCCCTCTCATTATAAGAGTTTTCCGCATGCTTCATTGTTTCGATAAATACTCTTGGACCCCATCAGACGGAGAGGAGAGAGAGATGAGGGTGGAGCAGAGGGCAGAGAGAGGGGGAGAGAGAGAGAGACAGGATACAGGCGTCCCAGCCCGGTTTCCAACAGGACAGGCGAACAATAGCCACGACCTTGTGACACACGTGCACGCTCACACGCACGCACACACCAGTGGATGAGGCCCAGATCTGCCACTAAACCAAGGGTGGTGCATTACTGCTATTTTAGGCTTATGAGGTGGAGGAGGGAGAGAGAGGAATGGTGGAAGGCAGAGTTCCAGTCGCTACAGGGCTGTTCCAGTCTTGTACCGGGGTGATTTTTGTGCCGCAGTTGAATTGTAATGGAGCAGCTTGTGTGAAAGAAGAACTGTAAGGGGGTTGTGGCTTTTTATGTACAGCCGTCATCCCAAGTCACCGTGGTTTGTATGAAAAGAGCTGGCTGTGGATGGTTTTAAGGTTTTTTTCTGCACCGCGACTGGAGATTCTGTGTCAAAGCATAATAGATGATGCTGGTGTTTTTTGGAGCAGTGTGTTCTTACGGGCTTGTTGACTCAAGGGTATTGCTCTGTCACTGAACCTCACCTTTAACCTTTCAGCACAGTCAGCCAGTAAGAGCTCACGATTCCCTAAAGAGAGATTCATAGTTTAGTTATGACGCTGGCTATCATAAATCTATTTTATATTACCAATAATGACCCAAGATGTTCTGTTTTTGCAATAGCTGCTTACGATGCATCCTTTTGTTAGTTCATCTCAACAGTGGCATTGTGAGACCCCTGATTTGCATTGTGTCGAGCCGATAAAGGATTAGGAAGGCTTGCCACAAAATAATGTCTAACATTCAGCTGAGAGATAAGTGCGCTGCTGTCCTAATCTTCTCTCATTTATCCCGATCTCTTTCTACCTGCAGCAGACACGGCAGAATAAAGGATCCTGAACTGGGCGACAAAACCAGCCAGTACCTCGTGGGCCAAGGTAAGGGATCAAGGGCAAATGTGCTCTGTGATTTGCAGCTCATTCAAGTCAGGAAGAGTCCTTTTTATGCATCTCTATATGATTTTTGTCTTGACGTTTCTTCTTCTTCCTTTCCCACGACTTTGTTTGTCTTTCACTCAAAGGGGTCAAGGTTTATATCGACCCCTTCACCTATGAGGACCCAAATGAGGCGGTGCGAGAATTTGCCAAGGAAATCGATGTTTCCTTTGTCAAGATTGAAGAGGTCATTGGTGCTGGTAAGTCCTATCATTTATAAATGTTTAAAACTGCTACTTAACAGTCATTTTTCTGCTGCTGTTTAGCACTTTACTGCCCCCACTCTTCAATATTAAACTGAGCTGATTTAATACATTTAAATGTTGTTGTTCTTTGATAAAGATCAATACTGTCAGGTAGCCTAAATTAAGCAATTAACTGATAAAAATGTTGGTCATATTAACAGCCAACAATTAAATCAGCAGGGCAAGGGCAGTGCCAGCCAACGGCTATTTACGCTCTATGAAGATAAACAGCTCTTGTTAGTGTTGTAAACAGAGAAAACAGATTAATAATTCTTCTTTATTGTGTTTTGTCATTAGGAGAGTTTGGGGAGGTGTGCCGCGGACGTCTAAAGATTCCCGGAAAAAAGGAAAATTATGTCGCCATAAAGACACTGAAGGGAGGTTACACAGAGAAGCAGAGGCGGGACTTCCTGTCTGAGGCGTCAATCATGGGACAGTTCCAGCACCCCAATATCATTCACCTGGAGGGCATCATCACGGCCAGCTGCCCTGTCATGATCATCACTGAGTTCATGGAGAACGGGGCGCTGGACTCATTTCTGCGGGTGCGTGTAGCTCACTGGGCACAGCACATGGCACCAAATCAAACACACACTATCGTGCACACCATCACACACACCGTCACACACACACCCCCACACACACACCGTCACACACACACCCCACACACACACTAACACACACACCATCACATACACACCATCACACACACATGTTCACACACACCATCACACACAGACACCATCACACACAGACACCATCACACACAGACACCATCACACACACCCCCTAACACACACACTAACACACACACCATCACACATGCACACCATCACACACAGACACCATTACACACACACACACCATCACACACACACACACACACACAACACACACACCATCACATACACACCATCACATACACACCATCACACACACACTATCACACACACACACCATCACACACACACCATCACATACACACTATCACACACACACACACACCATCACACACACATGTTCACACACACACACCATCACACACACATGTTCACACACACACACCATCACACACACATGTTCACACACACTATCACACACACACCATCACATACACACCATCCCACACACACACACACCATCACACACACATGTTCACACACACTATCACACACACACCATCACATACACACCATCACATACACACAATCACATACACACAATCACACACACACCTTCACACATGCACACCTTCACACATGCACACCTTCACACACAGACACCATCACATACACATGTTCACACACACTATCACACACACACCATCACATACACACCATCACACACACACAATCACACACACACCTTCACACATGCACACCTTCACACACAGACACCATCACACTCAGACACCATCACACACAGACACCATCACACACAGACACCATCACACACACACCGTCACACACACACCACCACATACACCATCACACACACTATTGTCTTCTCCTGCTCAACTGTTTCTCTTTCTGCAGCTGAACGACAGCCAGTTCACTCCCATCCAGCTGGTGGGGATGCTGCGTGGCATCGCCTCCGGCATGAAGTACTTGGCAGAGATGAGCTATGTCCATCGAGACCTCGCCGCCCGCAACATCCTGATCAACAGCAACCTGGTGTGCAAGGTGTCCGACTTCGGTTTGTCACGCTTTCTGCAGGAGAACTCCTCAGACCCAACCTACACCAGCTCACTGGTGAGGAAATCCACTAACACTATTTGGATCATTTCAGTGTTTTATACATTGTATAAATACATAAATTTATATAAATAAATAATAAATTCTAATTTATTATGATTAGACATAAGATGATTGTCATTAACCCTGAAACATATTAACTGACATGTCAAATGTCAACAAAAAGTGGCTGTTTAAACATATGGACGGGTGCCTAAAATTACATGTACAAAGCAAACACATTATAGGAGACTATTGTTTTAGAATACTTGTATTCACCTTATTAGGCCAAAGACAAAGACCAGACATTTGGCAATGTGTATCTTCACTGTTATCTCCTTCTCACATGACACATTTGTTTCAAAAGGGATTATTTTACAACCCCACTTCCTCACCATTGTACTACTTCAGCTCTGTCAGACAATGAGTGTATGTGTGTATTATTTCTCACTATATTCATGTCCTTATAGGGAGGTAAGATTCCCATCCGCTGGACCGCACCAGAAGCTATCGCCTTCAGAAAGTTCACCTCTGCCTCAGACGTATGGAGCTATGGCATCGTCATGTGGGAGGTCATGTCCTTTGGGGAGCGGCCATACTGGGACATGAGTAACCAGGATGTAAGTCTCAGGGGGACTGTAGCTTTAACACAGTCTGTGGAGGGCTCAGCAGGGGTGCTTCTTTCTGCAGGTCGTCACTTTTGTAGACTGCTGATTCTCAATCATAAGTCAATTAAAAACATAGTTTTCAAATGCATCTGACAAGTATTTAGCATTTGAATATAATAAGAATATTTTTTAATATGGTATATTATTTATTATTTAAAAAAAATACTAATGCGTAAGTTCCTGTTATAAAAAGATGAATAATAATAATATCAATATATAGAATTGACTTATAATATTATATATTATTAATGTAACTACTGAATATGTGCAGCCATTATTACTGAAACTCCCATCAAGTGCTACATGCAGAAATAAACATAAATAAACAGCCAGTTATCAATACAAACAACATAAAATTATTTTCAGACTAATTTACAAATATATTATTTTTTAACAACCCTAATAATCTTGCATCCATTGTCCCAGGTAATAAATGCCATAGAGCAGGACTACCGTCTGCCCCCTCCCCCTGACTGCCCCACACACCTGCACCAGCTCATGTTGGACTGCTGGCAGAAAGACCGCTCTGCACGTCCACGCTTCTCCGATCTGGTCAGCGCTTTGGACAAACTCATCCGCAACCCAGCATCACTCAAAATAGTTGCCCAAGAAGCTGCAGGGTAAGAATTGGATGATTGATTGACAGAAAACTCAAATACATTTGGTCAGGCTTTGAATACAAGTCTATCCTTGGAATGTAAAGTATGGATGTGGAATGTGTGTCCTTTCCAAATGTCCTCTTTATCAGAGCTCTGACAGTTACAGGACAGGCATTGCACTCATACCATCCGCTGTTGTGGACCTTCACGTCCCGCTGGGAGCCTACAGACTCTTGCTGGGCCCATTTCCCTTCCTCCACATTGTCCCTGTGTGCTGATGGGACACAGCAGAGGACACTCCACCCCTGACAAATCCCATTGTTTGTCTCTGTCAGTCACAGCTCAGATTATACCTCTGCGGCCCACTGGAATGTGCTGCAGGATACGTATAAGCTAATGCTCTTGTTTCTGTGTCTCTAAGAAAGTCCTTTGTCTTTGCCCCCTCCAGGCCAGCATACCCCCTGCTCGACCAGCGTGCGCCTCTCGCCCCCTCGTCCTGCTCCTCGGTCGGAGAGTGGCTCAGGGCGATCAAGATGGAGCGCTACGAGGACAGTTTCCTCCAGGCGGGTGTCACCTCCGTGGACCAACTGGCCCAGATCAGCACACAGTCAGTACCTATCTTATCTAGAGGCACATTCGTCTTACACCTGTCACTATGCACTTAATCTATCTAAAGCTTTCAGTACCGCAATCAGGCTCAAGTCAGGACCTCCGATTTCAGTGGTGAAAACTAGGCCTAAGAGGCTTTTTGAATGTAATTATAGAGTAATGTGAGAGGGGATGTATTTGCTGGTCTAATAATTCAGTTCCTGTCAGCAAAATTCATTAATCACCTCTAGTACATGTTGTGTATAATTTAATAATGTCTGCTGGAGATGTAACAGAAATACATATTCACTCCAACATTTTTCCTTGTTGACATAACTGTATAATGTCCTGTCATTTCAGTTTTTCAAGTTATCATTTAATGTATATTACTACTTTTGACTATTTTAGCATTGTGTACTTGGTTTTATTCATGTGTTACCAAGCCTTAAATTCATTCAGATTTAGTTGGAGGCTGAAAATTGCTTTACTGTTTTTCTAACTGTTGCACGTTCTGTCTGCACAGAGACTTACTGCACATGGGGGTGACTTTGGCCGGCCATCAGCGGAAGATCCTGTGCAGCATCCAGACTATGACTTTTCGAAACAAGAGCACTACCACAGTCACCTTCTAGTCCCAGCGCAGCTCACCTGTCTCCCAACTCGGACACCAACACTGGCACACAGGTGCAGTGTAGCGAAAGCCCACTCAATCATCTCCACTGACCCACTTTGAGCATGGACTCCGGGAGAGATTGATCGAGTTTACTAATGACCAGAAAAAACACACAAAATGAATACGGATGACTTTCCCGTCAGCTCGGGGAGTTGTCTGCGGACCAGAGCGTCCCTGGAGGAGCGACTGGGATGAAACCGTGCGGACTGCCAGCTTTTTTACAGACATTTTGTATCTTCCTGAGGCTTAGGATTCAATAAATGTGTAAAACAAAGAGAGAGGAGACAGAATTTATAGTGTTTGTATTTTATCATGTCACATTGTCTCAAAAGAGAACTAACTACTTTTGCCAAAGGAGACAAAAAGCAAATGGAGGATCTCTGTTTTATGTTTTGTGCTATAATTGTAAGGACTTTGCTCATGTCTCATTTGAATCAAGCTAAACATTTGGACTGTTTTGATCATCTCCATTACCTCGTTTACTCAGGTGTGATTTTGGAGACCACTGTATTAGTCATTAGCGACTCTTCCTTAGAGCTGCTCTCCTCATCCTCCCAGCAGCAGCGGCAGCAGCAGCAGCAACAGTGTGGGTAGAGGAGACAGACTAAAACGTTTAGCACTTTTGGTGAACTGTAGTCTTGGGTTGCTCCACTTGTTTCGCTTGGTTTGTGGTTGGGTATTTCCACTGCCGGTTGTTTCTGTTGGCAGCTTTTAACTCTGATTGAAGGACCAAGTGGACACACACAGAGACCAGAGAACACTGTAGTATTTCTCTGTTTTCCTATTCTGTACTTAATCTCCATCTTCCAGTGCCAGTCGGTCATGTACTTGCCAATTTTACGAGTGATTAGATTTGTCTGATTTGAATGTACTATTGGGGATACTTTGACATTTTAATTTATTCTGGTTCCATGCTTTAGATGCACACACAGTTAATAAACATTTGTAAACCATTAGGAATAGCATAGCGGCAAACATGCTAGCCGCCAGTATCCAGTGGTTTCCGAGAGGAATGCAAACAGTGCTGGACTCCTATTTGATTAGTAGCACAGACCCACGATTCTTCACTTTATTACAAGTGCTTGTTGCTGAAGAATAACAGGCTGCAGTTCAAAATGTCAAAGTATTGCTCTAAGACTTTGCATCTCTTAAGGATAATACCAGCCTTTTTGACATTTAGGTGCTGTATAATTTGCTCACTCTAGTGTAACAGGAAAAATAGTAATGTCTAACACACCGAGTTTAATCTGTTTCATAGTGCAACAGATCCGCACCAGACAGCGCTTTCCTTCCAACTAATTTATGTAAACGATTATTACACTTTAATATAAAGCTTTATCTCCTTTACAAAAATGTCTAAGGTAGAAGTGTATTTGTATTTTTCTAATATACAAAAAGCCACAACAATGTAACAAATAACTTAATATTAATATTTTTTAAAATCATTTCATTGTGTATTCTCTCGGGTTTTCTGCCTTTCTGCCACTGTTCAGAGATTTTAAAAGGGGTTTATTGGCACACTGGTAAAGCTAAATATATGCCCCTAATAATGTTGATAAGGGTAAATTGTAATTTGTGTATGTCTGTTAGCTTTGTGCCTTACTGGCTATTGTCCATTGTGCATCCAAAGGCACATAGCAGCTGGTTCATGCTTTAGACCAGCTACAAATAAATTAATAACTTTTGTCAAAAAGATTTCCCACAACATTTATTTCCTGTACTGTATAATTTATGCCTTAGACAAAAATCCTGGTGTTATCATCCAATGCCATATAAGGGAAAACTGAAGCTAAATGTGGTCTTCATATTGAAGACCTCAATACAATAGCATTGAATGGAAAACTAGACAAAGTATGTTTTGAATACCATCTTGTGTGTAGACAACTGTGTACTCAGTATTCATAATAAAATACAGCAGTGTTCTCATGTAGTCTTTCTTTTTCAGTTAATGACGTTATATTGACCAGGCCTTATCTCCATCTCTGCAGCTGTGTCTATCATTGATGTCAACTGGAAGTCAATGCGATGTCCAGATTTTAGAGATTAGTCCAGATTCTGATTCCTATAACTTGGTCTTCTGTGATAAATCAATATGCATAAATATAATGGTTTGTTTTTATAAGGCCTATACTAAACTTTAAATATATTTGGAATGTTTTGTTATTAAGATGCAATTTCAGTGAATATCATTTTAATTTGTAGAACTATGTTGAAATAGGATGAAATCACTGAACCTAAAACAAAATATACTTGACCATTAATATGTTATAATATGACTTAGTCTTTAGGCAAGTTTAAATAGAGATTGTCATTAATATGCATTGTGCCTAAAATAGTTCCAAGTCATAATGAAAGCAAACAACCAGTCTTTTTATTCACCTTTTATTATTGTTTCTCAACTAAAATCCATGCATTCTGCAGTAAACAGTGGATCCAGTGTTAAAAGCTAAAATTCCAAACCTGCATCTCATTTCCCTTTGTAATTCTTCTGCTTTTATGTTTAGTCCGATATCACCAGTCCTAAAACTAAGATCACAGACAGAATTTGTGTCACTACAGTGTGTGCGAGGCTATTATTTGCTCTTATTTGCGTCTCTGGTTGCAAACACGCCTCTCATCTATCCTCCTGTTTTTAATAATGAGGCTGGCAAAGAAACCGGAGACTGTCGTGGCTAAACCGAATCTCTCCCCTCAGCACTGTAGCCGTTCTCCATGCCTTGTATTTCTCCAGAGAGGTTTTTCACCCCCTCCAGGGCTGCTAGCGTGTCCTCGGCCATGTTCCCCTTCTGGTCCTCAGCACTTTTAATCATAAAGAGATGTTCTATTCTTCTGCAGTGCCCCAGGCTCTGAGCAGCTTATAGCATGGCACAAGCTTAAAAACTCTTTCACACATACAAGGCTGCTGTACTGTGCTAAAGTTTTAGTGAGGTGTGAAAGGAGACTGATAATGTATTTTTGTTGTGTGTGTTATAGCAGCTGCAAGATTTAAAGAAATTATGTAAAATTATGTTAGGCCAAAGTGGATTGCTTAAATCCATTTTGGGGTTGGGCTGACTCAGGTCTGATAATTCTTCAACCCAAATCTTGAATCATTTCAAAGGAAGCAGGAATAAAGCCATTTACCACTGAATAATCACAGACAAATATCTAGATCCCAGAAGCACCTGTACCACAGTTGCTACTATGCGCAAACAATAGTAATTTTTCTCCTTTAAATTAATGTGAGTTTTAGACTTTAGACTTAGACTTAGGCAAACTTAAAACAAAAATATAAATGTATGTATAATTGCAAGAGACTGGTGTCAAATATGCATAATTATACAGATGTATATGTACATATATATATATATATATATATATATATATATATATATATATATATATATATATATATATATATATATATATATATATATATATACATATATACATACATATACACATATATACATATATACATACACACATACATATACATACATACATACAAACACACACACACACAAATACAAAAATACAAATAAAAATGTATAAAGATGTTCAAAATGTAGGCAAAAAAGAAGCCATATAAAATATTTTGAGGCTCATTTGAAACATCAAGTCTGAATAGGTCTGGGCAATGGGCACTATATTCCCATACTGAAAACCGGCATTGTACACCCACTGTCTCTTTAGTCTGATTTCTGCCATAATCCTCCAGCAAGAGTGTTAAGTCTCCTTGATTAATGTGTCTTGATTATCAGTGAGTTACTGACTCATAGCTCTTGTTGCCCTCATGTGACTCCGTACAGACCTGCCCTGTCGATAAATAACTTTACCCAACAGTTATGGTGTGTGTGTTTTCCCCTGCAGACCCATAGCGACAGACCAGTATTCTACGTCTGTCAGTGTTTTGGATGAACTCTGACCCCAGCATATAGTGCAGATCTGGCCCTGGCTTTGTGCTTTCTATCAATGGCCATTCATTATGTTGTGCTGTCGAGAAAGGACCAACCAGATTGGAGGGTTTTGGAGGATTGTGTCATGGGCGTGCATTCCTCTGTGCATTCAAGTGGAGAGCACGGGTGCGAGTGGAGTGATGATGGCGGGTGTCAGGTTTGGGGGTTATCGGGCTATGGGGCAGGTATGTTTGGGGCAGGAGAGGGTGTAAGGAGCACACAAGGGCTGTAGTCATGCATGGGACCATGTGGGAGGTACAGATGTTCACTAATTCTATAATTTGTAGGTTATTCTATAGACCTCTTTGTCTTTGTTTAGCCTTAATGAGACTGGTTAAGTTTTGGTTGGATTTGGCTTCAGGGTGTGGCCCAGGGTCTTTTAGTTTAATCATAGTATTTATTCTAAGCATTTTAAACCTTGAAATGAATTATATTTCAGCAACAATGTGCCTTCTGCGGGATTAAAAGAAATGCTTTAAATCTAGTAAGACCATAGTTTTTTTTTAAGATGTTTCTGAATGTTTTACTAGCTGTGATCTAAGTTATCATAAGCTTTTGCTTACTTCTTATCTCTTTTCAGGTCCCATATGGGGTCAAGAAAACAATTTATTAGTTTATGGCCTGGTTTAGGAAAACTAACCAGAGCTGCCTGGTTTTTGAGCCTGGCTCTGGTCTGGTTGTATATCTTTACCATAAGATAAGCCTGAAGCTCTGGTGGAGGTCTGTGCTCTGTGAAAGCTTCATACCAGGAAGTTTACAATTATCCAAGATTTCAGAAAGTGCTCAAATGCTACCACCATAAACAGTTTTCTCCTCTAAATCTTTTTAATTACAAAACCCTGCATAGACATTCTTGAGTTTGGCTGGCGCTTCAAATGCCTGGATTCTTCTTCTGTGATGACAATTTGATCCAAATAGAAAATCCTACACACAACGAGACAGGATTATTTGTCACCTGTGCATGCATAATTGTTGTAAGAGATGCCTGCCCAGCCTCTCCACTCAAATTCTGTATTAAATCAGATCAATGGGAGAGGTGTCATCCCTGCTGTTGTACAGAAATGTTTGTTGATTTTGCACTGAGTCGTATCCAGTCCATCACTACGTTTTAGCTGACCCACCTGGTTAAACAGAGTGTGGAAAGAACTTAATTATACTCCCATACACCAGTAAAGTTTGAAGTAGCGCCAGCCTTGTTATTTTAGCACATGCCTAATCCACATAATAATCTGAGTAAACCTTTAGATTGCAGGTCCCGCTGTCTTCCTGTTCCTCTTACTGGTGTTTGTCGTCAAATATTCTTTAAAGTATTTACTCCACCCGCCTACTTCCTGAATCAATTTAGACTCAATACAAATAAATAATTCACGAAATCTTCTTTGCCTTTCAGCCATTCCTGTTCAGGGTTTGCAAATTAGCTTTCTGCATTTAGCAATTTAACCCTCCCTTTTGGATCCATCTTTACGTCTATTCATGAATCTCATGTGCCCTCTTAACTGGCAGCTCTTACCTCAGTCAGCATCAGCAATATGTTCTGTACATTTGGGGTCTATATGATCGTTTGGGCCTGGGTAGGACTTGGATGGGAGACCGCTGAGAATAACAGATGCCCTAGGCCTTTCGCCCACCCTGTATGAATGAGGTGTGTGAGTGATTGGTGGTGCTCATAGAGGCAGATAGCGCAGAATGGCAGCCTCGCCTCCATCAGTCTACCCCTGTGAATACAGTTTACCATCACCAGGTGAAGAGTGACTGAATAAAGCAATGTAATGTGTCTATATAAATATATATCTTATCATATATTTATTACTATATATTATTTAACATAAAATCATATTCATAAGGCAAATCTCTCTACACACCTGAGAAAAATAACGTGTCTGTTTTTGATCAATGCAGACTAACATCACAAACTACATCACTATCTTGAATATGAGCTGTCTTTCTGATGTATTCATTAAAATAGCGTCTGCCCCAAATCATCAAAACATCTTTAGCTCTCCTTCTGTCTGTCTAATCTCACATGTTTCTTGTTACACCTGGGCACTACAGATCTGTGCCTCTCTGTCTGGTTTTCAGTCCGCTCACAGCAGCAGCCATCAGTCTCCCCTGTGGCCCCCTTTTGTTCTCCGCATCCTCATCCACTAGAAATGAAATAACTTTGACCTTCCTTGCATCTTGTCCCTAAATCACCCCTTGTTCAGAGCCGATCCACGCTTCAAGGACCGCTTTGGAATTCAAACTATGGTAAACTGAAGAAAAAATAAAACGTATGAAAGCCTTTTGAGATAATGGAATCAGTTTGGTGTGTGATATGCGTCCATTTTGAAGCTAAAATCAGACGAATGGTTTTAGTTTTTAGTGCCATGCTTAACCCTTCACACATGCCTCACCTTGAAGCACTAACTCAACCTGACTCCTCTGTTCCTTTGACCCCTATCAGTGTATATCTTCACCTAAAGCACAGGAACCCAATGCAACCATCCCCAAACTTTTCCAGACCCTCCAAATGTGTTTTGGGTTCGATCTGGTTACAACAATTTATCAACTCAACAAGGTAGGCATTACTACTTCTACTTCAGCGCTACCACTAAAAATACCTGAGCTGTGCAATAGATCTTAACTTAATTGGTAAGTCATGATAGTCATGATGGATAGTTATCTGTAATTGTCAGTGATATGCTTGGGCCTTTTTAATCCAGAATTATTTTATTTAGTTTGACTAATTTGAGGGGATAACTGTATCGATTACTGTAATTTTTTAAATATTGTTTGTCCTATCACCCAGCCACTACTTCTATAAGAGGTAGATAATGATAAGTAGCATTAACAGCCTTTTGAATAATATATATCAAAAGTAGTTTGACTTACACAAACGCAATGATGCCCTAATTACTTGAAGCAGCATTACACCAATCCATTACTGTGGTGCACTTACCAACCAAGGCCATAGAAAAGCTTTATTACACATAATGTGTGTAAACATTGATTATAAGTTCAGAGTTTCCTGAAAATACAGAGGTTAACTTTAAGTAATGATAATACGACAAGGCCTTTAAATCCAACTTTAATCATACATTTAATCACTTATCGCGAAGAATATGAATTTACAGGAGGCTATGCTATACCAGGTTTAAAATTAAGGTTAACCTGTTTCCGACTAAAAAAATCTCTTCATTTAATATACGTATAAATCCTTCTACCCCACACATAGCCTTTGATTGTGGAATTTAGACACAAAAACACAGGTTCAAGCACATCTCTGAGTGTAAAACATCCAAAACCTCTCTTTGGTCCTTCTTCTGTTGTGTTGTGCTTGTTTTCCTGATTACAATGAACTTCAGTCCTTATGTTTGCTCTGCGGTCTGTGTGTTTATCTCAACAAGAGTTTCCCACTTCTTTTTCTGTATGTAAATTACAGATTGGCGACCTATGGCCTAAACAGTCTATTTTCACACACGCACATGCTGTAAACATTCAAGAGGGAGAAGGCTCCGAGAGAATACTGTTATTCTGAAACAATGTGACTCAAGAAGAAACAAATCATCATAACAAACTTGATACCTGAGTAGAGAGATAAAATATTAAGTAATACAAGGCCTTATTTTACCATTTTATGTTTTTGTTTTTTTGGCTCTCCTTTTACCACTGGCCAAATAATAGATGACCATAGCACTATGCCTGTTTCTTTAATCGAAAAGGCATGATTAAGTTTACTAAAGCGTTCACTTTTTCTTTTTTTTTGTCTGTTTAGTTGAATAATGGTACAATTTTGTCCACTTAACTTAAAAATGTGGCCTACTGGAAGCAACTGGGTCAAGTAAGTGCATGAGAGCATAGTTGAATGTGCTATAGGCCAACTCAGCCCACCACCAGTTTCAATTTAACACTTATGGCCTTGGACTTGAAAACATGAACATTTTTCAGCCTTTTTCTTTTTGGATGTAGATGTAGCTCCCAGCACAGCGGGGCAGTAGATAACAACACCCCCTTCTGTTCCCCTCAGGACCCCAAACACGCACCCTCAGCCTCTGCCTGGCTCAAATTAATGTCCATCCATCACAACTGTTGATTATACTGTGAAAACACCAGCGCTCACGTTTAATACTGACCTCTCCAACATGCGCAGGCCCATACGGAGACACAGCACTGCAGGCATGACTGACACGGGCGGTTTCAGAGTCTTTCTGTTCAGCCCGCTCCACTTAGAAACATGAGCAGGGGGCATATGGTTATGATTTGAACGGCATCTGGGCGCAATGCACTGACATTTACACAAATATAAAGTGTGTTTATGTGACTCACGGCGCTCTTGAATGTAATCAGATTACAGAAGAGAGGCGAGTAATCAAGCCAGGGCGTACATTTCAATCTAACGTAGACTACCAGTCTTCTGCTAACACACAACATCCCCTAAAAACATGTTCAGACCCACTGGTGCAGATGGAGCTGCTGTTGTTAGTGGGAAAGTATTACTGTGTCTGTCGCCCCCCCTAGTGGACAAAATGAGGACTTGCACCATCATTAAAGGTAAGCATGCTGTGTGGAGTTACGTTGATTTATAAACTGATACTGTCCCCTCAGTCAGAGTTCAAGGAGTCACCTCGTTAGCATGTGGACCAAAGCATATCTTCGTTGTCCATGTCATTCAAAACAGCCCACCGTCAAATATGAAAAACAGCTGCACGAGGTTGAGGTCTTACGCCCACCGTCAAAAGAGGCTACGGTATTTCAATTTACGGTGGCCTCAGTCAGGTCACCACGGCCAAGGAAGGTCTGTAGCTCTCCTCTTGGTTTCATAGATGTTTTGAAAATAGGATTATGCTTTTAGGCATTAAATGGGAAGATTTCATAATGCATAGGCTGGATTTCAAATAGGGGCCCAAAGTTTCCCTCTAGTACAGCTAAACTAATTTCTACTTTCAGTGAATAAAAAAAGGGAACACTATCAGGGCAGTATCTATTGTATCTCGGCCCATTAGAAGTATAGACCTAGATTGTTAAAATTGAAGTAGATAAACTTAAATTTATGTGGATAAAAACAAACCTTTTGCGTACAGAACAGTTATTATTAATGTAAGTTGTCTGTAAGTTGTTACCATTTTAACAGATCCATGGCTGTTACCTGCTATAGCTTATTCACTTGTTACTATATTTTAAAGCAGCTGAACAGAATACTGCTATGCTCTGTCTCCCCCTGGAGGAGATGCGAGGAAGTCACACCCCTGGGAGAAGTACCCTGAGTCTCAGAAACATTAGTCACACAGAGCACACACTTTGGGACCGGGGCCGTGTTGTTGTTACGGTGCAACAGTGCTAATGGATTAGGGTCCCTCTGCCCTTCACACTTCACCCAGCTGCTCTGAAATAAAGTACACTTGTATAATCTTATTAATAATACATGTACTAGACTTTAAATCTGGATAAAAAAAAAAAAAAAAAAAAAAAAAAACAGTAGGCATTATGAATCAACTGTATGCCTAAATAAAATACAGTATTCTACATTTAAAAGACCTATAGAATCTGGAAAAATAATAATTATGTATATATGTTAAATGATTTATGTAAAATTGTGAAAAATCCATAACATAACTTAAACCTATAACTATAACCTACAACCTCACTATACCAGTTAGTGGCCTACAGCTCTGTTGTTCAAATACCAGATGGCACGACAATATTAACTGCCTCCCTGAGGAGTCAGTAAAGGAACAAATGATTACTTACAAATCATTTTGATGCCCTGCTGGAGGTCTGCACTAAGAATGGTTTTATTTCTATTGTAGGCACTTTTATGTTTTTATAAAAGTGATTGTATATTGTTGGTGGTATTTGGTTGGTCTCAGGCCTTATTTGTACATAAATACTCTTCTCTTTGTGTTGGATTTTAATTCTTTAAAGAGCTGCATATTGCATACCTACTTCACTTTGCTATATGCACTTTACTTGATTAATCTATGATGGTGAGTGGGCTGGTGATTTCTTAGTGGACCCATTGAAAAATTAAACATAAAACTATCCCCAAAGTTACTGTAGTCATGACAATACCAATACAGGTAGTGGACCCTTCACTATGACAGGTATTATATACACAGTATAAAGGGAAACAGTGTTATGGGACGGTACTAATGAACTGCTGTGTTAAGTTTACATCAGCTTTACAGTTTTAGGTCAGCCTTGATAGTGAAAATTCCTCCAAAATATAATCCTCTGGTTTCTAATTGCGTTCTCACATATTTGCAACAGCGTGAAAATCCTGGGGCATTATCTTAATTAACAATGAATGACATGCTCCAAGTGCAACAGCAGTTCATGGAGCGGTCACTGTTGTCATTAAAATTTCTACTCAGCAGTATCTTTTTAATAATTAACAAGAACCTAAACCAAAAACAAACTGTTCATAACGTACAACATCTAGTCTTTTTGCCATTTGACATCTTCATAAAGAGTTTACTAATACTTGGAGGGAGAGGATAATGGGAATATTCTTTCATCTTTTTCCTGACAGGGCCTTGGTGAATGACTGGAGACATCACAGCTACAATAGGCTTTTGGAGGGATGCACCTTGGGCACTGATCTGATACAGATCAGGAGAACCTGAAAGTCCCTGAAACCCGCAAGAAACTATAAAAGTTTGGAGGTA
Organism: Boleophthalmus pectinirostris; assembly: GCF_026225935.1. Taxonomy (NCBI): domain Eukaryota; kingdom Metazoa; phylum Chordata; class Actinopteri; order Gobiiformes; family Gobiidae; genus Boleophthalmus; species Boleophthalmus pectinirostris. Next base: position 23,564,773 of record NW_026571018.1, on the reverse strand, counting down.
GGTATAATGATTAATGTGAAATACGAAAAAGACAAGATAATATTATATTATTATTCACTCACTGAGCTGCAAAGGCTGCACTAGCATTGCTTAATGATGCTTGTGAGGATTCAGATCAGAGACAGTCCTTTTATACTGAAAACAGCTGGATTACAACACTGTGATGTTCTTTCTGCTTTCTAATCGGATGATCTTGAGAACGAAAACACCAAATTATAACATAAACAACTTGGTCAGCATATCCAATGTCTTTGTAAGACATTTGTTAAGAAGAATTCAGTGTTACAATTGTTATCAGTAAAGTTTTACTCATTTCTTTTTTTATTTTGTATCTGGGGACACAGATAGATCATGTTTATGAAATTCAAAATCTCAATCTTACGTTACGTCCTTTTAAGGTATACTTTAGTTCCCATAGTGAAATGTATCCTCTGAGTAAACACTGCCAACTATCATGAGGTTAATATATATACTGCGTACTTCATATTGAGGTCCCACTGTTACTCACTAGACCTAAGTTCTAGTGTTATGCAACAATAATTAAAAAAAAAACACTTCAGAGTCCAAGCCCAAAGGCTGTCCTTTTTCATGTTACACAATCAAACCTATAACTCCTATACACACATATTGTTCCTTCATCCCAGTGGAACCTAAGAATAATCTGATTTATATGATGAAATCCTATTGGTCCAGAACAGTCTAGATTTGTAATAAACACGGTGGAGGATGGAGAGAATGACCTCGGCCAGCTGCCTTGTGTGTGGTCAGTCGAAGCAGGATGATTATAGGGGCTTAATCCCAGATGATCTCTCAGCTCTCAAAGCCAGTGCAGCACAAGTCTATGGAGCTGTGTGTTTTGTACAGAGGTTACAGGATGAAGGAGCACACAGACACATGAATGAGCTGTCAATCATGAATGAATGCAATGTTTCATTCATTTAAGATCTTCTAATGCCTTGTTGTAATCTTCTGGTATACAGTTGTGTATAAAACTAATTCTGCATGATAATCCTAGTTCATCTTTCAAACAATTTTTGGTTATTTCCGTCATGCTAATTAGTCTCTTGGTGTGGAGTCTCAGTGCCTGTGTAATTATTTCTATGATGCAATTTTGCTCATTAGCGGCTGCGTTTGAACTGAGAGACTTGGGTGTCTTTGCTCTCACTGTGAGGAAATAATGCACTTTTGATGTGGGACAACCTTTATTGTTTTCCAGATATGAGTTTTACTAGAATTATCTGAGTCCAGTGAAGCCTCCCCGGCTATAATCCCTGTGTGATACTCGTTGCAGTTCTGTGAAGATGGTTTGGGTAAAACACTGGGCACTGGGGGCTTGGCATTGCATTAACCCAGACCTTGACCGTGACACTGTGAGGCTGTCCAGAGCCCACAGCTTGTGCCACTCGCTAAGTGCAACTGCTGTCTGTGACAAGGCAAGTTTAGTTTAATAGGAGTTTGCTTATAAATCACTGCATTGGGTCAAAACAAATGTTATATTTTTGTGATTTTATAAGAAATTAAAGCAATGAAGAGAGTGTACGAACTGTTATTATATCTAAATGAATGGTGCGGGTTTATCGGTAATTCAACATGAAAATCTTATTATATTATGCTGTAAAATTGGATTCTTGCAACTGAAGCTATACTATGTGCACATTAAAGGGCCTATATGTCGCAAAATTTACTCTTGTGAGCTTTAAGTCTTGTTAGAATGTTGTTCTTCCTCAAGTATACCCAGAGTTGTGTTTTGTTTCATTTACAAATGTTTGAGTAACCATTTATGTGTCTGTCTTTATCTTCAAAACTCAAAATGCTCTGTTCCACCTTGCTTGTTTGAGAGAAGAACTCATCTTAGATATGCAGGATTTGTGTGTTAAACATCTTTGAATGAATCAAAACACTACTACTGCAGGTATGTTTGTGATGAGGAAACAGCATCATAGCATAGATCAGAAAATGGTGCATGCACAAAACATGCACAAAATAACACCACCACCACCATGTGTATATATATATATATATATATATATATATATATATATATATATATATATATATATATATATATATATATATATATATATATATATATACTCACTGTCCCCACTACTGTTCTGCATAGGCCTGAACCCCCTCAGCCAAATAATCGACCGCACTGGCTATGGATACCGACTCAGAAACGGGGCCACCATCAGTCACCTCCTCTACATGGATGACATCAAGCTGTACGCTAAGAGTGAGCGAGACATCGACTCACTGATCCACACCACAAGGATCTACACCACAGACATTGGGATGTCATTCGGGCTTGAGAAATGTAGCAGGATGGTGACAAAGAGAGGGAAGGTAGTCCACACAGAGGGGGTGTCACTCCCAGAGGGAACAATAGCAGACGTTGAGGACAGTTACAAGTACCTTGGTATCCCACAAGCAAATGGCAACCTTGAAGAGGCAACAAGGAAAGCGGCTACGGCCAAATACCTGCAAAGAGTGAGGCAAGTCCTTAGAAGCCAGCTCAATGGCAAGAACAAGGTGCAGGCAATCAACAGCTACACCCTGCCAGTGATCAGATACCCTGCAGGAATCATAAGCTAGACAAAGGAGGAGATACAGACCACAGATGTTAAGACACGAAAGCTCCTGACCATGCATGGAGGGTTCCATCCCAAATCCAGCACCCTGAGACTGTACGCAGGCCGGAAGGAAGGGGGCCGAGGACTAGTGAGTGTGGGAACCACTGTCCAGGATGAAACATCCAAGCTCCTTGAGTACATCAAGGACAAGGCCCCGGCAGATGAGGTGCTCAGAGAATGTCTCAGACAATGGGGTCCAGAGGAAGAGGTGCTGGAGGGACCATCATGGCAGGACAAACCCCTACATGGGGCGTACCACCGGAGCATAACTGAAGTGGCTGATATCAAGAAATCCTACCAATGGCTTGAGAGGGCTGGTCTGAAGGACAGCACAGAGGCACTGATCCTGGCTGCTCAGGAGCAGGCCCTGGGCACTCGAGCAATAGAAACCCAGATCTACCACACCAGACAAGACCCACGGTGTAGACTGTGCAAAGAGGCTCCTGAGACAGTCCAGCACATAACTGCAGGGTATAAGCATACATGGAGCGACATAACCAAGTGGCGGGCATAGTGTACAGAAACATCTGTGCAGAGTACGGGCTGGAGACCCCAGGATCAAGGTGGGAAACACCTCCAAAGGTTGTGGAGAATGACCGAGCCAAGATCCTGTGGGACTTCCAGATACAGACTGACAGAATGGTGATGGCGAACCAACCAGACATAGTGGTGGTGGATAAGAAACAGAGCAGAGCCGTGGTGGTGGACATCGCAATACCAAGCGATGGTAATATCAGGAAAAAGGAACACGAGAAGCTAGAGAAATACCAGGGGCTCAAGGAAGAGCTGGAGAGAGCCTGGAAAGTAAAGGCATCAGTGGTGCCTGTGGTGATCGGACACTCGGGGCTGTAACCCCCAAACTGGAAGAGTGGCTTCAACAGATACCGGGAAAAACAATGGACATCTCAGTCCAGAAAAGTGCAGTACTGGGAACAGCAAAGATACTGCGCAGAACTCTCAAGCTCCCAGGCCTCTGGTAGAGGACCCGAGCTGAATGAGGGTGAGAGAGACCTACCACCGTGGAAGGTGAGAAACACATTTATATATATATATATATATATATACCTCCATGAGTATACCCACTGGGATTACTGTATCTGACTCCCTGTAATAATTCAATTGGGACTGCCTTAATTTCCTCAAGCAAGGGCCCGCTACAGGTAAGAGAACATAAAAACTGTATTGTACAAGATAAATCTTGTTATTGCTCTATGTATGGTGGCTGGTTTATTGTCACTTTTCTTATGATTCTATAGCTACACAAGACAACATACTAATCATAACAGATGATATCAAACCAGGAGTTCAGGTTTGTCCCTTAGAACTCAATGTTTGTGTATTTCAGAGGTGGTACATCTGTGGACAAGGTCATAGCCCTGCCGATGTTTGAGATTATATGAGAACAGATCCGGCCTCTCTTAATCTGTACACATGTAAGCTGGCCAGGCTGCACCACAAATCCCTCACTGTCCCTCCTTTCACAGATAAAAGATGCAGATTGCTTTGCACTATTCATTTTTTGCGACTCAAAGGGACATCTCACTTCAGCTGCTGTTCCTCTGAAATCTTTCAACTGTTTTATTTTGGTTTCTACAAAAGACCAATCAGGACTTTTTATAGGTCCTCATTTGACGCCTGGCATCTTCAAAATGCTTCAAATCTCTGTGCACCTGTATCAAAATAGCTCTGTTTTTACTTAGCACTCTAAAGAAAGAAACCTATTTTCTTGGTTTTGTTTTGGAGTGTAGACATCATGTTCGCGAGCCGTGGTGGGACAGGTGGAGGAGGTAAAGGTGGAAAGTACTCAGTGGAGGACCTGTATGGCATCAGCAAGAAGCCCAAAGCCTCCTCTTCTTCAGGGAGTATTGTGGCCAAGGCCCGCAGTAGCAAACCACAGGAGCACAGACATGAGGAGGCCTTGGCATCTCAGATCCTGGAGGCGGCTCACAGACTGGTGGAGCGCAGACGGTTGGAGCTCTACCTACGTGAGTGTGGCCTGTCCCTGGCCGAGTGTGAAGCCCAGCGCTCTGCTATGGTCTACAGGTGAGAGACACAAACAGAGGAGATTACCTTAAAAAGTAACTATTTCCATTGTAGAAGCATTTTTTTGTAACTTATGTCTTCTACTGTCATGTTTTTATTTTTAATGACTAAACAAATCCAACATTTGAAAGTTGATCATCTAACAGTATACATTACATAATAGCAGCAGTTGTCACAGGCACAGCAGATTCAGATTCTAGTGTTGTTTTTGACTCTAGTCTCTGTAAATATGCAGTCATCTTATATTGCTGCATGGATAGGGTTACTGTATTATAAACCGGGCAAAATTATTATTAATATTAATAATTTTCTAAATCTGAAATCTGCATTATTATGTCTTGATTTTTCTATCCTATGGTGGCAATGATTTGCTTTACTTGCTGCCCTTTACAATATAAATAGTCCTCTCTAGATGGCAGTGTAGCACCAGAAAATATTGATTCAAATATATGCACTTTTTTCATCCCCTAAAGCTGCCCAGTGTACTGTACAACCCCCACCAACTTAATATAGCAGTATACATTATACCATTATACCATGATACTATATCTTTATGTAGTGACACATGCATCTGGCTTTAGATTACAATACGTATCTATCCCTTAGCGCCAGTGATTTCCACACTATTTTGGTACTGACATTTTGAGATATATTATGATGTGTGGTATCAGTTTGACTAGAATTCTCAATATTTTGACAAGAGATTCTTGATTTGTTTGTGGAATAAACGGACACTTAAAGCATTTCATGACTTTTTTAGACTGTTTTGACAAACTTAATGCGGCATAATTTTTAGACATACCAAAGCTTTAGAAGAACAAGATGTCTGACAAAGAACTTCAAAGTTGCAGTTTTCAGAGAAGATAAATTTAGCCGTTAGCCCTCCCAAAGCTATGCACATTTGATGCAGAGGCGAGACACAAACAATCGTCTTGGCTGCTCCAGAGTGCAAAGCAGCTGTCATCTCCAGTGCTCCCAGCGAAAAGGGACAATGTGACAGATGTGTTTGTTCTGCAGCTTGAGTCGCATTAGCTTAACCTCAGTGGACTTTTACATGACATCTCAGAGAAGACAGGGCAGGGCATCTGATACACAAGGATGGAGAAGATAGAGTGGTACCAAAAACTGGAAGTTGGAATCTGTTTATTGACTTAGAGTCTTATCACTAATTCTGTCTAGCAGTATTGCTAAAGTTTTTTTTTTCTTATACATCTATTAAAATTACCAAGTTAATAAGTGGCCTAACTTTTCTTGAAACTTAGTCCTATCTCTATGTATTGTTCTAAACCTTGTGTTTTTTCTGTTTTTAGTCAGTTTAGTAATATACTATAGGCATTTAGTTAGATGCTGGTGACCTTCTGTGTATATTGATCTGTGAATACAAACCTGCCTCCTTGGGTGCGGCACTCCACTGATATTTGCTCATTTTGGTGAGATTAAAAGGTCCACATCTAAAACTAATTTAAAAAGAAGGCTACCTCGTACAATCCAACATTATTAACATATATTGAACATTTGCCACCAAGTAGTTAGCATTAATACTGTATGACTCAATGTTCAATAACGCTCCCGGGTGACCTCACTGTGAGAGAGCCATGTGGGTGCTGACTATGTTTTAACAGGACAGAAGATCATTGAATCCTCTCCTCTTTTCAAATGTCACTGCGGATGGCATGCACTTTGGTCTGTCTCTGTACAGATGGAAACTTTGCCATCCCAACTTGCTCTAAATGGCTCCTAAAAAGTGCTGATTGCCTGACACACTTTGCTGCCTGTGCTTTCCCTATGTGGAGGAGGCAAATTTTTTTCCCTGTGGAGAACAGATTATTGACAGCAATGAAAAAAGGTGTGCGCTGTGCTCATCTGCAGGAGGCTTTCCTGAGTGAGGCATTTTATTGTCATTTTTCTATAAGGTCTGTACCTACCCATATAGACTTAATCTGTGCAGCTGACAAGGGAGGGCAAAGGGGTATGATATCTGGAGGATAACAGGATTTTAAGAGCCCCATGTGGCCTATGTGAGGCTTCTTGTCTTGGGCTTCCATAATTCTTCTAAAATGTTACTGACCTATAATTTAGGCTACACTTTAACACTGGATATCGAAAAAAATGTTGTACTGTAGCAACATCATGTACCTTCTGGAGGTGGCACGTTACCTAGATGATTCCATAGAAATAGAGAGAACATTCTCCATGGGGAGATTGACTGATATAGTTTTTTTTTTCACGGCAGAAGCTGATACTGATTGTTTATAATCCAGAGAAATCATTTGCCGATAAGGTATGCCGATATTTTTGAAAATAACTGTCAGTAATTTTTATCAAAAACTTATAAGAGAGCAGTTTAGTTATTATGAAGCATTCAAATAAATGCAGCAGCTTGGCCAAAAGAAAATATCTTGTGCTGCAGATTTAAGGTTGATACATTACACTACATTCACAAGTGCAAATATCATTCAACCAATATCAAGATCAGTCTATCTCAAGGAAATACTGTCAAATATTATTATTAATATTATTATATTTCCATGGAGACAAGGGGGCCCTCCTCCAGGCCAAGTAAGTCAGGTTTGTGGAGATGCAAACTTGGGGATCTCAAATGAATATCTTGATTAAAATAGGCTATAAGAATAAACAGAAACAAAGTTTAGTTCAAGCAGGTGTAGCAGGCCTATTAACCTTAAAAGTGTTTATAAACCATGAATGACACACAGCAGCCTCAGCTATTTTAATTGTAGCCTATGCCTTGCTGAAGATTGGTTTGGGATCTGTTTTTGAACCTAGGATAAATATTTGCCTCTTCAAGTTTCAAATGTCACATCATGTCACTCCAAACGTGACTTGACGTGAAGCTTTGGTCATGATACAATGTGCCTGCATATGTGATGTGATGAAGTGAGACTGCCACTATAATGCCAATACTTTGTGTACAATTTCTGTGCGTAGTGGGTGTGGTATCTAGTGGACCCCGTGTGGGTAAGCAGGGGGGTTCTATCTGAAGAAAATTACTACATTTTTAAACCATTTGGGCTAATCACTGTAGAGGCCAGGGAAATATATTAGATTTTCTTCACGCCTTTACTATGGATCCATGAAGGTTTTGTGTGATTTATGCCGCTGGTTTCTCAAAAGAAAACACTGCTGATAAAATATGATGGAAGTGCTCACACCCCACCGAGAGAGAGAGAGAGAGAGAGAAAGAGAGAGAGAGAGAAAGAGAGAGAGAAAGAGAGAGACAGAGAGACAGAGGGGAGGGGAAGCCAGCGCACCGCAAACCCCCACATACGTAGCTCGTGTGTTGTGAATATATGGGAGGAAAAAACATTAAAGGTAAGAGAAAAAAGCGAAAGTGTTACCATGAAGCTCAAAGGCGGTAAATTGACGTTTAGAATGATGCGATGTTTGCTGCGGATCCCGTTTTGAGCCAGGATGCCGGTGTTTTTTTCCCAAATCACCGTGTGCACCGTGAGATTTTTTTGGGCGAATACTGGGACACCTGCACAGACGCTCTTAGCCCACTGCTGCCGGTAGGCGAACCCGTCGTACTGCCTTTGAAGGTAACGAGTGTTAAGTGAAATCAGGCTTTTTTCCCTTTCATCTTTCATCCTCTTATTGTATCTGACGCTGCGTAAAGGCTGGGCGATGCATCCATTGGCTTTCCCTCTGTGATTTCTGCCTCACATCAGCTTCATCATAGACTTGTTCTGCTGGTGTTGAGTGAACTGTTTTGCTGTATGCCAGACAACATGCCTTCTCGTTTGTGCCGGGGGTGCAGGGATGCCAGTGGCCGACGTGGTTGTGTCATTACTGCAGTGCACTCTGGAGCTTTTAGACAGTGCACAGACACTAGCTGAAGAGGAGACAGCGAGCCGGCAAGTGCTGGACCAGCCAACCTAAGTCATAGGAACCAGTGATGAATTTGGAGACAGAGGCCAATCTTATGAAAACTGGGAATTCCATTGCACTATAATGTAAAAAAGGTTTGGGGGTTTTCCCTTTTCAGCATATCCCCAAAATCCATCTGTCAGAGGGGCTGCTGAGAGCTTACAAGCCTCCTAGTGTTTTTTGGAGGGCTGCCCCCATGCATCTTGTGAGTGTGAAAAGTCCCATCATCCTTTGCCAGCTTTGCATCAGCAGACAGGAGCAGACGGTAGCGCTGTGTGTGTCATGTTAGACTGGACACTTGCCTGCCCCTTTTCCAAAACTGCCCATTGACCTCCAGACAAAATCTCTGACCAGAACACTTGTATCTGAATGCTGTGGCAAATAACAAGGAAAAACTGTCTGACAACTTCAGGACAAACATTTTAAGAGACTCAAAATTACAGAGATCAAACACCCTAGAGAAAGGACAACAGGGTCAGGATGCAGGTCTCATTCGCCTGCACAGAGCACAACCTCAAAAGTCGAAGTGAGGATCGACTTTGTGGCCTTCGCACCGCCCCACCACCAGGAGGCAGCAGTGGAGGGGTGGGGGGCAGCAGTGGGGGAGGAGGGGGAGGAGGGGGCAGTGGAGGTGGAGGAGGAGGTGGGGGCAGTGGTGGAGGATCTGGAGGGAGCGGACAGGGGAGCAATGGGAACTACATCTCCCAGGGGTCTGTGAAGATCAAAGAGGCCCCAGCATCAAGGCAAGCCCCCCAGGGACACGCCCACATGAAGGAAGCCATAGGAAGACACACCACCATGAAGTACAGGTGAGTATGTGCAGCTCTGGGTAATGTAAGGTGACTGCGACACTGCATCTGCTCCTCACATGTGTGTGTGTGAATGTCCAATTGAAAAAAAAAAAAAAAAGCACACAAGAGTAACTGGCTCAAACTGAATTGTAGCTCTGGGACCACCTGTCCCTTTTTTGGTCCCTGTGTAGCCATTTAGACCCTGTCCACTAATACAGCCACTAGTTTAGAGGTTTAGAGGGTGTCCCACTTTTAATATGCCCCAAATTTAATGCTGCCTATTCCAATCAAATTGAAATCATAGTGTTATAGCACGTTTTATTTAAGCTTAATTTTAGAATAGAATAGAATTAGAAACCCTTTACTGTCATTATACAGTATAATGAAATTCAAAGCTGCTCCATCAAGGTGCAAGAATTAAACAAAATAAATAAAAGAGTTCTCATTCAGTATGGTGACAGCTTTGGGGAAGAAGCTGTCCCTGAGTCTGTTGGTCCTAACTGGAATTAACCTGAAGCGCCTGCCAGAAGGCAACAGGTTGAACAGATGGAATCCAGGGTGTGTATTGTCTTTAATTAAACAAAACGTTTCTGCAAAACAAATTTTCAACACAATATTCAACACCTTGTTCAACTTTTACAACATTTGAAGTGCTTATATAGCTCCACAATATTACATTATTTTATTATTGCAGAATATATATGTATATTTTGTTTTACTGACATAATAAAATACAGTTCATCATTCTCCTCACAATCCAGAATGAGATAGGCTTCCATCCATCCAACCTCTACAGAGAATAGAAGTGGAGGAAGGAGTCCTGGTTTAGACCATTGCCCCAGTTTTAATCTTACATCAGAGCAGTTAAAAGTTGTTAAAGTTAAGGCCACGGGACCATACAACTCTTTTAAGATAATAGTTGCAATCTCTGACCCTGTAGGGAATTTGGTCTTATGAATTTGTCCCATCTTTGCTCTTTAGTTTTTATCCAGGGCTGAGCAGAGGTTTATATTTTCTTGAATGTAAGTTCAAGTTAAACTATGGCTTGGAATGTTAATTTTAGGTCGGTATAACTCAATGCAATTGGTGTAATTGATGTTATATTGGTAGAATTATTACTTACTTACATTTTCAATAAAAATTCTTACAGTTGGGCCATTCAACAGGAGGCCTGAAGGCAAAAAAATTAAAATTGTCAGAGGAATGCATTTGGCATGTTAGTTATTTATGTATTTTTTCAAAACAGATACTTGAAAGAAAATACAAAAGTCAGATATGGAGGATCAGTAAAGTATTGATGTTAAAGCTTTCAGAGTAAGACCCATGAGGAGATGATGGATGTAGTAAAAGGATAGAAGAAATGAATTTAGTTGTTGTGTAAGAAGAGAGGGCAAAGGATTGAGTGGGGTTCCCAGTCGCAGATTTGGGGTTGCTGGAATGTACCACACAGTGTCATCTGCGGATGCCCTGGTGATTCTAAAATATACATTTGATTTTGTAGTGTCCCATTGTGAAGTGGGTGTAGAGACCCAAAGGTGAAAGGTTAATTGTAAGTGAGGACATAGTAAAGAGGTCTGAAACTGAGATGGTTTGCATTTCAGATTGATTGTGCCGACCTTCTGACCTAAGATAATCTCTTAGGTTCTAAATCTACACCATGAGCATTACTTGCCAATCCTGCATGAGTAACAAGGTCACAGGTGATGGTGTTTATAGATGTGTCTGTGAGTGCACATGGTTGTATTATGAACACTTATTTGATTACACAATGGAGGTAGTAGAGAAATAGAGATAGTCGAGAGGCTGCATTGGTAAAGCAAGGATCCAAGAGACCTTCTTTATCTCACAGTCACAGAACAAAATTTGTTATGTCAAATCAAAAAATGTTCCAAAAACTACCTCCATCTTAAAAAACACTTAAAATAGGATATTTATGCATATTTTTACTCTAAACATGCTTTTTTATTACAAAAATGTTGTCATAAGTAACATATCTTGTGGACACACATTTGGTAATTTGTTCTCATTTATGACTATTTGTGAGACTGAGTTAAGTTGGCCTGTCAGCCGCCTACATTGAGCGCTTCATCTACATTACAATACAATTACCTCAGCAAACCTACAGTCATTTTTCTGCACTAAAAATGGTTACCTTCACAGGAGTAGCAGAGCTTATATTATGTACAGCAAAGCAGCATATTGTTATGGGCGATAACAGACAGTACAGTATGTACAGTCGAAGCCCCTGAGTCTGACTGTGGTGTATGAGGTTAATGGAGATGGGCCCTGGCCTTGACCACTCGTTAACAAAACGCATGTCCACAATACCACTGCTCTAGTCAACACAGGAGTCCAGTTTTACGGGTCATATTTATAAAAGTTAAGTACATTAATATAACCCCAGAGGAGAAAATGTCACAAAACAAAATGTTCTTGATGCAGCCTTTTAGAAATGTTCAAAGATACAACTATTCTTCAGGCATCCTGACAGCTTCTTCTGTCGCCAGCAAAATGTTCTTTGAAATCTAAAATAATAGTATCTCTGAGGACACTGAGTCTCTTGTGAATCAGGTAGATTGAGATCTCATTTTTCCATTAATAAGCGTTTAAAAAAGGAAGGAGCCATAAGGCAAACCCAGATTCTGCTCACAGTTTTCATTAATTGCACACACAGTGTACTTGTGAGTGTGCTGCACTAAGCTGCTTTCACTGCTGCTGTCACAGGGAAGTGTCACTAATAGAGAGGGCTGCGGCTCAATAAGTCTATCCAGCATATGGCCAGCTGCAGTTGCCCATGGCAACACCCAGAGCATTGCCTTTATTTTTTGTGTGTTGTTCTTTCCAATCAGTGCTGATCGTATGTCTGCTCCGTCAGGAGGCTGTGCAGGTCCAACAGCCAAACCCACAGTCACTCTGTTACACTGGTGTCACTGACGAACTGGACAGGAACAAGCAGCACCCGTCTGCTCATTGCACCTCCTGCTCTCTGCTATCACATAGTCGCCATGCTCTAAAAATACGGTCAATACAATCTTATCTGTATAAAGGTTCAATTTCAAAATCCAGAAGAATAAATACAGTATCCGTGAAAAAATAATCACATATTTAATCAAAATGCAGAGAACCCTGTAGTCAAAGTTGAAGTTCTGTAATATTTTATTTGAAAATTAAATACATTAAAATATGAATTTGACCTGTAGGAATAAGGACATTATATTTGTTACAGGAGTGACAGTTCACATTTATAATGCACTTATAAACTTGACAAGCTTCTCAGCATGCTTTACTCTGGTTCATTATTCATTCACTATCCACAGAGGTGATAGGCTACTCTTGTTGCCACAGCCATTGCCAATCAAGACAAAGATGATTGAGAGCCCCAGGACATAATGATAGTTTGAGGCGCCGAGTGCGATACTCAAATGGTCAACCCTCCAGTTAAATGTATTTGATATTGGTAAAAGTGTTTCACTGGTCTAAATACTTTCAGATTGATATTGGCTTCCGTTTGGCAGCCAAAACATCTTGAGCACTGTCCAGAAGACTCCCTTTTCTAAACCTTGTCTACGATGGACCACTTTTGGATGAGTGAGGGATTACACTGACTAGCATTTAGCATTGAATAAAAATGTCACTGTCTCTCCCGTGGGGTTAATTTTCTGAGGGGCTCACTGTAGCTGTTTGCTCTGTTTGACGACATGTTTCTGGTGTTTCACGCTGGGCCATTAACCTGAGGATTCATCAGCCTCTGACGGGTCACACACCAGAGCATCTGCTGCCACTTAGCACTCCTGTAAGCCCCTGCTGTCGCACCGGCGCTCTCTGCTCCACTTTCACTCAGCACAATCTTTTAGATTCATTTCATTTCAAACATAAACCTTTCATATGCGTTATCTTTAAACCGGAAGCCTGGGAGAACAAAAGAAGTTGCAGTGTCAGGTTAGTGTAATAGTAATGGAGATTAAACACTACTTGAGTTAGTGCCCACACAAAGGTTTTCTGACACTAGTCTTGGACATATTTATTGTTGACCCAGCACAGTTAAAGGAATGCAAGATTTTGATTTAAAATTTCATAAGCCTATCTATGTCCCCAGATATTAGTTAAATTAAAGATGTTCAAATATAATTCATAATGTTAACAGTTGTAATGATAATCACAAAAACATTAGATGGGATGTTTTGTTTATTTATGTTATAGTTTTGTGTTTTGAATCTTAAGATGATTATCCAGTCAGAAAGCAGAATTAGTGTCACAGGAGTTTCTCATCTGGGTTGCCAGTTTCAATTCTGATATCCAGTTAGTTTCTAACTAAAATGACTCTGATTTGAATCCTCAATACCTCCATCTGTAGACAGATTCAGGGGTTCAGACAAGTTCAGTTATAATGTCTTTTTAATTGGAGAGTGCAGGCTACATACAGTTCATTTAAAAGTTGTTTCTCTGAATGTTGCTAATTGCTGTACAAAACATGGTGGATTTTGTGTTTGTGACACATGTGACACTTCTTTTGCAAACAAACTGTGCAGTCTTTCAGCCTGCAAAAATAGAAAAAATAGACTAGCCTGGTTGTTAGAGATAATTATACAATGAGTTCTATATCATTTTCAAATTAAATAAGTCCATCTCTTGCTTTGTCTACGACTCAGTGACTGGGTTTGAAAACAATAATTACAGACCTATTTTGGGACACTTGGAGGGGCAAATGTCACATGGGCTGAAATTATGTCACTCTGTTACTATGGTAACAAGACTCTTTCTCAAACAGCAGCCAGGAAACAGGTCAGGTGTGTAGTCTGTGTTTGTTGATCTGGATTTTTAGGACTAAGCTTAGCCTTGGCATCCCTACTCTAATGAAACAACTAGTTTCTTAAATGTATGTATATGTGCTGATTTAGACATGTAGAAAATAGCAGTATTTTGGTGCCCTTCAACATTTTTGCAGCCGTCAACTTGTCCCAAATGTAACCTCTCTTGCTCCGAAAATAGGGCATCCTTAATATTTTAGCTCTCCAATCGTTTGCTATTGATGTCCAGACCAATTATAGGAAAACAATGGTTGACGCTGTGCAAACAAAAAACAAAGTTCACAATTCAAGAGGAGGGCATTATTTGTCATAGGTTTTACTTCTACAGAGAAGTTCAGTGTTCAAGTGACCCAATCTGTACATTAAATTTAAGATTTTCCATTATCCCTAAATTTGTTTTATGAATTTGACAATATCTTTCAAACTGGATCCTCCTCAAAAAGCTATCACATCCAAACACATATCTATGCCTATGTATTTTCTTGATTTTTTCATACCCAGTACAGTTGAATACCTCTCCTAGTTGCAATATGACTGCTCTGTTACATGCAGCGAACATCTGAGTACACATGGGCTTCTGCAGATGTGTTACTTGGATTTGAGATATTTGAACCATGACGCTTCAAACATAGTTCCTGGTATCACATACATTTTGAATTCAATTTAAGTTTTCAAAATTTAAACAGGTTTTTGTGGTGTGCATCTGACTTGCATTTCCTGGAATAAAACTTAACTTTTTCAGTAAACACAAATACAGACAAATCAGCAATGTAACACAACTAATCAGCATGCTTTTTTTTTTTTTCAGAATTACACTTGCATTAAAACATACAGCTATGTATTATACACCTCCATGACATGACCTTCAGTGGAGTTTTACATAATTCTTTCTTTCGACTTGTGGTATTAAGAGTATGCGTCTTACTTAAGCTGCCTTGAGTCACTTGAGCTTATGAACATGCAATTTAAATCCAGTGTAATATATAATCTGTGCGTCTGACACATTTTGCAAATCAGTTACATTTCTAAATCTCCATGTACTTTCTGCTTATAGGTTGAACTGCTATATATATTTGTACTGAAAGTCATTTTTTCCCCTGTTGGTTTACCAAATGAGAAGCGATGGATGCGTGTGTGATTTGATGAGGCTTACATTTTGTCAGCTCATGTCTGTGAATAGCAGGGTGTGATGGCAGCACGATCACTACGAAGTCATCAGCAGTATACCAAAAACCACTAACAGAGGGCACAGGGAGTATGAGGGGGGCGAAGGATCTTTTTAAAGTCTACGTCACAATTTTGATTTTGTAACAATATTTTATGCATGTGTTGCATGAAACCTCTGTGCCCAAGCTACAAAACTAGCTCAGCCTGCACTGCATGTGGAAAATGCACATTACACACATGACTTTGTGAGGGACCCTAATCCCCAAAAATATTAAAGTTTTGTCAATACTGCCCACCCCTGCATAACATACTTATCTGAGAGTGTACACTTTGCTATGGTTGATTAAGTTTGCTGTTCACTGACGCAGAGGAGTTTATGTGTAGGGCAGCTAAGACTGTCCAAAAAGTCGACACCCAAATAATAATCAGTTTTTAAATTAGTAGCTAATATGAAGTTTCAATACTGAAAAACATACATTGAAAGGAAACCTTATACTTAATGTCAGTAGAGTTACCAAGCCTGCAGAAATCTAATTACTGCATTAATTGCATAACGTTAAAAGATGAGGACATTATTTACTATTCAATAAAATCATACATTTCTAAAATATCTTCACGTCTTTACTTTATGTCAAGCATAAAATTATGTTGATTTCATACCTTCACAAGAAAATAGGGAGATAGGCTAAACTTTGACCAAAATGATTCTAAATGGATTAATTACAAGTGTTAATAGTGCAAGTCTTACCTACATTTCTAAAGTGTAAAACACAGATTCACTGTGACAGAGGAACAGCTGTGTGTGTGTGTGTGCTTCTCAGTTCACAGCATGTGTACTTTATAATTAGGACAGCCCCAGTTTCTTTAGCATTGTAACCAAATGAAAGCATTGCACTTCATGGCAACTTGTTGTTTAGCCTGATTCATTAATAATAGCTGACGCGGGAAGTAGAGCACTGTGTCTTCAAGTCACTTCAGGTTGATCTGCTTTCGTAAGAGGTTTGTAGTGAAAATGCAGGCTCACCCACTTAACAGAAAATATGTTATACCTTTGCTCAGTGTTATTTAACATCTACAGTTGGGTGGCTGGTTCGTTGATTGGTTAGGTAGTATATGAGAGGCTGCAAAATGCACAGATACAGGTCTTAAATTTGATGAGGTCAAAGAACAAATGGGTCCATCAGTAATCTGTAAGCCCTTACACTAAAAATAAAATGATTTTATTTGACTTGAGTTTTCTAACATTAGCAGTATCTAATTTCCATCCACTCAAGCTTCTGACTGGCTCTGATTTTATTAAAAATAAAGTATTGTTCTATGTGGTTATGGTAGAAGTACTTTAGATAAGCGTTGGGTTGTAGAATATTCCTAGTAACAGATTTTCTATTGAATACAGCAGTAGAGAGACTGACCATAACACTGTTCTTACAGCAACACTTACATAGTATCGCACCACATACGTTCTCACAGTTTTATTCTGTGAATGTGGCACACACACAGTTATGTGTTATTAATATCTCAGTGTGCTGGTCTCCAGGGAATAGCCTGCTCAGCATGTGTGTGGCATTTTATGAAAGCTGCTGAAAAAATCCACGGTTAGCAGCTCACCATCTGTATGAAGAGTCTTCTCCTGTCTCAGGTGAAAACGAACTGTAAATGTCAGCACAGGTTAAAATGCTGACTACACTATGACAGAGCACCTGTGTGCCTTCATTCTCTGCCCCATTAATAATGAATGGGACAGCCCAGTCTCTGTAATCACCTTGTATAGACTTTGTGATTTAAAACAAAGAGAAAATGGACAGAAAACATGGATAGTCCTACTTATGAAGGGTCCAGAGAAGCATCTGTGTTTGTGTGCTCAGCTCTCGAGTGCATTCATGCGTGACCTATGTAGATCTGTGCCTGTGCTCCAGTGTCATTCACATCAAGCGTGAATGTGCTGTAAAGCCACCCACTTACGCGCTCGTCAAGAACCCTCATCTCTGGACTCTTCTGACCAAATGTGTGTCAGTCAAACATGGCCCGCTCACTTTTCTCAGCACTGTACAAAGTATACGCATATGGGCCGCTCAGTTTTCTGTCCACTGTGTAAAGTATAGGCGGGTAATGGCTCATGTGGGAGACAGTGAAGGAGAAGCATGTGCTCAGACTGATAGTGGTTTTACTGCAGCACTGCAGGGCTGAGAGGGAGGAGCGGCCATTCGCACAACAATCACAACTGCCCACAAACTACAACATCAGACTACAACAGCAGTCCTCACCACTGAAACCAGCCTGTTTCTAATGCAAAAACATGTTAACTCAAGACTTAAATATTATGGGCTTGTGCTCTCTCAGTTCAGTGTGTGGTAGCATTTGTGGTGGCTACCGCTACTGTTGACTCAGACTGAGGTGTTTGTCACACATCTCTGTTTTCATTACTGTAAATGAGATTGAGAACAGCACATGGAGTGCACAAAGGTGGTAAACCATAGAGTGCAGCTTGTAATAGTAAATTATTTATATATTGTCAAAATATGAGGCTTTTTCTAACACTGAATGGCCATGCATGTTTTTTCTCAAATCATTATATTATATTTTTGGATTGCAGCACAATAGCTGCATTATTTTTGGGTGACTGGCTTCAAGAAGAGTAAAAATAGCCTCCAAAAGCCTTGGCAAGCCAGTTTTATTTTCAGACCACTGTTAAGCTGTGTTTAAGGGTGGATGATTTAGTGTTCTTTACAGATAAGTTTGACATGTGGTACGAAAACAATGGCTGACGATGACATAAATCTTAAGGGTTAACTGTAATCGGTCAACAGAGGTCAGAGGATTAGGCTGTTCCTCAAAGACCAGTACCAGCGTGACTTTCTGCTAATGTTTTATTATTATTATTACTTTGTGATTTTTACTAGTCTTTTTGGGATTGAAACACCTCCACCATTTCCTGGATGATTTCAGTAATCCAAGGTTGACAAATCTTCTTTAACAAAAAGCATAATCTTATAGGTGTCGCAGGACTGACAGTTAAGCAGATAAATGAGATACAGTACATTCAGCAGCACTCACTGAGCCTTGTCCTTCAGTCATTATGTTTTTTCTTGCCTTCAAAGTCAGGATCTTGGTGCCGTCATTGGCATCTGAGCAGCTCCACACCATACAAGGAATATTCTACATCAAACACCTTTTTCTGAGTGTAACGTTGCTGACCCATCCACCTGTGCGCTATTTCCACTGCCTTTTTAATGTAGCAGCACAACAATATGTGCCTCACGCCTACACAAGTGCATATGTGGAAAAAATATAATTCACAATCCTACACAAAACGACTAGGGCCCAGTGGGACACAAATGCTTACATATGCAGGAATCTATAAATAGCTTAAGGTCAGGCATTAAAAATAGACAGGCGCAAATAAAAGCAGGACTCATTGGGCTGCGTCTAAATGCTTTGACAGTCTGTCTTTGTGCATTTGGCTATTTGTGGCAGAGGCAGACAACAGCGAACGCACAGGGGAGGAAGAGACCAGAGATGCTGTTCAGATCCAGCTGGTTCCTGGGTTAATTAGACTTAGGGCCACATCCCGCCTGTACATGTGCACCTCCACCCACCATCCAAAATTCAGCTGTCCTCATAACCGCATGTGACATCTGCTGTAATGGACCACCAAGCTTAAGTTTAGTTTACACATAGTTTTGGCTCCAGAACGGGACTCCAGCCCGGTCTAGTCGCCTCTAAGTGTTTCCCTTGCACATACGGTATCAGACTGAACTGTTAACACAGCAAGAATAAAAGGTCAATTGCTCAGAAATAATTAGAGAGGCAGTAGTTTAACCACAGGAAAGATTTAGGTTTTCAGAGCAGTGGGAAAGAAGATAAAGGACTGGTAAAATACAAAATTTCAAAGTTTCATTCACAATTCGGCTGAGGGATATGATGAAGTTTATCACTTTTTTCTCCTCATACTGATTGTTCCCAGTTGTTGATTAGATTTACATTTTGTCTTATAAAAACAAATAAAATGTCAATATCAATATTTTGAACACAGACTCATCATTGACATTTAGCCTATACAGACTTTTAATTATTGGAATTTAACATAAATATAATCATTTTTTTTCTCTGAACTCTTTGTCAAACCACATGTCTTTACTGATAGAGGGCTGGCTGTTTATCTCTCAATTAAAAAGCCCCAGGCTGATTATTTACAATTAGAAATGACTGGATCTTGACCTCAGCTGAAATGTGGTTATTTGCATAGAGGCCTATAAAACAGATAATATATATCAAATAATTATTATATATGATTACTTTGGTGAAGTTTTAGTAAAGTGTTTTATTTCTCTTCGACAGGAACCTGGGGAAATCAGGTCTACGAGTGTCCTGTCTAGGACTAGGTAAATACGAGTACATGGCATACATTGCAGTGATCATTTTTTGCACCCTCTCTAATCTCTGTCCTCTGCCTTCTCCAGGAACATGGGTGACATTTGGCTCACAAATCTCAGATGAAGTAAGAACTGAACACTTTCTCTTTGTTCTCAATGCCCAGATAATATGGATATTATGTATGTATAATATATATGGTGCTTTGAGAATCAAACATATAACTTGAATTTTATAGCAAAGATTATCTGTCATTATAGAACCTAACAGTGGGTGAGTTATATTTGGCAGAAAAGGAGCATTTTTTTCCTGAAAATAGATGTGATAAATGTAGTAAAAGACAGGGACTCAGGGCTGCACAGTATATTGCAACTGAATCAACACCAATTTGAGTTGGCACAATTACCAATTCATAAAGGCTGTAATTATTTAGATAAAAGAATGTCAAAACATCCTATTTTTTATAGAAAAGTCCTGTGGTTTAGACCTCTACAAACAAATTCTGAAATTCATGGTATTGATAGGATTCTTACATTAGTTTAAAGGTGCATTGTGCAACATTTTTGGAAGAGAGTCTGTCACTTGCTTGTCTTCATGGAGATGTTATTGCTTTATCTAGAAAGTTCCATAGAGATTAAACCTGTTTATTTCAAGGGAGACTGCTATAGGCTACATTACAGGGCAGATCTGTGGACAGGCAACCCTATTCACAGAGAGAATTATTGTATCTTTGAAACACCCATAATTAATAAATTATAGATAGATGTGTTTAATGTCATATCACGGAACATTCCAGGCAAAGCAATAACATCTCCCTGGAGACAAGCAGGTGAAGGATCCTAAACCAGAAAAGTTGTGCAATGCACTTTTAACTAGTGTCTTTCATATTTTAGTCTTCCCTCAAATCTTAATCCTCCTGGAGTTCTTTACATTGTGCACATCATGATGTTGCAATATTTGTCTGAAAAAATTTGAAAAATCTGAAAACTGTGTATAGCATTATTATCTAAGTAGTTTTAAACAGCAGACAAAGGCGGCCCCAGTATTATACTTGAATAGTGTATGGGCCTGTTTATCTTCTCTATGCCCTTCACAGTGTCCTTGGATTATTAAGAGTTTGTGTGATTCTTGTATGCTCAGATGGCAGAGAACCTAATGACCATTGCGTATGAGAATGGGGTGAACCTGTTCGACACAGCGGAGGTGTATGCGTCAGGAAGGTCAGCCTCACTTCCTCAAACATCCAATTAAAACTTTGGCTCCTCTCTTCTCCTTCTGCACACCAACTATTTTTAAACTCACCACCAGACCATCTGAAGAAACCACTGCTTTAACTCAAATAAACAACACCATTATTTTCTTTACAGCTTTGAATAAAACTTGACTTTAAGATGGCATATTTAGATTTACAGTGTGAATTTCTTTTCTCCTCAGAGCGGAAATCACTTTAGGAAACATAATCAAGAAGAAGGGATGGAGGTAAGGTGTCTAATTTATCCTCACTTACAGTACAATGTACAACTATTAATAGTACTATTTGTTATAAAATATACTTGTTCCAATGACACTACTGAAGTTACTTATAGATATTTTAAAGTTATAATTGCTTGGTATGCATTAGAATTGTGTGTTAAGTTACCATTCAAAAAACAAATAATAACATTTGATATGTACACACAATTTAAAATGTCACAGCTTTATGTTTTATCTCTTGCAGACGTTCAAGTTTTGTCATCACAACAAAGATTTACTGGGGAGGCCAGTGAGTAGCCTATTCGGTTGTAGAGAATCAATGTACACTTTCATCACTTCAATAATGTATGCTTGTGTGTTTTGTGTACAGAGCAGAGACTGAGAGGGGCCTGTCCAGAAAGCACATAATTGAAGGTAGATTGATTTATCCTCCATTGTGTCAGTGCTGTTACCATTGACTGTAGATTGTTTTTACTTTCTGTGTGTTTTACTAATGTTGTATTATCTTGCTCATCAATGTAAACAATGTTTTTGTTTCCAATGTTTCACATGGTAAAATTACCCCAATTTAAACTGGTCTAAAACTGCAACAAAACAAAATTATACAAAAAAAGAATACAAAACGATAAATATTGCGATAAATTACAATATTGAAACTTTATGCCACTGTCTTATGCCACTGTATTATCAAAAACTGGATAATTTGTTCATAGGCCATATTATATAAAGCCATAAGTTGCAACAAATAAATAGCAGAATGAACCAATAATTACCCAGAAGTTATTTAATCTACCCTCTACAGCTCAAATTGCATTATGACAAAAATAAGAAATATCCCCCTATTATTGCAAAGAAATTGTACACATGATAAATATTGAGCTCCAAAATATATTACTACACCTGACATATATTAGACAATAAGTCGATGTAATAATTACTGGGACAGGCCTATTTCTGAGTAGACATATTTCCACACCATCTCTTCAAACTGATGTATTTAGTGTAATTGTAATTGGTTTAGAGTAGTCCGCCATTTGCATAGTCTAAACCAAAATACACAAGGTCAGATGAGGAACCATGACTTTTCCTGCCATTTGAATCAGTGCCCTGCCAAATGACTGCCGCTGAGATGTCTAAGAGGCTGCTGGCATTGTGCACACTCATCTTTTAGTTTGCACAAAATGGATGGCCTTGGGCTGACCATTTAGTGAGGACTTGAATTGGCTGTTTGACTGTTATTGCCATGACTCTTTTGATGAAAGGCTGTTGCATAATAACTCAAAGAAATACCGTTTAAACTGTTACAAGGTTAGGTTCATACAGGGCAAGTTTCATAGAGCTTTCTGCTTGATTTTTCAGAATTTTGTGTAAAGTCTGCATTTTGTTGTTGCTGGTGTTGCTTTTAGTTTTCCAGTTCTCCTGTAATGCTTGTACAGCCAGTATATTGTAGTTTTCCTATATGAACAAAATCCATATCACACATTCATATAATGTAGATATGATGCAAAAGAATTAATGTGATATTTGTATACTGGCTCTTACATGTTGATGTCATACCTATGTGTATATATGTTAGTAAAAAAAAAAAAAAAAAAACATTTTTCTCTATTGTTGATTGCAGGTTTACGAGGATCCTTGTCTAGACTTCAGCTAGATTATGTAGATATTGTTTTTGCCAACAGAAATGATGTTAACAGTCCAATGGAGGGTGAGCCTCTAGATATGGTATATTTAATTGTGCTAACTGCTCAAAATTACATTTCACATTCTTTTGCTTCTCCATCTATTGCAGAGATTGTACGCGCCATGACATTCGTAATAAACCAGGGTATGGCCATGTACTGGGGCACGTCACGCTGGAGTGCAATGGAAATCATGGTGAACTTTGTTCCCTTTTCTCTCACTGTGAAAGCTCTTCTGGCCAAATAAGTGGGGTGATATTTTTGGATTTTTTTCTTTTTTTTTTACAGGAGGCATACTCAGTAGCACGGCAGTTCAATCTGATTCCACCTGTGTGTGAGCAGGCCGAGTACCATTACTTCCAGAGGGACAAAGTGGAGGTGCAGCTGCCAGAGCTCTACCACAAAATAGGTACAAAAACATTTCCTAGGTCCTAAATAAAAAATAATAAAAACTTTAAATACATTGTTATTATTGATTACCAGGGATTACCAGAGAGGAGTTACAAACTTGCTTCATATTGGATAAATGTGTGACTGGCTAAATCTTATTTCAAGGTGTAGCATTGCATAAAGTATCTTGCAAATATTTGACTTTTTACATGATTGAACTGTATATTCAGAAGTGAGTGGTTGGATTGGAACCAGTCAAGCCTGGCTCAATTTAGTTAAATGGTTATGATTGATTAGGATTGATTTAGCTTGAAATTAATGAGCATGAAATTAGTTCCCACTTCATCTTATTGAGAAAATGAAATGGCTCTAAATTCACGCTTAAGATCTTTTTGGTACCACCTTATAATAACTGCACTCTAATTTGCCTTAATAAAGCATGAAGAAGACTTAATTTATAATGAAGAAATAGTTTTATTAAGAATGATTAAGGCTTAACAACTACTAGACTAAATTAGGTGTTATTATAAGCGTTACCTTCTTTTTTTTTTCAACTTTTTATCATCAATGATAAACTTGTATAATGTCCTTTGACTTCTTGGTGTGATCCTGTCCTATAAAGGTCTTGATCCAGTGCACTCTGCTCCATCTAAAGCAGGTCTTGCACACTGTGGTCTTGACTATTGCACAGCTGGACTCAAAGGTTTCTCTTGGTTTCCTCTCTCAGGCGTGGGAGCTATGACCTGGTCCCCCTTGGCTTGTGGATTAATCACAGGGAAGTACAGCGACGGCGTGCCCGAGTGCTCGAGAGCGGCCATGAAGGTCAGTTTGATTTGAACTGCCTCTCCCTCTGGGGCCTCACTCAGAGTAATTCTCCTCCCAAGCGGTGGGGTGTTGAAGTTTGAAATCAGCACAGAACGCTACTGCCTTATTACATCTCTCTCCAGTTGCTCCTATTCTCCCCCCCTCTCTCTCTCTCTAAAGGGGTACCAGTGGCTGAAGGAACGGGTGAACAGTGAGGAGGGCAGAAGGCAGCTGGCTAAAGTGAAAGAACTCCACCTACTGGCCGACCGCCTGGGCTGCACTGCTGCACAATTAGCCATTGGTATGACAAAGATAAATACTCAAGAACTAAAACATTCAATAACATTAGCTCAATATCAGTGTCAACTGAATTGTGCATGTGGTATAATGACTGTGTTTATATCATTGAACTGCATGTATACTATTGATAGATTTTTTTTTTTTAGCTAATGATAGAAAATATAACAGTTATGTAGCATTGAAGTACACTACAATTATATTATACAGTTACATTATACCGTAAATGAAAAACGAAAAAAATATTCACCCACATGCTCATATGTACTCACTTTCTGTTAAAAGTCCATTATGTGTCCATGTCGCTGAGGTATTTGAAACACTTTTGTCATATTAGCTCAAAATGGAGCGAGATGAAGCACATACTATTTTCAGAAGAACTCACTGTAATAGTAGTATGTAATGACTGTCCCCTCTGTCCCAGCCTGGTGTCTGCGTAGTGAAGGAGTCAGCTCGGTGCTCCTGGGGGTTTCAAATGCCGATCAGCTGGTGGAGAACTTGGGCGCCCTGCGGGTAAGTGTGGTTAATTAGAAGTTTTGCATTTTGTTGCATATGACAAAGCAAATGACTGTTTGGTTTTAAGGTTCTGATTATAACTATACATCTTTGCATCCTTTTGAGTTCAAATCGAAAGCACAATAGCTTTTCAACATTCACCTGGTGTAACAAATTAACATTCTTTAACAAGTCTTAATTGGATGAAATACTAAACGTTAAAAACAAAAACACCATAAAGGATACCAAAGTAATGCAAACTGAATCATGAGGGGGAAAATGTCAGAACTGTTGACCACCATCTAGGAAAGATTTTTATTTTACAATAACATGTCTTAAAAGATTGTCTGTACATTCTGTACATATTACTGTAAACATTTTAATTGTTCTCCTTTTTCAGATATTATCCCAAATGACCCCTCAAACCATCACTGAGATTGATGCTCTGTTGGGTAACAAGCCACATTCGAAGAAGGAGTCCCGTGCTTGAACATAACCAATCTGAGACTGGACAGACACTAAGACATTGGGCATCACTGCTTCTGCTCTATACTCAATGCATGTCCTCTGCAACATTATGCTTCCAGTATTGGTGCATAACCATTTTTGCCCAATACATTATAACCACTATGAAATCAAGAAAATCTCCTTCAATTCTCAAAAAAAAGGTCATATATTGCTCAGTTCCTCATGGATGAATTGTTTTTGGACAATGAGACTCTCACTCACCTGTGCTACATACTGTGCATTGTCCTGCAGTGAACGGTGCTTTCATTGGACATGAGCCTCCACTTCAGCTGCTTGTGAATCTGTATGATGTTTAGCTGCCAGGAGCCAGAAGTTGGCGTTGGTTATGTCTAGCCTAACATTTCCCATTATGTGCATGTGACTGGTCTGCCATGCTCACTGCTTCACAGGGTTGGGGACAATGGGTTAATTGTGAGTTTGGTCACAAGACCTAATCCAGTCTGGTATTGCCTCAAGAATCTGAATCAGGCAGGTTACATGCTTTTGAAGAAGAGAAATTGATTTGTTATGAGCATGTGATGTAAGAAAATGCACTTTGAGAAGATGTATAGGCCTAGTGAAATAATCAAGCATAACATTATGACCACACAAGTGAAGAACAAATATTATACATGAAAATATTTTGAAGTTGATGCAGCAAGTGCACATCTTGTCTTCATAGTTTCCCCACTGGTTTTGAAAGATCCACAAAACTGCAGCTTTTGTTAATGGGTTTGGCGTCAGGAGGTGGCACACAAGCCACATTGCCTGTCTCCTATCTTGACGTTTTGCTGAATCTCTTTCCTCGCTTTTGTCCAGATTTTACGTTGTACTAACCCATCAAAGATAGCTTATTTTTAATATCCACAGAACTTATGACCTTTAACACTATTGTCAAGCAAGTGTAGATCTCATCTAACAGACTTGAAATGAGCGGATATTAAAACCACTATTATCCTGGTCATAATGTAATGCTTGATCGGTGTATCTTATCCTTGTGTGAATTATGTTACAATCAAAAACTGAAACTAGCATTAGTAAAGTCCCAACCCTGCCTTCACAGCAGTCTCTCGCCTCCTCTGTTTGTAAACTGTGCGCATGTCCCTTTAAGAGAGAATCGCCCTAACAGGGTTTTAATGTGGCATGGCTTTTATGGCTTATGTAGATTTGCAGTGCCCTTGTAAGCCATTTTGTACTCTTCTGAACAGTGTTATGATTTTGTGTGGTGGGTATATGTGCCACACACATGAAGACTCCAGATACTGCTCTGTGCATTAACCTTTGTATCTCTCTAAACTGTATCAAACAATGGCACTGACCTCGAGTCTAACCCAGAAGGACTTTATGCAAAAGTAACAGAGCAGAGGATCTGGACACTGTGGATAGTAGTTTTACAATAATTTATCAGAGTGAAATTCAGTCTTTTAGGGGTAAGATAAAGCAAATGTATTAATATAATTTTATTTATTTTATGATAAATAATCTGTTCATGTACATTTTGTCACTCATGTTAAACTGATTTTATACTACCATGTACATGTATCTATTTTTGTTGAAATCCTTTGTAACTTAGGAAAATCTTTTTCCTTTACTAATTTGTCATGAAAATAGCTCTAACCCTTGGGGGACATGTTGAGAAATGAAATAGTTTATGTTAATGTGTAAATACCTGTGTGACAGTGAGAAGCTGAAGGCAGTTTACATAAATGGAGGATGTGGCTGGACTGATTTGGCAACACGCTGCCTCTCCCTGTGATTCTGTGACAACTGTAGCCTACGATGTACATACAAACTTCAATCAACTCTCAACATGTATTTTGCCTGCATATCCTATATTTGACTGTACTGCAACTACCAGAAACCAAAAGAGGAGCAGCATCTCATACTGAATGTATTATGTGTTACTCAAACATATCTAACCTGAAGGGAAAAGCACATGTTTTGACAAAAAATATTTTCAGTTTGAATATTTTCATTGGGATTCACACCTGAGGTTTTCTGAAACTTCTTTCAACACCTTTAACTTGAACAATGGGCTCTTTTCAATTTCATTTCATGATAAGTTTGCATTTGGAATAAACCTCTTTGAGTTTGCCATCATGATTCATTCCCATGATATTTCATTGGCTTTTGACCTGTGCACTGCATTGGCTTTGTGGACATTTGAATAAGGCATTAGCTGGTAGCTAATTATCAATTTCTGTCCATGTCTTAGAGGGCATTTTCTGCATTTCATACATGACAGGTAACCAGCCAGAGGATAGAATGGCATTTTACAAAATATATCATTCATGACTGCATAACATTATTCCCTAAAAGGAGAGTATGTTTTTGTACATGAATCCCAGCAGCTTTTGAATTTCACTGAGGTTTAAAAGGATTTGAAGTTGAGAAAAGAGAAGTGGTTGAAGACGCACACAGCTCTAATCTGAATTTTGATGCAAAAACACATTTTCTTACAGCCTTAGAAATAAAAGGCATTTGACTTGCCATATTTCACAAAAATATATAATAGTAATACCCTGGTGCAGTGCAATGTACTTTGAGCAAGGTGAACACAAACCAGTACTTCACACTTTGTACATGGATTCAAATGCATTTAGTGAGGCACTTGAAAACACTTGTGAATTATTAACACTGCACGAAATGTGCTGCTTTGAGTCAAAACAAATTATGTACCCTCTTTGAGCACTACAATGCAATTAGACTACCCAAAACCTTTACAATAAGAAAGAAGGGAAAATATTGTGAAGAATCTGTTATAGATAGGCCACATTTGTAGACTGGATACATAATTATTGAGAACTTTCTCATAGCACCTTACCATGTCTGGCATCACTGGGGTCAATCAAATGGGGGTGACAACAGCAGTGACCTTGTGTCCAACAGTGCAGCGCTAAAAGAGCAAAGCCGGCGGGAAACCTATCATCACTAATATTTTCAGTGCAATACTAAACACCTGTGATGCACTGGCAGCTCCCACAGAGGACATTCCCAAGGTCAGTTTCACAACACATAGAGCATAACTCTTACTGAAAAACATGAAGAATACTGTTAGCCCTAGAAAACTGAATTAAAAATTGAGTGAATATGATGTTATATGGTTGATTCAAATATGTAAAAATCCATTGACATTACCAAGCAGAATGTTAGTACTCATCACATGTACAATAAATATCTCAATATTTATTTTGCATTACCCTCATTATGATAATCCATCAAAAATTAGGTCAAACGTGCCTGTAAATGTCTGATTGAGGTTCAAGTATGTCCAAATGTCATTGCAAAGATACAAACAAAAAACTAATGAAGGAGTAAACAAACTTCGAGGTTACAAGCTCTCCTCAACACGAGCCAGGTCAAAGATGAGGAACCACCAAAATGTCCAACATCTGAGCCAGAAGACACTAAACCAAGAGTTCGGTTCTATGCTGAAAGACGAACCAGAGGCAGAAGAAGAAGAAGAAGAATCTGAGCAGGCAGTTTAATGAGTTCTTAAGAGCAGAGGAAAATCTAGTTGAGTCTTATCTTTTTTACAACAATAGAATCTTGTGTCTGTGTTTTAGATTTTATACCATTGTAATGAACATCACTGTCAGACCTTTTGTCTATTTTTGTCTGTTGAATATATATTTTTGTTTTAGCCAGTTATACTTGATTTTGATCCTCCCACCTCTATATAGTGCAACAGTTGGTTCAATCAGTTGGTTGAATCGAGAGTATTATAAAAACCTATAGATTCAGCCATGCCTATCAAATGGACATTGGGCCCTCAAAAAGGCTTCAATCAAACAAAATACACTCACTGAAGTTAATATCTTTAATGCACTTGATCTTGACTGAATGACTTGGATTCAAACTAAAATGAATCATCTAACCCTGGGCCCATTTCTAACTTCTCCTAAAATGTCCACTCTAAAAACAATACTTAGTAATCTTATAATACTTATAAGACATAAGATATATCTAGCACAGCTAGATGCAGTTGTGAGTGAAGGTCATTTGTGGATTGAATATTTAAAAGGGTCATATGAAGTGAACAGCTTACATAAATGCACAGTATTGCTTTCTGCTTTGAACGGCTCGTCTTACATAATCCCTGCCGTCTGCACATCTGCTCGATCACATCCAAATCCTCAGAGGATTCTTTAAACTCATCAACATGTTTTCACACAAACAGACGCTCTATAGTCCCAGACAGTAACAAAGTGACACTATAGAGCTCCATTGGTCCATTTATTTTTGTTTTCTTTTGCACACACATTTAAATCTTCACTTAATCTTCACATGCACTTAAATACATAATGTGGATCCTAGGTTGTGTTTTCTGTTCAATATTTCATTCACTCTGGTCATTTATTATATTTAGATAACAACACCTGCATCTACAGTTTATGTTTGCACTGCACAGTAGCTTATGGTACTATATGGCAACTACAATGCTCATACATTACCAAGTTTAACAAGTCTATTTACTTTCACCCATTAAGATTCTCTATTACCTTGACTTGATCATACCAACCTCAGTCTGTCATGAAAACATTTTTTAAAGTAGAGACAGAGACATGGAATCATAATTGATAATATTGAAACTACTTTATGCCACTGACACAGTAACAATAAGGCAGGATAATCCTAGTGAACAATTTTTAAATACCGGTATACAGTATCACCAAAATGCAAGGAATAAATAACAGAATGAAAAAACAAATAGCCACAGATTTTACTTATTCAACTCGCTACAGCTCAAATCTTAACACATTACAACTAAAAAAAAACATAAATCCCACCATTATTGCTAAGAAAATGTACACACAATAAACATTAAGCCCCAAAAATATTGTTCCAGCTAAGTCAATATAGTAATTATCCTATCAGGACTTCATCTAACAGGCCTTTACCAACTTCAATTGCAATATGAAACAATAATACACAGACAGAGTGGGCTCATCACATCATTTTATTTTCTACTAAAATACAGATTTCATGCAGCTGCTGATACTTTGAACAACAAACACATAATAAATCTATATGTAATTTTTATTTGTCAGTCACTCAGTACAGTTTTACATGTGCAAAGTCCTAAAGGGAATATATAAATTTTTTTTTTCACATGCGTTAAGTGAACTGCTATCACACTTTATTAGGCCATAATATTGCACTTACAAAATTGATGAGTGACAAAGTCTAGCAATAAGTAAACCATGTGAATGTCTGAGGAATGTATGCCATCCTACAGAAACTGAAAATAAAACATTAACTATTCCCAATTTGACAGGTAGCAAAATATAGTGTATTGTATAAAACTATTTCCCGGGCTGTGGCACAAATGAACATAAGAGAGTGGAGTCAAAGGCATCAAGTATTGAATGTAAAGGTTATGTCAGGAGCAAACTCCTCGGACTCCTTCACAAGGCCAGCTATGATCTCAAAACAAAAAGAGGTAGTCACATTTCCTCCACTGCTTCAAAGGATGTAGAAAGACATGAAAGTTTTCAAATGTCTAATAATAGTCTACCACTGCATGCTAAAAAAAGGACCCATCCGAACAGTTAAAAATAGTTTTTTTTCTTTTACACATCTGCACAGTTGCATATTGATACTAAGTTTGTTTTCTTTTAAAGACAACATCACACAACTCATGCATACAGACAGATGTATTGTTAGACATCACAGCACATTCACAGCATATTTAGTGGTTTATTCTTTGACAGTAGCTAGGAGAATTAACCAATTTCACTGGATTTCCACTGTCAGCACACTTTAAGTCACTTCATAGTTGTTCTGGTTGGGACCTAGATTTTCATTTTAGAAAACTGTTCATTAAGGATTATAAAACTTGGTCATATTATTGTGATTTATTTAGTAATTAATATTTAATCCATATGTGATCTGTCACTTCAGTCAGTCAAGACTAACTAGGCTATGTTTTAGATTACATTTAGATTAAATTAACTTAGAGCCACTAACTTGTGAAAAGATTGAGAATCTCCATTCTACCTCAGTCCATCTTTTTGTCCTTCCTGCTGCCTATTTGCATGACATCATTGAGAGTAAAAGTGACAAATGTGATTTGTTCAAGTTCCGATTCTTTCCCACACTCCATCAGACCAGAAAATGTATCTTTATCCCCATTGTAGGCCAGGTCTGAGTAGCCACTAGGTCCACTGTGGATGATCTTAGGCTTGTCCCATCCAGATGAGTGCAGCGGGGAACGGTTTAAATACACCCCCATATCTCTCCTGCCAGACTCATGGGTGGGGTGCATGAAGAGGAGCCATGTTTGGGTATCTGGAGACAGGAGAGAAGTTCCACAGGCTTTGCTTTCTGCATCATCATTTGGGACAAATTCTGGAGCGGGAAAGCCAATGATACTGCCCTGACAACCTGCAGGGGGCTCCACCAGCTCACGGGCAAAGTGTGGTTTGTCAAAAAACACACCACTGTTCTCGCTCAGAGCCTCACATCGACGGCCTCCTCTTTTGTTCGTGCAGCGGGCATTGCAGTAAAGATGGCTTCTACCTTCATGGTCAATTATTTCTGCCATCTCACATTCACATGAGGGTGCTCTCAGCATCTTACCCAGTCGCCATGTCTGGCCATAGTCTTCGCTGTATATGGATAGGGCATGTGGGTGGACAGTGCCAGGAATGGGATAAGAGAAGCACCTGTATGGAATGTAATAGGCATAAGCTGGGATGATCAGTCTCCCATTCTCCAACTGCACCCCATGGCCCGGACCAACTGCAAAAGTGGCCCATTTGTGGATAGTCTCCCCAATCACACTCTCTGTTAAGTCCGTCACATCGCTCCATGTTTGGCCATTGTCAGTGCTGGTCACATAACACAATCGTGTTTTGTTCCTACCTGTGCAGATTTGCCACCTCTCTGTAATGTTTTCCCAGATGCAAATAAAAAACAAGAAGACTGTTTTACTGTTTTTCTCGTACACAGGACAAGGATTCATTGTGCGGTAGTTTGGTAAAGTGGCTGATTGCAGCTCCTGTCTTGATGACCACTAAAGAGAAAAAAATGACAGTGTCACTGCTGAGTGTAAT
The DNA here is from genome assembly GCF_026225935.1 of Boleophthalmus pectinirostris. Classification (NCBI taxonomy): domain Eukaryota; kingdom Metazoa; phylum Chordata; class Actinopteri; order Gobiiformes; family Gobiidae; genus Boleophthalmus; species Boleophthalmus pectinirostris. The sequence goes on along the minus strand of NW_026571018.1, from coordinate 23,532,369 downwards.
TACTGTATAATGCCACTCCTCTGATGTTCAGCATAATCAAAATATGCCATTCAAGGTTCATCATAGGGTTAACCAGGCTGTTTTGACAATTACAGACACTGATCAAGACAAAAATATTGTCTGAATTTTGGATTTTAATCCAAATTTAATTATGAAATTTAGGCTACTGCTTGTTCTGTTTGTTTGCTGTAAAAAGGCTGAGGAAAGTTATACCTTGTCACATTTGAGCGTTGTGAAAACATTTGAAGAGCATATTGTATAAGATACAAACAACAAACTGGTCTAATCTCATCAAACCCGGCCTAATCAATAACACCGTAATTACGAATATATAGGCGATTCAGATCAAATTGATGATTTTACCTCAACAGATCCATCCTCTTTCATTGTTCCTCTCCTCATTACCAGGATCTTGGCGTCATGGTCACAGGGCGACGACCTCTTTTCAGCGAAGGCGAGAAAAGTCTGGACGTGCCGCAGGTAGATGAGCGCAGGGATCCTGTATGTTGTGCCACTGGGCTCTTTTTCAAATAAAGTTGTTTTGACCGGTTCGTCCATGTTGCCATTTTTTGAGGCTCTGTTCCCCATGGTTGATACGGAGTCCTGCATGCGCAAGAAATAACAGAGAAAGAGACACTATGATTGAATCCTGTGCATGAAACATCTGTAGAGAGACTACCAGGAAGAGTTCACACTTCATCAGCTCCTGTGATGACATTCAGACTGAGCTTCAAATACGGACTGCGCTTGCACAATGGAACCTTACCTTCACAAGCCACTTAAACGGCGTTTAATACTATTGAAAATGTCATGATAAAGAATATTTTCCAAAAAAAGAAAATAAATATGATGCTATCGAGAATGCTGCTTAGTGCTTTTAGAAAAGGACGTCAATGAATCGAAAAATAAATCCACTTTCACTTCCGTGTTCTGCGGTAGAGACATCATCATAAAAATACAGCTAAATGACTTTCACTGGAAATTGAAGTCTTATATAATAACTGAAATAAACACAATAAAATATAGAAGCGTTGTAAACAAGAAGAAAAAGGCTACATTTGTGGAAAGTATAACGGAGGTGAAACTTGCCCTACATCATTGTGGACATGCGCACTGCTCAATTTTGACCTTTGAAATAAAGATTTTAAATCGAATGTACCTGTTTCAGATTTAATAAACTGATGTAATTTACTCAAAACTAACTGAATAATTTAAAGGTATTATTTAAAAAGGAGTAAGTGCGTAGTTTCTCCCATAGAATGTTGTTTAAACCCCATGTTTAAACCCGTAAACCCGTTTTGTGAAGAACTTAACTATCTTGGTTTTTCTTTGACTCTTGGTGCTATCAGGGGGCTCTGTCGCCCCCTGGTGCACTGGGTGCTCTTTTCTCTTTTGTTGCTAGGAGACAGGACTCTCCAAAACCTACTTGAAGCACTGGATCCCTAGTTAAATGTTTTCATTTTCATCACCAATTTAACTGGAAGACATGCTTTGAAAATTAAAATCCATGACAAAATGACTCAGTTGTACACATTTGACAATGAGCAGAGTATGAGCTATCCAACTCATTGTTTTACAGTCCGAACATATCCAGCACGTCGAACAGGTAAGTGAAAACCTAAAAGTGGGCTGGTAAACTTGCAAACTTTAAAAAAAAAAAAAAAAAAAAAAAAAAAAAAAGCTAATTTGATGTTACAAAACAATAGATAGGTAGAAATGAAAACTGAGTCATTAATTAATTAATTAATTTATTTATTTATTAATTTATTTATTTGTTTGTTTGTTTATTTATTTTATTCCCAGGTGTTGGACACTGGCTAGTTGCTTACAGAAAAGCAGAGGAAAGCCACTACAAAAATGTGTACAGAAGGACCAAAGAAACCTACAAGGAACAAAAGAACAAGGGAGTTTCCGTGGGTAGGATTTTAAATAAAGACTTTCTTGTAAGTGGTTAGTTTATGAAAACTAGTCATTTTTATAACATACAAACATTCATACAAATCATTTGTCTTGCAGCTCAGACTTCACTGTGTAGATGAGCCCTTTGAGCTGAGCACTGTGAGCTTAATTGAGCAGAACTTAAATGGTGTATGTCTGATTTTTGCTACTGTGTATTAGACACAGGCATCTCACAAACAGCAAAACTAAACTACTGTTTTACAGGTGAATGACAAGGATTTCAATACGTTTAACAATGTCATTCAAATAGATGCATCTATAAACTTCCTGTCCCTAGGTGAGTCTGTCATCCTATTACTTCACATGACATTAAAATATTTGATATACAATATACTTGAATAGGTGTACCTTTAGGATATTTCATAGGAAAGTGCAATGTAATCAACTAATGGATTTCAGCTTCCTGTTATATGCAACATTTTGATGGCTTTTCACCATTCAAATGTAGGAAGGAAATTTGGTTCTTGCCCCCATCTGGGAGTATGGCGTCATCACATAAGAAGCTTAAAAACACCTGTAGTCTACTACACCTTCACCCCATAATGAAATGCTTTGTTTTTAATAGGTCATTTCAGGAGTTTTGTGAATCTGAGAGAGCTCAACCTGTCTCTGAACAGACTGCAGGACATGGCATTCGATCCACCTGACTTTCCACACTTAGAGGTAATAGCATTCAGTTATTATTATTATTATTATTATTATTATTATTATTATTATTATTATTATTATTATTATTATTATTATTATTATTATTATTATTATTATTATGTTCTCCAAAATGAGGGAAATATACCAGATTCTCAGATCACACCAAAGTATTGATCAATTTCACACGTACGTACAGTTGTGATGACAGTTATTAAATGACAGTATATATTTTCTTTTGAACTGAGGGACATTAAAAGAACTTTTAAGATAGTTCTCCAAGAAATTCCACAGTTTGACTCCAGTCTCTGAAATGCCCATCTGCTTCTGGGCTGTTCTGGCAAAAGAGAGACTCCAGTTTAATTTTCTTCTGCTGTTGGAATCAAAAAAGAGCAAAGTTTATACAGAGAATGTTTTTATCACAATCAACACACACATTTTGCAACTCTTTGGTAGACATTCAAACAAACATCTTGCATCAGAGTTATTTTTATGACTCAGTGATTTCTGTCAGAGGGATGTAGAGGGTAGAGTTAGCCACATGAGGGCGCTCCAATAGCCTTGAAAATTAACAGCCGTAACCCTGTGTACATAACCACATAACATACATGCTGCTATGATGTATTATTTTTTATACATTAGACTGATGCTTTCCATAATAGAAACAGATAACACCCTTTGCTCTGATAAAGTGATAATATATATTTAAACTTTCAGGTTTTGGACCTCTCTTACAACAGCTTATCCATAGATGCTATAGCGGCTATTGGCCAGCTTTCACACCTCAGAGTCCTTCATTTGACTGAAAACCAGCTATATCATCTCCCTCTTGAGCTGAGCTCCTCCAACCATAACACAACTCAGTCAGTACCTTATTTTATCATATGCTGTTTACAGTGACTTTAAATTATTGATTGCATCAAAGCCTTTGGTATGTATGTATGAAATTGTAGCTGGAGTTACAACACAGTAGCAGTACGTAAGAATGGACTACATTTTAAGCACACAACATCTGCATCTTGTTTCAGGCCAACCTCAAAAGACAACACACATTTTAGAAGTCTTGAAGTCCTGATGCTTGATGATAACAAATTATCTTCTGATGTCTTCAATTGCCTGAGACACTTGAAGAGGTAAGAAAAGTTTACTAAGAAACAACATTTTGTACAATACCATCTGAATACAGATGAATTAATTATTACAGACTGAAGTATTTAAATCTTAAGGGGAACCTAATATCTGAGGTCCCTTTATTGAAACTGCTGGAGCATTTAAAAACAGAACAGATTTCAGCTGAACACAATGAGGAAGAAGGAGAGACAGCTGGAAATATCAGTGATAACCTATTGAAACTTATGCAGGTGGTAATAATAATAATAAATAATAATAATAATAATAATAATAGTACTGTTATGACAGAAATATTTAATAGTTATTATTTGTGGGTTGTGTTAGAGCAGTTCTTTCAGCACAAAGACTGGGACTGCAAAGACTTCAATTTTCCTTTCCCAGAACTTCAATTTCTTAATTTGTCTGGCAACAAGGTAAGCATGGTCTTATATGGGAAATGCAGTTCAAATGAGTTTCCAAGTATAATGCTAATTGTTTTGTCTGACAGATTGTAGGGGAAGAGGCACTGTTAGCTGTGGCCCTGTTCCCAATGCTGAATGAAATCGATATCAGCTCTAATCCCCTGACCACTCAGAGAAGCGGTGATTTTGTCCTTCTCCAGTAAAAACATTTGTCTGTCTGAAAAGTGGCATTTAGAAGCACATTTTTCTTTGTGTTAACTCAGGAGACCCCCCTCTGCTGACGTACTACCTCCAAGACAAACTGGGTGTGAAAATAAAGAGGAAAAATCAACAGGAAGTCAAGTCATTAACAAAACCCAATGTGGAGCCAAAGTGGAAGGTTTGATATTTTCTTTTGTGGCCAAAATATTATACTAACTTTTTTTTAACCATGTTGTATCCTCATCACAAATATTTACCTGTAAATGGGCATTAAGTTATTCTTTGGACGTGGGATGTCATGATTCAGATGTTATATCTGAATGTACAGTTATTCATAATCATTTGCATAGTTATGTGATAAATTTTATTATATTCAACTTTCTGAATGATAACGTACTGATAAAGTAGTGGGAAAGTTACTGCAGTATTGGAAGAAGTACAACATTTAGTAAAGTAAAAGTACTGACACAGATTTAGACATCTAATAAAGCTTGAAATATAATCATTTTTATACAGATTTGTCCTGAATTTTGTTCAACATAAATAAATGAATCAGATTTTTTTTTCTAGTTGTAAATAAACAGCTAGAAAAAAAATACTGATTGATGTATTTATGTTGACATTTGTGATATTTGTGTCATTTTACTCAGGCTTGGTTTAAAAATGAACCCCTCAGCCTTTTCAGGAGGACTCAAACCATAATAAAAAAAATACTTATTCAAAAATGTAGTGGAATTGAACATACAGATACCTGCTCTCAAATGTAGTGAAGTAAAAGTAAAAAGTAAAGAACTGACACCTAAAATGTATCCTTAGTACTTTACTACTTTCACTGTATTATGTTCCACCACTCAGTTACTCTGAAGGGCAAATTTTTATTGAGTATTGAATACTTAAAATGTCATAATTTTGCTTTTAATTCTCACAAGTATTTTTAACAGAATATTCTTCACATATCTACTTTGGGCCTAAGTGGACTAGTTTTTTTAACTTTTTTTGCAGGCACACAAAATGATCCCATATCTATCTAAAAAGACACAAGGACTGGATCATCAAACTCAAGCTGAAATCAAGAGGGAGCCGACCACACAGCGGCCCTCTGACCAAACCACTGAACATAAAACAGAACAGCCCTTCTTCGTCACTGAGGTAAATACATTAGAGGTGATATAGATTTGTTGTAGTCATGGTCTCAATGTTGGTTTAAATGTACTTTGTTGTTCAGATGGATGTTGATTCACAATTGGACACAGAGACTCCTTTCAAAGTGTCAGCAGAAAACCCAGACAGCGCTGTGGACTTTAACTCTCAGCCATGGCTAACAGACATTAAACCAGACCTCACATCACTGGATCAGCCCATTGGTGTGAAGCTTTTCTGTTTGAGTTTTTGCCACAAGCTTGTCTCCATGGAGATATTATTGCTTGGCCTGGAATGTTACACAGTATGGCATTGAAAGTACAGTAAACAACTCAGTGGAGACAAGCGGATGATGTCATTAGGTCAAGTTCCAGGTCGTGTCTGTGGGAAGGTGAACCTGGTTTTCAATGTATTTTTGAGCAACAAGAGCAGCTTTAATTAAATAAATGCAAAATAGCAAAGTTTGATATCACACTAAGTAGGGATACAGCAATCTGATACTGGTATTGGATATCAGCGGCAATACTGAAAAAAATGATGGATCAGATCTCGGCTTCCAAATTGGTTTAGCTGATATCCTGGTTTGACATCGATCAGTGTAATAAGACTATTTACTGATCATAGTTGGCCCAGAAAAGCTCATAATGTTTGAATTTTTATGTATATATTTTTCTGTAGTTACTTGAGGGATAAATAACAGCTACATAACACATTTGGGTCAGTTTTGTCTTATTTTCTTTTTGTTTTAAAGAAATAGATGATGTTTTCAGTCCTAGGCAAAGCATTCATTTCTTTATGGAGACAAACAGGTGGCGAATCCTCCACCAGAAGTTACACAGTGCATCTTTAAACCTGGAAATGTCAAAAACGCAAAGTGAATATTCATGCCTTTTTTTCTGTTTTCTCTTTTCAACAGGAATTCAGACAGCTGTTCGAATGCTGGAGCACACACTGAAGAATCTTAATGTTTATAGAGACTCAAAACCCAAGCTTGATAGCATCCAGACACCCTACAGAGAGAGAGAGAAAAGGGTTTGGGGATTTGCTGTGCACGTTTTATCGTCCAACTGTGATCAGCTCAGCATTAAACAGGGAACATTTTCATATTTTTATTCGATAATGTAAAAAACATGCTTTTCTTCACAGATTAAGGCACTCCCACCTCCACCAGCCCTGCCCCTAAAGCAACAAAGTGAACAGCTCGACCGAATGATTGAGGAAATAAAACTCCACAGGACAATGAGAGAAGTACCTTTAAGTATGCACATTGTTCTATTTATCAGAAATAAGCCCTAAATGAGACTTTTGGGGGGGTTTTTTTTTTTTTTTTTTACTACTTCCTACAGAAAACATCAAATATATGAAACAAGATATATGGAATTATGTAGTAAAGGAAAAAAGTAAAATAATTAACTTTGAGGATTTCAGTATAAAATATGTACAAACTGTTTAGTTATTAGAGTTATTTAACTTTTTTCTTTATTACATAATTCCATATATCTTACTTCATAATCAAAAACACTGAATGAGGATGGTGTGTCCAAACCTTTGACTGACCTAAATGCTACTTGGAAAAAAAAAAAAAAAAGAAAAAATATGCTCAAATCAAATACAGTCATCTATCAACTGGTGTACTTTTTATTACAGCTCTAAAAGCCAATGTAAAATGGTTTTCATCAGGAGGACGTCTAATTTAAAGATGCACTATGCAACTTTTCTGGTGGGGGTACATGCTTGTGTACATAGAGATGTTATGGTACTGCTTGAAATGTTCCCATTTATTTAATTACAGACATTTGTTGATTAAAAAAAAATGCTTTATGACTGAGCTCCAGGAAAACAGATGGATAAGTTTAATGCCAGTCTGAGCAACATTTCAGGCAAAGCATATATATTGCATTTTAGTCTTCAAAACAGTGGAATCTCTTCAGATTGAATTAAGATAAAACTTGATTGCAAGAAAAATATAACAACAGAATTCTTGAAATGAATATGTAAAGGTATATAATTAATGTTCAAATTTATAACATAACTCTTTCCTCATTTAAAGCCAAAACCATTAAAAGAGAGGATGGCAACAAACAGGACTATAAGGAAGCTGTGTCTCTACTGAAGGACATGAAGGCCAAGTACAAGATTGTCCACAGAAAAACAATGGAACAAGCCTCGACTCTTGGATCAGAGCAGCCCCCAAACTGAGCCCACCCTGGCCCCAGTGGGTCCAGACTGACTGATGCACAAAGTAAACACGAACAATAGCAGCTCATAAGGGGATTCTACAACGTGCATATTTTTCTTTGCACTCCCATTTTCTCAATAGCGTGTCTGATTTTTAGCCTTATTATGAACAATGCATTTTTGTGGTAACTTATGGCCATGAGGGATCAGCCAAATAAGGAGTTTCATATGTGAGTATTCGCTGCATTTGGCTGAGCTATGGAGACGGCAATTATTATTCAAAAATGACATTAATTTCACATATATGGGTATACAGTGGTGGATTGTATCAAAGTAAAAGTTATAAAGTACAGTAAAGTACTGTATTTAAGTATAAATTTTAGGTACTTGTACTTACTATACTGTATGTAATTTTTTAAATGGCTACTTTTAACTTTTACTTCATCACATTTGAGAGCAGGTTTATGTACGTTCTTCTTCACTACATTTTTGAACATGACTGAAAAGTAAAAATATTTTTTATGATTGTCTGAGACCTGCTGAAAGACTGAGGGTTTTGCTCCAGTATCTGTACTTTTACTTATTTGAGTACTTCTCCCATCACTGTAGGTATAGTCTGTGTTAATAACATTCTGAAAGGTAGTTGTATTATTCATCAGTTCATTCATCAGGTTTCATATCATAACATTAAAAACATAACATTATTCAAATCCATTAAATACTATGGTTTGCTTGATTGTTTTCAATTAGTGTCCAAATTAAAGCTTTGTGGTATATGAATATATACATACTTATACCACAAAGCTTTTGCACATACTATACACTTATTCATATTACATTTCTTGTGATTTTCTTTTTTCCAGAAGCTACAGATGTGGAATGCACTTTAGGTCCTGGTGCGATAAATCAATAGACACTGCCATGTTTTCCGCAGCTTTCATATTTCTACCTGCAGAGCTGCTTCTGTAGGAGAGGGGGTAACTGTAATGCGTGTGAACAGAAATGGATCTGGTTAAAAGCCTGGGAGGTAATTTATGATAAAAAGTTGGATGGACCAAAAGAAAACCAAAATCAGTGTTTACTCAATGTAATGATAATTTTTAATAGCTCTTCGTGCATTATTATGGCCAATAGACTCATCCAAAAGTAAAACTGTAACTATAACAATGATGTATCTTATATGGATATTACATTGCTGCTCTTTCACCCTCTCCTCAAATAACATGGTCATTCATTTACTCTGAAGAATGAATAGCGGTGCAGTTAGTTTACAAGGGTTTTATTCATTGATTATTTCTCCCTTCCCTGCACCATCACAGAATGCCAGATGCCCTACCTTCTGCTGGAGTCAACTGTATTAAAGCTCCCATTTGTAATTAGGTTAGCTGTTGTCTTCTCACATTGCTCCAAAGCAAGCAAATCAAATACACTTACAGATGGTAGAGCATACATTTACTTTTTCAGTAATATATTATTTCTTTGTGTTAATTTGTGAAACCAGAATAAGCACACAGTTTCTTTTTAGCTATGTTTGGTCCCTGGAAGATTGGGTTCATACATCTTCTTTTTATGATTTTTTTTACTGGAGCGTTGTTATTTTGGCATTAACTCAGATAAAACAAACTGATCTAACGACTGTCTCAGCTCTAGTTTGAATTCCCCAGAATAGATGAGGTGAATTATTAACACAAACACATTTCTGCTCCTGCCCTCTGTGATGGATCAGACCCTGGCAGCAGACTGGCCTGCTCCATCCAATGGAGAATAACAACACATGCACTTCTGGGCACTTCTCTCCTTGTTTATATATCTATGGAGGTGTATATTGGAGCCCATTACAGTTTCAACATCTGGAGGAGACATCAGACCAATCAGGCTGAGCAATGTCTGTGAGACCCCGCGGAGAGGCAGACACTTAGTTTGGCCCAAAACCCTCATCAAAAATCCTCATTATTCAAGTGTCAGAGCAGTTCACTCTCCACTGCATTAAAGTTGTTCCTTATTGGCGCTTATCATCTAGCAATATTTTTACTCAAATGACCTAACTTTCTAAAGTAGGTTAATTTCCCCCTAGTCAATGTAATATTGGCATAGATCTTCAAGAATATATTAGTATTAAAAGGCCTGACTATTAGTCACATTTTTATTATTATTATTATTATTTGTTATTAAGTAACTTGATGGACTGGTATTTAAATTTTAAAGGTGCACTATTGGTTTCTTTTGGAGGTGGTGCCACCAGGGCTGGGCCAAGCAAGAGGTCAGATCTACTACTAAGATCAAGGTATTTTTTTAAACAATCTCCATGGAGATAAGCAAATGGGGGAGAAAAGTTATAATGTGTATCTATAACAAGGTTCCCACGGTCATGGGAATCCTGTAAAAGTCATGGAAATTGAAAATGTAATTTTCCAGGCCTGAAAAAGTCATGAAATTTGGTAAATTCAATGCAAGTTTTGGAAAAGTCAGGGAAATTTAGTATCTCTTTCATGCAACTAAGCAAGTTATTAGGCTATTATGATTATTTCTGAAAGTATGCAGTATTTTGAATGTTAAAAAAAACTAAAATTCCATACCATAAGGTGAGTGGAAAGGGTTAACATTTCATATTTATTTTCATATTTAAAGTCATAGAAAATTTGCTTTAGGTCATGAAAAAGTCATGGAAAAATTTTAAAATTTTGTCAGTGAAAGAGTGGGAAACCTGCTTTAACATTCAATATTTAGTTGGCTACGTCACCTTTAATTGTACAAATACTGTTACTTGTGTTCACACATTCTCACTCACTTCTGTCTGTAATTGCTAACAGTTGTTATGAGCATGTGGAGGAGAGTTTGCACTTTGACCCCAACCCTTAATTGATAATGGGACTTATTTCATGACGTGTGGTTTCCTGACCACACTCCAATCAGAGCAATTATCATGAACGAGAGGCCATGTTTGTGAATAGCTCAGGTCTCGATAGATTTCGGAAGTATTTTGATGAAGTATAAACTGAAGTTCAGTCGAGCGCCTTAATCAGCTAAGAAAGCAAACACAGCTATCAGGCTTAATTAAGCCAAACCCACTGTGACCTCTGAGCTCTCCAAACCACAGAGCCACACTGCTCATCATGTGCTCAAAACATCAGTGAAGTGACTCCAGTGGTGAATTTGTCTATTTACTGTGTTTATAATGAGATAGATAATTAAAATGTGCAATAATATTGAACAATAGTTAATTAAAATGTTTTGATGAGAGTTTTATTATGGGGAACGATCATTTTAGTGAAGTATATTTGAAGGATCTGATCATTGTAAAAGAACAAAGGGCAGATTTGATGTTTTTGTTGATTCTCCTACAGTCCCATCTTGATTCAGAGGTGTCTCCTATCTGAGCTGTGCCCTCATCTCATTTGAGGCAGATTTATTGTGACTCCCTGCACCCAGATGTTCCAGGTCTGAGCCAAAGCTGGAGCCAGGCAAAATCACACAAGAATCACAAGTACACCAACTGGTTCTGTCCCTTACACAGAGACACAGGGCCACCACAAATCTGTGTCTAAGTCCGTGTTTACAGTAAATGTTTCATTTAGATTGGCAGCAGTGACCCTCTAGAAGAGGGCGAAAGGACTCAAGGAGGAATTTACACAAAATCACTCAAACACAATGATCAGGCCATCGAGGCTGACACATGTCACACTGTTCAGTGTTTTTATACTCCATATGTGCATTTATATCAACACATATGGCAAATTCAGTTGTGAGGGATGCTACCTTCAAAGTTAGAAAAAAAACTCTTATGGTGTATATAAGGGTATAAACATCCCTTTTTGAATCTATGTAAAGAGATATAATAAAATAATATGTGAAACTTGTATTTCTAATTTTGGCATCAGCAATAGTTTATCACACTGTTAAGACCACTATAGTGTTACTAGGCATAGAATCCTAACTTTAGGAAAAACATGAATATTTTAAAACAAATGTCTTAAGTTACCAATCAAAACTAATAAAACAAACAAAAAAAATATGGAGAAGTCGAAGCGTTTCTTGTATGCAATCGTATTCCAGTAAAGCACATAATTGTAGAATGATGCCACACTTCTGTTTTTGATTTGATCACTATGACATTTCATCTCCAGTGGAAACTCAAGTTTATCAGTCCGTCCCGTCTGAGTGCTGCGCTATGACAAAATCTGAGTATAGCAAAGTAAGCCTACATTGACTCAATACTTCTTAGTTTTTAGCACAACTTCCACTTTCATTACAAGATATTTCAGGAATGTGAAATAAAATTCCCACTGGACTAGTTACAACAACAGTGGCTGTATAAAAATAGCCACAGTAGATCTCCATTTTTAATTTTAAGACTTTGTAATCTGAGGCAATATCACTCCCAGAATGAAAAACCTTTAAATTAGGTATCAACTTTCTTGCAATAAATATTCAATACATACAATTTTACATTCAAAACATATGGCCATAACTGTCCACACTCGGCAAGGGCTGTATTTAACCAGAAACGGTGGTCAAGTGATGTTATGGTGAACACAATCCTTCAGTCTGCCTCGGGTTTAAATACTTAACAATCTCCAGTATCCCATCAACACACAATACAGTCTGAGAGGCTTTACTCAGATTTCTTGCTTCTTCCTTGAATCTTCTCCATGTCTCTGAAATACATCGAGGCATTCATATAAGGCTTTAAATGCAGTGAATAAATAAAGATGACATAAGAAGTGTCTAACCTTCGTTGATTGTCGTCAGCAGTGTATGATTTTTTGGATGATCCTTTATATCTTTTCTTTGAACATCCTCCATCTCCATTAGCTGTAAGACCCCTGAAGGAAGTTTTAAACAAAGAAAAACATTTATCAGTCTAACATTACAATGACATAAATACAGGCTATGCAAACTATATTATTGACTTAGCAATTTAATGAGTAAAGGTGGAAATGGTTATGAATTAAAATGCCATGAGCTTCCCTAGTTTGAAAGACTAGCAGCGACTTTGATTAAAATTGCCATTATTCAAAATGTGCAAAAACTAATCTAAATTTATTTTTTGGCCATAGCCCAGCTCTGTCTAAAGTGATTCTTACATAAGTGGCTGCGATTAGACTGTTCTTATGTTATGGTTCATTAGTTTTTCTAATCTTTGTTTGACATTGGTACCTTCTACACTCCTCCACATCAGCACCTCTACTTCACTCTGCCTTTCTGCTGCAATGATCTTCATTCTTTCTGGATTGTCCACATTTAAAGGAGACTCCACTTTATAAACCAGGATAGTGCTTCTATGTCCCATGTGGCACTGCGTCTGGTTGCTTGCCGCTCTAGTCTCTAAGGGTAAGATAGAATATTTAGAATATTTCAGCCAACATTATTTTGGCAAAGACACATGTCTAGGTGGTGGAAACCCACCTGGGCATGTCTTGCAACACTTTCCTGGTGATTTTGTGGGATGCTTGCATGGATACTGGCTGGGACACGTGATGCGTTTACAGTCCTGGAGGCCGTCTGTACAAGTGCACAGGATACATTCCAGGACCTTCCCCAAAACTGGGTGCCAAATGTCTCCATGCGAGTACGTCTTTCCATTGTACAAACAAGCTGTGAAAAATGGGAAACAGCTGAGTGTGCTGCATATGGAAACAATAATTGTGAGGAACATGTCCATAAAATCAAATGTCTATAAAGCGGCCCTTTGTAAACTGCGTGTTTTGACGAAGTCTCACCTCTTTGGTGTTTCCGCTGCAGCAGGATCTTCACGGTGGTCTCCGAGGCCCCTTTGAGGTTGAGTTTACTCAGACTTTGAGGAGAAGTCCTGACCCTGGGCACAGTGGCACGGTCTGGCCACATCCGGGTCTGCTCTCCTGGACACTGGTCCACAGAATGCCTCTTTGTGAGGGCACAATAAACAGTTAGCTCAGAGTGGGCTTTACTTTCACTCCAGAGTGAGAGGGTTAGAAGAGGAGCCATCATCTGTCCTCACCATAAACTTTTACAGCTCTGACACACCAACATAAATCACCAAACCTGAAAGCCTCCTCTTTCTGATGCCTCATCCTCACACATATTTGAAAAAATAAATACCATGATGATAAAAAATACCAATCATAATAGAGAAGACAAACATAGGAAACATACAACGCCTCGGTTGAGTTGTTGGTTTCCGTCTTCACTGGACGCAGAGCCACTGTGATCTGAGAGGGACCATAAACACAGGAGCCCAGGTTATGACTATGAGGAGCAGATGTGTGTGGTTAAGCAGTGAGCGATCTGCAGTACCTTTACACAGCAGGCAGCAGGTGTCTGGAGCTGGCACAGGGGAGGAGCAGGGGACCAGCGGACACGTCTTCAGGCCACAGAAGATGTTCCCATTCTGAAGAAAGTTTGAAGTGTCAATTAAAGCATTTCCCAATTGTAGTGGACACATTGAAATAAATATTGAAATTGTCATTTTACTATTTTGCAATTATAATTCTTTGTTTTATGTGACATCACACTGCCAAATCAAATTCCTAGTTTGTGAATTTTCACAATGGCAACATACCGTGCTCTGATTTATATATATATTTTTTATATTTTTATAATTCAGTACAACCAGTTGAAAGGACTTACAGAGCAGGTGCACAGGACACACTGGTTCCTGTGTCTGGAAGGGAACAGGTCCTGTTTGGTGAAACTCTCTCCTGGTTGGTAAATGGTCCCGTTATAGCGGCAAGTTTTCACGGAGGCCCTGAGAGCAGCGGGGAACTTTGGCTCATCTAAGGAGACACAAGCACCTGAGTGGTTATGGTTTACTGATGTTTATGTGATTGTTTTGAACATAATGGACTTCATTTAAATATACATGAATACAATACAACTTATTCAAAAATGTGTTGCATTGGCTCAGCACTTTGAAACAGAGATCGGCTTTCAACAATATTTTTATCCTGATACAATTAGAAAAAATTTGGAAAAAAATAAATTCATATCTATAGTAAAATGATATATTTTCCAGATTTTTAAAAATTCCAAAGCTACTCCTGTAGACCTACATTATCTTCTTCAAAATATTTCATTTGACAAAAAATATATATGCCACATTTAGGACTTTATGACTTTGCCCAGATCTGTTTACAGTCGGTTATCCAATGGGCAGGGCAAAACCTTCTGACTTCTGCAGCAGAGTCGAAACTTACCTGTGCACCTGGGGCAACACTGCTGTGGCTGCACCACAGGGTTATCACAGGACGGAGCCGGACACCTGATTGTGCTACATTTCACATGTCCCGTCTAAAGCAGACAAACTGCAGTCAGCGCTCGTGACATTTGTCTTTTAACAAACTCATAAAACTGAAGTGTACCTCAGCGCAGACACATCTCATACAATACATTAATCCAAACGGCTCCAAATACGGGTGCCAACTGTCCCCCAGATTGTAAGTCTTGTTTTTAAAAGTGCAAACGACTCCACGACCTGTGCGTCAACAGAGTACAATATTTTACGCAACAATTTCAGACATATTGAATTATTGTGAAGGGGTAAAACAGTCGCTACAACAAAATGTTTCCAAACTACATCAAACAGTCAAGACAGTTAAACTCAAAGATGTGATCAGCTTTACTTAGGTAATCAATTATATAATCTGATAGTAACAGAAGCCGGTAGTCCTACCTTTCCGTGGTTTTAATTCAGCATCTGCAAACCAAATGATGAACAAGAAAAGAAACGCTGGCTTCATGTTTTACATGTGCGTGACAGTGTCTGCAAGGTTCCATAAACGGATATCTGCGGGACACAAACTTTGAGAGCCGCAAAAAGCACAATACAGCGTAGGTCTGTAATCTTCTGTGCGTCAACGCCCCCTAAAGGCGAAGCAAGTGCAAGTAGGTAACGTTTACAGTGGTAAACTCAAGTTAAATAAACAAAATCCTTCTCATAACAGATTAACAAATACAGCAGGCTATGAAACAATGGAATGCAACACAAAATGGGAATTGGATAAAAAATATAATGTTCAAAATATTTTCTTTTTACTTTATATATTTTTTTCTTTATTTCCTAAATTGAAAAACCTGTACAAGACACTTAAAGCTCCAAATAATGCCATCTTTTAACAAACATTGTAATGCATTTAAAACTCCAAAATAACATTTGTAAACAAATACAATTTGTGTAAATCCCTGAGAGATTTTTTTTCATTTAAATAAGTTTATTAGATGTTTTCAGCACCTCATCTGTCTCTGCTGTTCACAGGGTCATTTGTACACACACTTATGCACTCGGAGTGTGCGTCTGTCAGCATACACTTTACCACAGTGTTCACACATACATTGCTTCACTCCTGAGTGCATGTGCATCGTGTGTGTGCGCAAGTGTGCATTCTGCACAAAGGTTTTGTCACACAGCTCACACACATAAGGCCTCTCACCGCTGTGCACACGCACGTGCAGCTTCAGGTTCTGGGGGTTGTTGAAGCTCTTGTTGCAGGTGTGGCAGATGTAGCTGCGCTCATTTAAATGCACGCGTTTGTGGACACACAGACTGCTCTGCTGGCTGAAAGCCCGGCCACACACATCACAAATATAGGGCTTTTCTCCTGTGTGCACGCGCTGGTGAACATGCAGAGCCACTGTGGTGCGAAAGGCTTTAGAGCACAATGAGCAGACATAGGGACGCTCACCTGTGTGGATGCGCTCATGGACTATCAGATTCACTTTATGGTTGAAGGAACGGTTGCAGAAAGAGCATTTGAATGGGTGAACCCCAGAGTGAACAGTCATATGATCTTTGAGAGTCCGAGAGCGTGTGAAGCCCCGCCCACACTCGGAGCATGTGTATGGCTTGGTGCCAGAATGCGAGCGCATGTGGCGGTGCAGGTTGGTCTTGGCTGTGAAGGTGTTTCCACAGACCTTACAGGCGAAGGGCTTCTGCCCAGTGTGGATGCTCAGGTGTCCCTTCAGCTTGTCTTTGTCAGCATAGCCCTTCCCACACTCTGGGCACTTAAAGGGGTAATCTCCTGTGTGTTTGTACATGTGCATCTTTAAGGAGTTGGCCTTATTGAAACTGCTGTCACATGTCGGACATTTAAAGGGCTTGTCCACTGTGTGAGAAGACATATGCACTCTGAAAGCAAACTCGCTGCTGAAGTCTATGCCACAGATGGTGCAGTTGAAGCACCATGTCTTGAGTACAAAAGATGAGGAGCTATGGGCTAAAGTAAAGGTTTCAGGACTTGATCTCACAGAGTCATGCATCTCTTCAGCTCCTGCAAAATACAAGGATTATATTAGAACCTATAGTAAATAGTAATTACATAGTAACTATGAAAATAATAGCACAGACAGACTTTTTACACTGAAGAAATTAAGACTCACTTTCTAAACTAGAATCCTCATTTTCACATTTGATTTTGCTGATGAGATTGACTGGCTCTTCCTCTGACCGGTCTTCAATGAGGTATTCAGACATGTCTGAATCTCTTTGAGAACATGTGTCCTGTGGTTTAATCTTAGATTTACAGAGCTTTGTCTTGTTTGAGTGTGTCCTCTCTGAAACAAAGAAAACGCACAAGTAAAGGACTCAACCCCAAAAAGAAGAGCAAAGCCCGAAAAGCTGAAAAGCACACAGTCGATTAAATTATATAATTATAATGGGGAAGATAGATTTTGGCATTTGCTTAAAAATGTCACACCATTAAAGAGCCATTAAGCCTGAAACTTTACTCCGCCCCTAAGCAAAATCTGAAAAATCCTCCAGAGTGGACAGTGCCTGGCGGGTTGGGGGGAGCAGGTGTGGGGCAGGCTCTGGAGCTATCATTGACAGCTAACTGACAGCCACAACAACTCAAGATGGCATGGGCCGGTGCGCTCCAGACTTTGAAAGGGAGCAGACAGTTGTGCTTGGATCACGCAGTTTCCCTTTTCTCCAGACACAGCGGGACATCGACATCAGGTGGGGCTGAGAGGGGCTGCTCACGTACTGTCCGTAGACTGCCAGTGGCTGTGCTTTTCACGTAATAACCCAACATCTGACTCATTGGTGGCTGTTAGTCCAACCAAAATTCAAATGTACTGGCCATAGTTGATGCTAAAGAGGCCGATACAGACATGGCATTTGACCCAAAAGTCAGATTTTTAACAAATATGCACAAAAATGCCAAAATAATGCCAGGGATAGGTATACATTTCTATTTTAGACCCCTTTACATAGCTATTCAGTAGAAAAAAGTGTTTTTGGCATTTACTTAAAAACTTAAAAGGACCAGTAAAGAAATATTTTTCTTTCACTCTGTATGTTTACAAATTGATAAACTGATTATCTGAATCGGGACTAAAAAAAAAACTGGTTTGATTATCAGCTACATTTGTAACTTCACACATTCTTTAAGTTCAAAGTTTATTTTTCTTTTGACTTCTTTAATGTATGAGCACCAAAACATTGTATTTGTATATTGTGATGCTTGTCTTTGGATCCACTGGATTCAAGGAACAAAAGGATGCAAACCACGCTCATATGCTCATTTTGACCAGTTCCACAAACACAAACTATGTGATGCTTTACTTACTTTTACCAACAGCAGTGAGGCTCCTGTTTTCCGATTTGTCTTGAACACTTATGGCAGGAGTAACCTCTGCATTGGCACAGCCTTGTTCCTCTAATAGCAGACACTCTTGAGAGGGCAGATCTTTGTCAGTTGTCTTGTCATTTGTTCCATAGCAGTGGTCTTCAATAATGGGCTGGCCCCTGCTCATGTTGTCACCTGCACCATATGAATGTTCAACCCCTGAACAAAATGGCACACATCAAGTTAGTCTTTACTGGAGACTGATAAATAATAATACAGTTTTCATTCAATGGGCAATTCCTATCATGCAATTTTTTATTTTTTTTCTCTGTATTGTCTTTTAAATTGAAACATGACAAATATTAAGTATTTATTTACTTAAAATGTATTAAAATGTATTACTTAAATGTATTATTACTCACCCACCCTGGAGCCCTGAAGGATGTAGAGAACATGGGATTTTGTTGGAGGTGGATTGTTTAGTTTGTCCAGTTTTAGTTCTACTGCGACTGTGTCCAAAATACTGAGGATTTTCCCCAAAGCCTCATTGCCCAGAGTCTCCATCACTGAGGCAAACTGCACCTAGACCAGAGTGTTGCACATTGATCACATTATGAATAAATAATAGCAGCACACGTTTCCGAGTAAGTAAGGCATTAACCTGTTAGCTTCTGTTTATTTTATTAGAACGAGGTATTTTTTTAAACTCTCAAATGCTAAATGCATTTCAGAACATTGAAATTTCGTGTGTCTAATAAACAATCAATTTTTGCACGCTTGTGTATTTTACCATGGTGTGTTGTTGGGTGTCTGTATCCAGTCGTTTCACCTCCTCCTCCTCGCGCTTTGTGAGTCTTTGGAGCTCCGTCACAGCCGCGAGCACCAGTCTCTCGATGACCGCAGCGAGCTCCGCGTGCAGGCAAACCGAGGAGCTCATGGTAACATCACAGTCACGCCGAGGCCTTCAGATCATTACTTAAAGAACACTGTTTTACTCTTTTACTACTTTGGAAATAAGCTCAAAGAACTCTTGCTGACGCACAATAAACTGGATACAGGAGAAGCAGGCTTTTCCGGGTTACCAAATCAACTTCCGGTGTTAAACTTCAAGTTATAGCCATAACATACGTATTTTTTATTCTTCGTAAAAAAAAAAAAAAAAAAAAAGGTTTAGACAACATGACAAATGCGTTCGGATTGCTTTATTAAATCTAAATGGCAACAACTGCTTAAATGTGCAACATTTTCAATAATTTAATAATATTCCTACTGCAAGATATGGTGTGGCTTTCAACCATAGACTGTGTCAATTTTATTTTAACAATACTGTAACAGATCAATATCGACAGATCATTAATACACTTAATGACAGCCTTCTGTAAAGTCTGATCATAAAAATGGGCTTTAAAATTGCTTAACACTATGCCTAAAATCTTAGGGTTTTATTTACACAATGCATCATGGTATTAGACTAAAACCATTGTCATAAAACCCTTTAAAAAAATAACATAATACTAAATGTCCAAATACTTCCTATGACCACATTAGTATGAGGACTAGAGAGTGAATGTTAAAACTGGTTAATGAAAGACAGCCACATATAAATGTAACCCACAGTTAAAATTGTGCCACCTGAGAATTCCCCACTAACGACTGTCACATAAGTTAGAATGAATGACTACTGCAGACGAGGCAACCTCACACACACACACGCACACACACACACAGCAGGACAAGTGAGCCACAGTGTTGTCTCAGGAGGTGCTACTTTGTGCCCCAGGGTCATCTTCTCGTCTTTGCCGTTTCTTTGCTCGGATTTCATTCATGGCTTCTTCAATGGAGCGTGTGTCTCTCTTGTTTGCTACTGGTACTGTATGCAAGAATAAAAAGTTAGCCTCCTGAATGATATGTAATTAACTGATTGATTCATTTGCAAATACTTACCGCAGCCATAAGCTCTGTTGGCCTCTAGCGTGTGAGCTGCATCTTTGGCTGCTGAAGTGCCAATAAGGTGACTGTATTTATCTCTGTAGTTGGAGTTGGGGCATGTTTCTGACTTCTCAGACCTTTGGGCCTCAACTTCTTCTAATGCTGCTTGCTCCTGTTGACAGGTAAAATAAATAGTTAACTTTATACTGCTATGCTGACCATTGACGATGCTGCTGTTCAGAGAGCACTAAATTCCTCACATCAGTGAGGACTTCTCCTGGACCATCAACACTACAATCACTGGTGAAGAAAGCCCAGCAGCGCTGCTACTTCCTCCTACTCAGGCGAGAAAATGTATCACCATCCATCATGACCGCATTCTACAGAGGAACCACTGAGAGCATTCTTTCACCCTGCACACAATCTGTACAGCCTTCTGCCCTCCAGGAGGTGGTACAGGGGCCTCCGTTCCCATATCACCGGACTCAATAACAGCTTCATCCACCAGGGTGTTAGGATGCTGAACTATCTTCCCTCTCTAACCACCAGGTGGCCAGGAAGCTAGGAATCTGTGTCTCCCTAAAGAAGCACTTTGGACTTTTCTTTTTATTTTATTATTATTTAATTTAGAAGACTGAGAGTGAGAATGCAATTACAAATTTTCATATGTTTATTTGGAAATTTGACAATAAACTTTTTGAATTGAATATTCTTAAAATGTTTTATGAAAGTTTTGGTTTGTGTATCTGCATCTAAATACATAAAGAAAGAAAGACAAATAAACTAAGAAAAACATAATAACATGTAACTAGTGCCTCCAAGTTTGGCAAAATAGGGCTGTGCAATTCACAGAATTTTCAAGGTGGAGATACAGTCATGTCTATTTGAACTGAGAGTTCTGCAAGTAACTTCAGATGTTATAATGTAATGTAATGTAAGGACACAAGCCTGTTAAAAGCCAGTCTTGTTTTTGTTCACAAAATCAATATTGAAAGCTGTTTTTATTTGCTTGTTTGTTTGTTTGTTTTAAAAGAGGAAATGAAAATGAAAAATCAAGATTGACCAATATGAGGGTAGAATAGTGATTAATCTTTTTGCCATATCAGCAACTCTACCTTTAGTCTTCGGCGTTGCTCTGCTAATTTTGGGTCCCATTCCTCTCCTTTGCGATATGCCTCTAATTCCTCATCTGAAGGGGCAAACTCCTGCACAGTACAAACAGCATATGATTATGAATATCGTCCCTAGATTAAAGCCATGTTTTACAATAGTTATTCAAACCTTCTTAAAAAGCATAACATATCGACTCTCCTCGTCTTCCCCAAATGAAAAAGAGGTCAGCCCGGCCACTTCTGCCACATCATGCCTACAAGAAAACAGCACTGACACAAGATTCTAGAAACCCACTATAAGTCAAGGTAACATTTACTTACAGGATACTTCTTTCTATTTTACCCATAGGGTTGTACTTTCGCTTTTGTTGTGTACTGTCTTGAATAAAATCAGACACTTCTTTTTCCATCTGAAATGAGAAACAAATACTACATCAATAATTTCATAAATCATTAATTTCTCAGTCACACAGTAGTAATTTACTACACCTATCAATGCCATGGGACAGATTGGCATTCATGTGGCTGCTGGCAGGAAGATGATGTTTTGTCAACAACATTTACGCAACAGACATGGGAAAGTGGGATATGAATTACCCCAACTTCCCCCATTTTAAGATTAATTTTGCTACTTACTTTTTTCCTGAACTCTGCTTTCTTTCTTTTTTCGTCTTCCTCCATTTTCTTTAGTTTAGCAGCTTGTTCTTTAACCAAAAATGTGAACATCATAAACACATTACACAGTAATAAAGAAATGCTCACGTTTCATAAGTACAGTTTCATAAGTACAGTGGGATTTGTCCCCAGTATTTAAAATTAGACAACCATGTACGATTGGCTACTGATACTTAGTCTACATATTATTATAGTCTACATATTTTCTCATATAGAGGCCACTGGAAGCCTGTTTTAGATTTTATCTATCTGTTTTACAATCCAATCGACTAGGGAATATCTGGTTATGAAGGGTAGCAGTAGCTAAGTGCATCTTGTAATAGAAGATTCATTGTTGTGTATGTTACTATGTCCTAAGTCTACAGGACATCCCCGGGTGCCAGTGCGGAGTTTACTTTAGCTCAGCTGGTCAATGGCCGTGCTTCCTGGTACCTTAGTTCCTTGCAGCAGTCATCTATTTAAGCCCTTATTTATGTAGCTGGGAATTACCTCTGGCCTTTCGTCGGCTTTCTTTATCGCCGACTGTAGGAGGTTTTTCCATCGAGTTTAAGATCGAGCCTAGAAGGTCCGCCATCTTGGGGATAAAGCAGGTCGGTCGACCCACCACTTTTGTTGAGCTGGGCGCAGCAGTCTGCGCATGCGCACAGAATCACAAGCAGAAGCGTCATGTGTTCATCGAAGTTTAGAGAGCTGATGGTTTACTTTCACTCTCCCTTTAACAAACCGATTCCTTCAACGATAACAATTGTATTATAAACAAATCTGCGCACAGTGTAGGCTATTATTACACCTGGGCTGTTGGCCCTTTTATTACACGTTGTTACCTAAAAAACATACTTCCACTGTTGGGTTTGACTTTTTTCTCTGAAATGCATGTGTTTTATGATATGTGCATGATGTAATAACAACAGAGCCAGCCATCCAGTGATTTGTGTTTGTTAGTTTGTTATTGTCATTGAGACAGAGGCATGGACTCCTCCCCCATTTGAAAGGTGTATAAATGCAGCATGAGCCTGCCATTCCAGCAGCAAGTCTAAAAGCTTTATGTAGCCCAACATGAAAGGACTAAGCTTTGTTCTCCTTGTGCTTCTTCTGATGATGCCAGATGGGGAGGGTAAGCAATATATATGACACTGTGAATCAGTTTGAACAAAGCAATATTAAGCAACACTAAACAATAACCAGAAAGTGAATATTTGGTTCAGTCAACATTTCTGTTATTCTAATATCTGTGTATCTGCAGGTACTGATCCAGAGATGCAGTATTGGACTTGTGGGTATAGAGGACTCTGCAGACGGTTCTGTTATGCTCAGGAGTACTTTGTTGGTCATCACGGTTGCCCTCGCAGATACAGGTAGAGCAGATTCTTCTACCCAGTCAAGGTGGATTTAAAAATGTCCACATCATTTACTTAGGTGCTGTGCCATACGCGCCTAAAAGCCTCGAGGGAT
This sequence comes from Boleophthalmus pectinirostris, assembly GCF_026225935.1. Taxonomy (NCBI): domain Eukaryota; kingdom Metazoa; phylum Chordata; class Actinopteri; order Gobiiformes; family Gobiidae; genus Boleophthalmus; species Boleophthalmus pectinirostris. The sequence continues at coordinate 23,509,005 of NW_026571018.1, read as the reverse complement.
GGTGATGCGGCTCAAGATGAAGCTCATGATCAATAGGCTCTGCCAAACACACCTCAAATAAATTGGTGAACATTTACAGTTTGCATGTCTTCATTTCTATTATGTTGGGCTGTCTCTTAGCATAGTTGTGTTCTCTCTAGGTGTATAGGTAAATCAGGGGAGCTGTATTGGGTTTGGCATGCTTGCACACTGCACTGTCCTGGGAGACAATGATGGTCAAGTGACTGACCCAAACAGCTGTGATGGTACAGAGGCTTTGTGAATGAAATGTGAATGATGTCTCTGCTCTGTTTATGTCATCTCTGCACTAGACTATCTGTCTGGACCACATTGTGTAAGCCAGGTCTATGCACCCACCAGTCATCAAAACTGATGTCATGTCAAAAACACATAGTCTGGTCTGCCAATGTAGAATGTGGGGCATGAAGTTTGATTAATTTATCCATTCAGCATATATTTTAATATTATAAAACACTTACTGTAAAACATTTAGTGCAAAAAGGAGTAGAGTCTGAAGACCATCCTGGGCCAATAGGTGTTTGAGGTATGAATGCTATTTGTAAACAGAGTCACTGTATTGTGCTCCACATTGTCAGCTGGGAAATCTTTGTACTATTCAATGCACTGGCTGTGACCAAACACCACTAATGTGTTGACACCAAGCTCCTATATCCTCACAAAACAAATGGGAAAAAACAAAGAAAGACTGGGACTAGAACAGCTGAAATAAGTTGCTTCTTCCCTTTTAGTACTGATCCTGGACAAAAAGAATAAGCAGCAGCTGAAAGCATGGCAAAAATGTTTTATCTCCAAAAACAATTTTAACAATGTAAGTAATCTTAGCTCCCTTATAAGAGCTCTACAATGAATTTCACTGACAGTAAATCAAATAAAGTCCCAAAATATGTTAACCCATGTCCAACAGAACAAGGATTACATGAAATGAACATTAAATTGATATCAACTATTTTAACAGACCTGCTCAAATTTTCTGTCTCAAGGTGTTTTGAACTTTACACATCAAAAAATAAATGTTTCAAAAATGTGGACATGCTGACCAATGATTATTCCTTTCTAAGTAAACTTTGAAACTATCATTTTCAAAAGGCAAAATCAAAATCTTTTAACTGATGATCATTGGAAATCAGTACTAAGCCTGAGACTCTGATTGTCTTATGTAATAATGACAATGGCCATTTAGTGCCATTTTCAAATTATCTACTAAATGAGCAGGAAGAGTATAATTTCTTTACAAAACATCATAAAATAGTAATAAAACAGTTTTTTATGTTAAATGTGTGTCGCATCACATTTTTGAAACATTTTATAAAACGCATAGAACTAATCTAATAACTTAACATCTGCCAGACAAAAACAAGCACAACTTATAATTGCTGTTCACATACTCTTTTCATACCTTGAATAGAATTTTCAAGAAAATCTCAAAATAAAAAAATACTTTTGGGAAATAAGAAATTATAAACTTAAAAAAGAAAAGCAACATATTTACATAGATCACTAAAAAGCATACACCATATACCATATGCCATCATTTACCCAAAGGATACTTTTAACCCAATCGCCCCATTTTCAACAGAAATGTGCAGTACAATCACAAAGAGTCACAAGAACTACTACACCAGAACTTTTTGTCCTTGAAGAGGACGTGCGGGAGAATCTGGAATACTTTCTAATGCTTTAATACAAACAGCTCCGTTACATTTAATAAAATGTCATTACTTTTCATTTTATAAAAATGATAAAATGTAATTTCATAGTTCCTCCAAAAGTCATATTATTTTGACAAATTACTAAATGCAATCCAAAACTGTTTGCATTACTGCCTCCATTTCCAGATATAAAAATATCATCAGTCAGTGCAATATTAGACCATACAAAGCTCACAAAGAAAGTGCAACTGATACTGTAAGAAGTCAATGCTTCTTGGATTTCACACTTAATATCTTCAGCCTGCACCACAAAAGAGCCAAGGCTTCCAGCTTTCTCTTAGCAATGAAATTATTTGATTATCTGCTGTGTTTAAAGAAGATGTGACCTGTTTCCAATACGTTTGTTCGTTATTGTACATGTTTACATGAATTATTTTGTTTTTTAAATGTACAGCCTAAGGTTGGGTGAATTTGAGACAGAATGACCGGATAACCGTTTGTGGTGAATTTAAAAGGCATTAAAAGCCTGCGCACCTGTTGACAATGTTATACAAACAAAAGATCACGAAGAAGAGAACGCAGTACAGCTGTGAAGATACCCTGACATTCTGGTTTTGACATTATCAGCACTGACAGAGTACAACAAAATCTTAAGAGGAGAAAGCTTTTGCAGTTTGTCAAATGTCTATGTTCGGCTTGTCTCGGTCATTTTATATTACACCAAAATCTCTCTCTTTCTCTTCTTCATGCACACATGGTCCCACTTTTGTTATGAATTTTATCTTCTGAGTGCAGTCATTTAACTCATGTGTTTGTAGTGGCTTGGCCTTGGCTGGATGGACTGTATGATGGTGACAAAGCCTCTTCACATTCAAGTCCTCAAGGCAGAGAAGTCATTTGTGGAACAAGTAAATAGGCCTCTGAAAACCTGAAATGAGAGGAGAAAACAAATTCAACATTGACAGTTAGACAGTGGAGAGAGAGAGAGTAGAGAGAAAGAGTAGAGAGTACAGAGAGTGAGAGATAAATATATAAAATGTGAAAAGGCTGTATTACCTTTGACAATAGATTTGGGGGCTCCAAGGTACTCATAACTTGTGAATCCCACCTCACTAGTCAGATAGGATGTAAACTGCTCGGGTTTCAGGCTGATATTGCGGTAATTTCTGTAAGTATTTTCCTGTAGAGAAAAAAGCAGTTTTGCTTTTAAAACCAATTCTACTGAAGACATCGTCGTACCTTTCTTATCTTAAGTACTGTGTAAACAGTAATAGGAATTTGATATTATATAGTTTAGAGGAATCTCCCCATCATATCACCCTCAAAATATTGGCAGAGCTTAATGGCCATCAACTGGATTAAAAATAAATCGGCATCAGCTATGAAAAAAGGCTTATTGGTCACGCTCCAATTTTAATGGATACAATTAGGAACTTACAAAGGCAATTAAAGCAATACAATGGCCATTACAAACAACAATATCATCTCCAGCTTTTGCCTGACCATCCCAGTCTTTAACATCTTCTGCGGGGCCATTCTTTCCAAGTAGAAAATGTTCTAACCCTGACTTTTCTTTTAGTTTCTTTTAGTTTACAAATGAATATTTTCACATTGCGTTAATCTTACGGTTAAGCACTTAGCAGTCTTTAAAATGATGACATGCATTAACCAGTGTTTGCCAAAAGAATCATTCATTGTTGACAGATTTAGATAAATCTCATAATGACATTGTGTTGCTTACAGTGAGTTTCTTCTTTCGGCCATAGGACTCCCAAGGCTGAGGCTCCAGGATGAACAGCCCTCCAGGACGCAGATGTCTGTAGGCTCTTTTGAACAGACGCTTCAGGCCCTCGTCACCCCAGTTCAAGTGAACCCACTTGGTGACGCTCAGACACAGAATAACATCGTACTCTGGCCTCTGAGTCACAAGAAGGCTGTCATTTTCTAAGACATAATTGGCCTGAAAGAGAAGAGGGGATCAGTCAAAACACATACATTTTGTATTTATATATTATATATATATATGTTTTTAGAAATTGTGAAAAAATCTGACATAACTGCAACGTGTGTCTCACCTTCACAAATGACACATTTGAGGGAAAGTGTCCAGGCTGGGCACTGGTCACCTCTGTCAGTGGAGGTGCAGCTATGGGACCTCTGGAGATGCGCAGTGACACAGGGAAAGTGGAGTTGACCGGCTGGCCAGCAGGGGGCTCCTGTCCCTGGCAGCCGACTGCACTTGTGTGACTGTCATTGTCTTTTACAGCCTCTGCAGGGCCACTCTCCGCTCTCACCAGCTGCCCGTTCTCAGTCTTTCCCACAGCTTCATTGTGAGTGCTTTCTGTGACTGTGTGGCTCTGCTCTCCCTCACTCCCCTCTGTTTTAATACTCCCTTTCTCCTGAACTGCTCGCCTGGCCTCTTCAGTCTGCAGCTCAGACAGATAATGGCGAATGTTCTTTCGGGCTCCATACACCAGATCACCATCTATGTCCAGGCCTAATATGTGCGCGGGCTGAAACATTTTGGCAATATAAAGAGTGAGGTGTCCCGCATTGCAGCCGAGATCTAGAATGTCTTTTCCCTTAAACCATTCAGGTTTAAACACGTATGCGAAGGTCCTCACTTGCACCTGGGTTACGATAGCCATAATACTTGTTGTAATTTCCATACTGAAACTTCTTTCTCTGCTTCTGTGGTTGTTGATGTGGGCGACCCCCGTGACCACTTTTGGGTCCACCTTTTGGAGTGCAAAAAGATTGTGATGGCCCTGTGCTGACAGACCTTACAACAGGAGTAGAATGGGTAACTGGAGGGTCCATCTTGCCAGAGTTGCGCCTTCTTTTGCGTTTGCTGGTGTGCTGATTTGTTCCTGTCACAGAAGAGCTGAACTCGTCCACAGACGTCTCTTCTTTGCAGCTCCCAGAACAGTCAGTTAAGTGTTCATGAGAGTCGCATACTCGGGATCCATCCTCTTTGGAGACATTTTGTACAGAAGAAGAGGGCAATGCATCACCATGTTGTGTACAAGAACCTGTTCTGGCTTCATTTCTCCCTAAATCAGGCAGTGAAGCTGAAATATTACTACTGCAACTATTACCTCCATGATGCCTGTTACGGTGTCTCTTTTTGCCTCCACTTTTGTAAGGGGAAACCAAAAAGCTGCTGTCTGCAATGCCACTGTTCAGGTTGAGTGGATCAGTAATGTCCCTGGGAATGAGGATCTCCACCGGGTCTCGGCTCTTTGCAGGAAGTGGGGAGGATTTAGGTGTCTCTGCGTTCAAAGCTTTGTTTACTTCTTCATCCAGGAGACTGTTGAGATTCAGTGGGTCAAAAATATTTCCGCCCAGAAGAAAGTTTGTAGGCAGGACAGAGTCACTCTCAGAGTTAGCCCTTCGCCTTCTTTTGCCAGATGTTGGGTGCTTAAAGCTAAAGCTTGACGTGTTGCGACGCTTTGTTATTCTTGACTGTTGCTGTTGTTTGGAATGATGAAAGCTGTTTCTACGGTTAATGTTATTGTCATTCCCCTTTACCCTCTGCATGGCAGGTTCAGACTGAGTAAGGGCATCCATAGTGCTAGTGTGCTTTGGCGAGGCAGCAGAATCAGGATATGGACAAGCAGCAGCAAAGTCTGGTGTGGCAACAGAATCCTCTACGATTGCAGAAATATTAGCATAACCTCCAGTACAATCTGATAACTGGAGTGATGACGCTGAACTGGCTTGAGGACTGCCAGTTTTGATGGTTTCCTCATCCACAGACATTTCAAAGCTTCAATCTAGCTCCTACAGACATATATGTTCTCTGTCTGAAAAAGACAACACACAACAAAATAAAAATGTTGAAAATAATAAAGAACAAATTAAGTAAAACACTGTAAACAACACAGAATGTCAAAATACACAAAAACCAAATGTTACTTGGTAGAGTTTAAATTGCTCAAATTAGTCACAATAATAAATATAACTGTTAAAAACTGCAACAGAAGTTACAAGTAGTAATAAAAAAATATATTAAAAAGTGTAAAAAAGCTACATTGTGCATTGATGTATATAACTCTTTCTTGCACCACATCAACTCTTTCTATCATCACTAGTGTGAAAGTTTGGGACTCCCTGTGTTGGTCCATGGTGGTGCGGTTAGCTGTGGCTAGGCTAACTAGCTCCTGAGCGGGCCACATACAACAACGTCGAGAAAACGATTAACATTTGCTTCAATTTGCCCATAAAGCGTCCAACTAACACTCAAGTATCTACCCACCTCTGTGCGCTGCTGCTCGAGCACCTCTTATGTCCTGTCACATTAGTGAAAGTAATACTATTTACCAGATGGTTTGCACATACAGTCTTCAATGTTGTCACCATCAAAATAACAGTCTCACCTCTCTGCTCTCCCCGCCTCTCGGACTGTCACTGCCGCTCGCTCGCTCTTCTGGGCTAAAGCTAATGCTAATGCTAACGCAGCTAGCGCTCTCGCCAGCCACGTATAGCTGCGGCCAACGGCACGCTCACTGTCACAAACAGAAAGCCCCGAATTATCTTACACACGTATTTCGTAAACCACTATGATCTAAAGATGAATCTAAATGGTGAATGAATGATTTGACTAGATGAGAGAGGCGACATGACGGCGCATCCGGACTGCGCTCTGGACACACTTGTGTGGAAGGGCCATGGGGCGGGGATCTCATCAACCCACAGAGCCTGAACACTCACTGCTCCTGAGGAAAAAGAGTTAGGCCTATTAGTTTAAAAAGGTAAGATTAGTTATTGCTTACTAACACATCGACATACACTAGCAGCAAGGACCAACAAAGCATGGGTGGATGGTTCATTTTTGAAAAAGTTAAGCAGAGTTTTCATTTAACAAACATGGCATTGTTATTGAAGAAAGAAAACTGTGGTTAACGAACATTTAGTTCGTTAGTTTTGCGTTTAAATACAGAATTTATTTATGTGTATTCCCTAAATAGATCTATATTTTTTTGCAATCATTGAACCTAGCTAATTCATATGATATCGATATTGAAGGAGTCTGTCCTACCTGCGGTTAGGTTTATTACCACAAGGGGGAGACAAATACAAATACATACATTAAACTGCAAAGTTAATTCACACAATCTGTTTGGTATATAGCACAATGTTACTGCACTTCTTTACCAAGCATGCATATACCATTGTATAATAACAGTAACAGTAATTATTCCCTATCATTACTACATTAGGCTGTTTCGTTCATACGTTAATAAAGGGCTCAACAAGCAATCACCACTGACTTTTATTGCATTATTGTTTTGTATGCAAAAATCTTATTTCTATCTGTGGCCAATACGGGGCTATATCAGAAAACAGACTAGTCACAGTCTGTGTGCAATAAAGTTGATTGTTAATTCAACTGTATTTTTGTAATAGCACTTAAACTTGCCATCAGAGCACATGTTTGGACAGTAAGAGTGTAGTTGGGAAAGTGGGTTTGTGTCAGTCTGGTGATTAATGAGTAAAAACAACACACTGGACTGACTTCACCCACAGAGAGGCTCCAGCCTTAAAGCAGCAGCTGTGGCAACAGCAAAGTTTATGTTTTTTAGGTGAAAGATGTCTCTAGTGAGCTGAAAGGAAAACACCATGGGCCCCTTGGAAGCTTTAAGTTTTATTTTCAAAGAAAAATGCATGTGCTGCTTTTTAAAGTGCAGGTTCAAACCAGTAATGACTACATATATGATTTAGATATTTTATCTTAGTTTTTTATTTAATATATAACTATTTTGACTGCCCAAAGCACAATAGAGAGAGTATGTTTGTATTATTAAATAATTATTATAGTTTGTCTTTGATTGAGGACAGTTATTTGATTTCTGATTAGTGCCTCCATTGATTTCAACAGGATCAGAGTACCTGTCTCCCCGCCAGTGTCCTCCAGCCCCTGTCTTTTCTTATGCTAATGAAAATGCAGTTCTTGGTCCCGAGAACCATCTGCCTTTCCTTGGGGTCCGGGCCTCAGCTCTTCAGACATCTCCCATTGTCCGTGTGTGTTCAGCCAGAAAGCAGTGAGTACACATGCTTCTATGACCCCAAAACGCGTGTTTATAAGGAGCACGAGTGTGTTCATTAGCCTTGATCTGACAAAGGGAGTGGCTGTGCGTGTGGCCTGACAATGTTAAGAAGACCATGGAGATACAAGTACTTTAGAGTGATTTTTAATAACTTTGATCAGTTAAACTGATATAAAAACAAGAATAGTTCATTATTAACAAGCAAGGTATTTAGCACAAATTGAACACTTGTTTTTTAGCTATTTTGATAAGAGTTTGTCAGGGTTGTTTGAGGGCATCCAGCACAGATATAGTTTTTAATAGATACCATTATATCAATCAACAGACATAATTTAATTTAAAAACTCATTATCCCAGTTTAGATTTGCAGTAAAATACTTTTCATTATTCCATTTTCCATCTTTAAAGCTAGATAATCAGATTTTTTTTTTTTTATAAAATTTGTGCAAAAAGTGGCACAACAGTTATTGATTAAATCTGCAGGGTGCCAGTGTCGGTTAGGCTACAATTTAAAAACACTGCATGAGGCTGAATAACTTGACATTTCAAAAGCTAATGCTGATATGAACGAACACTACCACAATAAAAGAAGTTTTCCAGTTTAAGAATTTGCCATTTCTTCTGACATGAACTGGCAGTAGCTCACCAGTGACATGATGTAATTTGTTTGAGACCTGCTCATTGTCAACGCCTCGTGCTGGCGGCTGCATCGAGATTAGTTATTGAACTGGCCAAGCAGAGGAAACAAGGCCGCTTCAGTGGCACAGCGCACAATAAACCAGCTGTCAGGGGGCGGGGCTTGTCCAAACTACTGCTACCCCAAGCTAGACTGGTGTGTTGTGGTGCCCTCTGAGAGATGATAGGTGCTGCTGTGTAAGGGCTGATTTATACTGACACAAGCTTAATAAAAGACAAGAAAGTGAGTGTTCAAAACAAAACTGTAATAGAGCAGTGTGCCATCAAGTCAATACAGCAATTAACAAAAAACAACAAAAAAAAGAAAAAATCACAATGAAGAATTATTAATTAGAACTAAATTGCCATAATATTAGAAAAGACACATTTTTATTGTTTTAAGTTGTGAGAATACAAACAATGAAATTTGTATAGAAAGGAAGAAGGGCATAGTCAGTAATATTGAGCATGAGATCAAACATAAAAAAAGCAAAAAAGTTTAGTAAAATCAAAATTTTTTTCAAAAATGCATTAGCCAAAACAAAAATGCATCTGCCAAAACAATATTAAAAAAGTAATCCAGTGAAATAATCTGACAGCTAGATCACTACTGGTAAAAGTTTGTTAGTAATCTATACTGCTTTACCATTAGGCTAACTAAAACAACACAATCCTGAGCTATACTGGCAGCAACAGAAAGAATGACTAGTTAGACCATAGAGGAAAATGACTGATTTGCTGAAAAGGTAAAGTTGCTTTAAATGAATAGGGCATTGGAATTTATTAACTTTACACGCATATCTGTGTTATAAATCCTTTAGTAATCCCTTCTTGTATTTAGTTTTTATATTTCTTGGCAATAATAATGTTAAGTTAAATGCTGTAAAAGTTTAATGAGAACTTAACTGCTGTGTTAGCTGTATACAGCTCACATCTTGCTGGTGTTACTCTAATGATAACCATCCACTATAAATCATCAATATATTTTAGCCTTCTTCAGCAGGATAGAGCCTTACTAACCTTTATTATGTTCCTTCGGGGGGAATCTTTGCAGTGCCAGTGTCCATTACAAGTTGTTGTAGCTGGAGCCTGCATGAGCGTGACCTCTTATCGTGTACATGCCAGGTTAAAGGCACAGGGCTTACAGAAGTTAATCTTGCATGATAATTGAAGGGCCATACTGTCCATCACTAGGCATATGACTGACTCTTTTCTATCAATCCCTTGTTAAACTGTATTTGCATCAATTTAAGGCAAACTTCAAAGTGCACAAAATGAAGATGTGTTCCTTTTGACTGTAGTTAGTTTGATGGAGATATGCTGTGTGCGTTGGTTAATTGACTAAAAGGAGGTATATATCTATAAGAATATCTTCTACTAACTAAAACTAATAGAAATATACTACAACACTAAATGTTTTATATACAGCTATGTACTATAAACAGCATATTCATAAGTGAAAAGGCAGATTAAAATGTTCTGACACTCCCAATACCTTAACAAAGTTTCTCCATGCATTCTATTTTAATGTTTATATAAACTAATAATAAAACAGTTGACTAATACAGCAGTGACATATTAATTGAGTGATTCTTCACTGGTCTAACAAATACAATGTAAACAACAGATGAAACAGGTTATAAAGTGTCTCAATGGATTTTTTTTTTATGAATAACTCTAATAGCCTTTGAAAGACTGCTGAGGTCAGGTGTTATGGCAGTAGTAGCAAGAAGTGCACTTGACCAGTTCACCTTGGCTCCTCATATATCATCATTTCCTGTGAATCTGGCACAAGAGTGAACCCTCTGGCCTCGCTCCTCTGACAGACACAGCTCCACTGATGTGATCATCGAAACCATAATACAATCAGCCTTGTACAGTAGTCAATGACCATCGCTGTGATATTTGATTCATAAACAAAAAGTCATCATCTCCAAACCATATTGAGGACTGTCAATCTGAAAGATAAAATAATGTAGTGTTGTTATGATATTAACATTTCAAAAAGGAAGAAACTCAGATTATAGATTTCGATACAAAAACATACAAAATAATAGTTGTTTCTCTAGTAATAGTAGTAATACCATTTGATCTGCTCTGATATTCTAAATCTATTCAGGAAATGTCCTACTTATGTGATTTTTAGACAATTCAAGTCCTATGCCATATTTTGTACTTAATTGAAGATTGTAGTTAAGATTAAATGTATTGAAACTGGTCTTTTTGTACTAGTATAAAAACAACAAACAGCCATAAAAAGGTAAATAAACACACACACTAATATCGATATTGTGGTTATGGACGGACAGAGGCCCCTAAGAGGACATGATGCTTCAGCAAATTGTATTTACCCTTTCCTTCCCTTTTCCTGAAAACATAAGTTGCAATTCCTAAAATGTTACAAAGTGTGTGGCAATGGTATCTAATGTTATAATCAACTCCATCTTACGTCCTGTTTACAATTTGGTCTATAGGGAAGCTTCATATTTCTTCTGTATAGTTTTCCTACTCACCCAAAACACACACAGAAATGCTTGAAAATGTGATATTTATTATAATACAAAAAACAAGGATATTTAATTCATCTTAAGCTCCCTCCGCCATCATCACATCTTGAACTGCCTTATCTCTATAAGCTATCATGCCTCACCTCTACATGTCTGCCAGTCTTTTTTCTCAGTTCAAACTAATACTCCAAATAACCCAACTAATCACAAATGATTGGACCAATATGAGACAGAAATGACTGAACATATTTTAAATGTCACTTTGCTGTCACTGTGTTGAATTTAAATTGTCATTCAGTGGTAAAGCTATGGACATGGCTGGGGTATTTCCTTGCCAGAAACCGGTTGGACTCCTTTCACTGTCTTAATCTATTCACAGGGAGTCACATGGGAGGAAGTCACAAGATAAAAAAAAAAACAACAACTCAGATTGCAGTATTTAAATGACAATAGTTATATATAATATTTTGATCATGGTAAATATGGTCTCCCAAATGCTTTGTGAAATGTACAGCTGTAAGAAATATGTATTATAATTGCACCCTATAGCCCTATTGTGTAAAAAAGTCATTTTGTATTTGGTCTGGCTACATGCATAGTTTACTCTGTTTAATGTGATCTTTTTGCCTACTGAGCGAACCATAAAATACTCCTTTCACTTCTGTTTTACTAATGTTTTGCATAGCACTGGTAAATCTAGTTTGCATTGGTCTTTACTGGTTAATTTGTCTGTGTATTATCAGGTCTGTAATACTTTATGCAAAATGGACAGACTCATCTGCAACTTTTTAAATGTATATATCATTAAAAATGATCATAATCAGACACTCTTGAGTGAGGCACTGTGCATACAGACATTTGAACTTATCTGTAACAATATCTCTGCATCGAACATAGTTGTTGCATAAGGCCTGTTTGTCCAATACCATGCAGCCCTTCTCTGTTGTGAAGCCCTATGAAGTGTCTAGTTACATCTTCAAGACTTCCTCTGAGCGAGCGTTGTTACATGTCAGCCATGTTACTCCCCTATACTAGAAGCATCGACATTACAGTTGTCAGGACAACCAGCATGATTCAGAGTCTCAGCTGTGGGCCTCCACCTTGAGCTAAAGGCACTAGCCATGAGACTGAGCAGATGCTGTGCCAGGCATCCAATCACAGGTGAGCTATAGGAAAAAGATGACATCATAGGCAAATTAGGGCAAGCGCTGCTCCTTTTGTGGTTGTTGTCTCCTCCTGTTCCAAATTTAATCTACTACCGGCTTAAAGTTGTCTGTATTGTAAGTTATAATGACTTTTAACCTATTTACATATACATCTGTAGATATTTTAAAGAATATGATAATGAAATTCATTTGACTTTCATTTGACTCATTTTAAATAAAACCCAATAATAAACCTCTTAAAAATGTATATGTTTTATGTTTTCTGTACTCTTCATGTAATACTATTAATTTAGTTTACAGCCTCCATCAGAATATGTTGCTACTAGTAATACAGTATGCAGTATAGACATTTATGGTAATGGAGTTATGGTTTTAAAAACATGTTATAGATATTTAGTTTCAATATCAGTTGGTGGCTGATAAATGTATCTTTGTACTGAACTTAAATTGTATTGTGATTTCTGTTTTCGAGACTGCACTGAACACCCTCCTGCCTGTGCCTGAGTTAGGACTGGCCTGTCAAACACAAAACCAACCCTCCCCTCCTGCTGTTGTCTCCTCCCCCAGACCTGCTGCCTGCATTAATATTCAGCCCCTCGGCCAATGGGGTGAGCAGGGCGGATGACATCATGAGCTAGGGAACAGTGAGCAGCCAGTGAAGCATCCAGCCTGCCGAACAAGCTTGCTTTTAGGGTCAGGAACTGGTCTGACAAGAGAATGGCGATCCTGTCTCTAAACTGTCACTAGGATCTTGGCGATGAATCAACCAGCACCTACGCCTCAACGGAGAGACAGCAAGGTAGAGAATGTGAAGACATATTTCAGGTAAATCCCAGAGTGTGCAGTGGTGATGTGAGGGGAAGGTAGGAGGGAGGAGAGAGGGAGGAGGGAGAGGCCGTGGGGGTGCTTTGTAGCCCTTTTTCCCTCCTTCACTCTGCATTCTGCCCTGCTAAGAAGGCAGTTGTTTCACTGTACGCCCTAGACACGACTGGTTCCATCATTTGGGCTAGACATGTCTAATATGGTGTATCCTTGATGGCACCTCCTCATCCTTCTGTGCGCACCCTGGTCCCTCACAAATAGCATCTTTATTGATGAGGAGGTGTTGAATCAATGGTGCCGCTTGTGCAGGCCCTGTGTCTGTGTGATTGTGTCAGTGCTAGAGAAGCGCAGCAGCTGCAGTGGCAACAGAAAAGAAGCTATGCTATTTTGGGTTTGGAGACCTGAGGCTGGCACTAGGATATGGACCGGGGTGATGGATGGTTAATGTGCTGATGGATGCTCTTTTGTTATGTGCATAAGATCTTCAGAGGGTTTGAAATAAGCGTTTGTCTATTTGTGTCCTTTATTGCTCACCCCACACAGAAACACAGTTTTGTCTCATGCCTGTAACATGGACGTGTGGAGCACTTTGATGGCGGCTGTAGTGACACAGAGATATACAACATCTGGTCACCTGACTTCATTGGGGATCGGAGTGGGGGTGGGAGCCAGTCCTGCGAAAGCTCAGCTATTCCACCTCTGATTCTTCCACAGCCGTCAGCAAAGGAGGGTTTGGCAGAAGTATATGCTGAATGTTGTGCAGTTGTGGCAGTGGTGGGCAGGCTTGAACTGGAGGGAGCGCCAGAGCCAGCCAGGAGAAGCAGCAAAGTCATGCTCAGGTTTGGGCCTAGATAAGCAGTGACCTGTTGTCTGACTGAGAGATGTGAGGGAGGCATCAGTGATGGAGGAGAGTCTGAAGATTAAAGGAGGAAACTGGGGGATGGGGGGATTCTACTTCTGCATGTTGGTCTGCAATATTGATGGGCCCAGACAGTGTTCTTGTCACATATAGACCGGCTTTATCTGGCACTAGCCTTCATGATAGTGTATTTATCAACCATTATCTTTTCATCCAGATTACAGTGTGATCAAACACAAAACCATGTCATTTCATCTAATCTCACAAATTTGTGTTATGTGGTACCATTGTTGTGTTGTATTAGGGATCCTCTATAATGTCAGGGAGCACACACTGTTAAAGATGCTTATGTTTCTGTAGCTGCTACTGCTGTGAGTAAGATGCTGAGGTACACTGTCTCCATACATTATATATTGATCATACCCTTATCTACACACAGAGACATCCTGTCTGTTTTAAATGACTACCTCTACTGATATTTTACACTTATGCTGGGCATGTCTGACAAAGTGCACGTAATGGCACATATAATGAAATTTTTATATGTGCTGGGTGCAGCCTATACACACGAACTTGACTGGTCTGTTATACTATATTTAAAGTATTAAATTCATAGTCAGGTTAAAGGCCATAGTGGATGTTGAAATTTTTCATCTTTATTTGTTTTTCATTTGCATCAATAAAAAAATGTATGAAACAACCCTGTATAACTCCCTGGAAAAACTTCATAGCAACTGTGTATTATTTTAATATCCTTGTGCTTGGATTTCCCCAGTTTTTCCATTGGCCTCTGTAACCCAACACTCACAGTTTGTCTTACCTCAGCTCAGTGAACAAAAGCCATAGACACAGATCCTTATGTTGGCGAGTGGCCTGCAAACCGGGCTGCCTGAAATATGATAGTAGGACACACATATACAAGTAGGCCTCCATCTGTTGACGACTTAGCCTGAATGAGTTATGCTCGTGGACAGCTCATTGTTCACTATAGAGAACGTTTAACAGAAGAATGGTGGTCTTTCCGGGGTAACTCTGTGTATACGGGGGCCATATAGTGTGGATACTCTTGCAGTAGGTGTGTCAGGGCTACAGTCTGTGTTGTGGATTAGCATGTAGGATTGGAAGCCATCTGGCCATTTTGTCTGTGCTCAGGGAGGGGGAGTAAGTGAGAGAGATGGATGGATCAAGACAGAGGAACATTCACACACTGACACATTGACACAGCTATGTTCGTAATCTCACCCGGGGATGCCTGTTGCCAGCAATAGTGTTGGCTATTTGTCATATAGGTATTTGGGTTGTGTGTCATTATCTTACACAGAAATCCAAACATTGTAATAGTGGGGATTAATAGTGGGTGCCCAAGGACTGAACTGAATAAAAGGATGAAATGCTGCAGGTTCAGGTGGGTTCAGGTGGTTTAAGAGATTAAGACATTTTCTTGAGTCAACAGTGGAGTGTATCAGAAGTAGAGCAGAAAATATGAAGTGAACTGTTTCTCAACCTTTTTTGTCTTGCTTTTTCTCACATTCACTCACACACACACACCCCTAACTTAGGTACCTCACGTGCCCCCCCTTTGTCCCCGCTGTCTATTCCACTATAGATGATTGATTGAAAAAGGGGTTATGAAAATAGGCTAAACTATAGACATCCAGGATACATTTACTACTAGAAGCCTTATCCTGTGTTTCCCATTTCAGCAAAACATCCACACACAAAAATCACAAATTCACACATCGGAATGCATAATATACTATTCTTATGCTTAATTGGGACTGTAACAAAAACAGTTTTGTTTCTGCTTTATTTAAAAAAAAAAAGATATTGACATGATATTGTTTTGACAAGGGCCCACTCTATTAAATCATGTTCACATATATTACTAAATAAAGCTGCTATTTCTGTACCGATTGAAAAGGTTATGACTTTCCCCACTTGCCTCCTGACGTCTGATTGATATGAGAGGTGCTGCTGCAGGTGTGTCTGAGCCTCTGAGTGACAGTGAGAGCAGGTGCACCAGCTGGCCCGCAGGCACAAGTTCCGCCCCTCTCCGCCTCCACCTATACTCCACCATAAAAGACACTGGACGCTGAATTTGTGGATAAACATTTAAAAGTTGTTGAGGTTAATGGAAGATGACCAATTTATGGAATGGGGATTTTAGGCTGTGAAAGGGAGGATGCGAAAAAGATGAAAGCAGATATTAGCTGTTCTGAAATTATATTAATTATATTGCACATACTTTTATTATATTAATTGTAGAATTTATAATAAATTAATAACCTTTATTTATATGGCACCTTAGAAAATTTATTTATTTATTTATTTATTGGATCCACATTAGTCTTTACTGGGGTAAAGACTATTTTTCCTGGGGTCCAAGTTGGCATAATTTACAATAAAATGTTCCATTATAATAACAAAATGTTCACACATAAGTTCATACTGTCCTGTTCCATAGTATACTGCACTACACAACACTACTACAATTATAATATATCCAATAAATTACAATGCGTAACTAGTGACTAAATATAATTGTGTACAATGTCCAATATATTTCTTTAACATTTTCTTAAAACTTGGTTCATGCTTGTGAACAATTAAGGTTTGGGGGAGCGTGTTCCAAAGCGCTATCGCTCTGTACAGAACAGTTCTTTTCAGAGCATTAGTCCTGGGCAGTGGAAGTATAAAATGTCCATGTGAAGCTTGTCTTGTGATAAAACCATGCCGACCACTAAAGGACAGTAGTTGTGCAAACAGTCTCAATGGTCTTTGTAAAATACATACATTTTTAAACAACAAAATAAGGCTACAGGTAAATCTGTCCTCAATAGTAAACCAGGATAACCTCTCATGCATGACGCTCATGCATGAGGTTATCCTGAAAATGTCAGAAAACTACACATAGAAGCACATATTCATCATTAGCAAACTCCTCCTCCTAGCTCCTAAATCTAGAAACATATATAGTTCAACCAGTGTGCGTATAAAATCTTTAGTAATTGTTATTTTTGTGCAGGACTTTTGGGAGCCAAAATTTTGTTCGCCCCCTGTTGAACTGGCCCATGATGATAAAGAATACTTTTTAGTTTAAAATAATTACAATATCATATTATCAGTAACAAATGTGGTGTGATACGTGATGTCTCAAACTTTATTTGCAGCATGATACCTCAGTCAAACCTTTGTTATATGCAAAAATCTGAATAATGCATTTTAATTTTTATTAATTTTATTAACTATAAGATCAGCCTGCCCAGGGACTACAGGTGGAAATTAGCGCTAGTGCTACCATCTGGTAAAATGCATCTCTCTTGTTAAGGTTAATGCATTGTGCGCTGTTCCTGTCCCATTAAATAAATAAAGTAAAACACACCAAACAAAACTAACTGTCTAGTAATCTGTGGTCCCCTATTTACTGAAAAATAAATGCTCACCTCTATTTGGAGTGGATTTCATTTGTTTAATGTGTACCTTGCAGTTGAGTAATTAAAACCCTTCTATAGCCAATGTAAAATCTAGATGCACATAAGTACATTTTGTTCCAGCATCACTCATTTTCACACCTCACTTTTGCACATTACTGTATAGAGACTATGTGAGAGTGGGCAGGACTAAATATTAAATGACAGATGATCCCATGGGCTGACCCAGCTCGGAGTTTGGAAAGGGATAATACCCGGTAAAACTGCTCCTCCTTAGTGAGTGTCAACTAACCTGCTTTATTCCTTTGTTTTGAATGAAAGCACCATTAGCCATCCACCTGCTCTGGGTATATTATGGACTGGCATAATGCACTGTAAAACCGCTCAGTCTTTGATCTTGCAGGAGACATGTTGTGTGCTAATAAGAGACAGCACAGATAGCAATTCCTCTGGAGTTCTTTATTAGCTTTGGTTTTCACAGTTTGGAAAATATGTAGTTTTCATAAGCACAAGGTAGGATGGAGTAAATGATTTATGTATTGTTTGTAAGTAATTTTAAGCAGAAAAAATTTTATCAAATAATGCCTTACAAAGTGTTACCGTGTCTGTTCTATATTAACAGAGCTAGGCAGTTGTACTTCAGTGATTACCTCATCTGTCTGTGTTTACATATGATATGGGGTTATTGTGGTTGTATTACGATCTCATGTTGAACAAAGATTGACCTATTACTCTAAAAATGCATTTAGAAGACATCTGATGCAAAGCAAGTGGCAGCTGGTGGACCCTCGACTAGAAATGTTATGCAGTACACCTTTAAGTAAAGCTTAATTTTATAGTCTTGTAATAAACAAGTCTAAAAATTAGCAATGTCCTATTTGTTTGTGTGGATGTTAGAATATTTTTTCTCATTTGGACCTGTGGTGTAGCCATGCATTTGGCTTGTTATTACATGAATGTGAAATGAGAGGACTGGCCATAGCATTGACACTCAGTAGTCCCACTGCTGATGCTCTCTGAGAGTTGTGAGAACCCATTGTTTTCTGCAGTAACATGTTGACATCTGCATGACTCCAATTTGACTCAGCATGTTTTGTAATTTAAGTTTTGTGGCTAGCGATCTCAGTTTAGCTCGAGTTATCTGTCTCTATTAAGAAGTTCTTGAAGACTGTGTATGTATTCCTTGCATAATAATCACACCAAAGGCAAGACAGCAGAGGACCACAGCGTGAGCATCGCGGGATAAGCTGATCATAGTAAACAAGAGCCCTTCATCTTGTCCTTTGAGTGTCATCTCGCTGTCTCTTCCAAGTAATCAGCATCTCTTTAGAGGAGTGGAGGCTGAGTCCAAGCCAAGTCAAACAGAGTATGTCCTAATCAGGCCCATGAAGAAGAAGAGCCCTACCCCCACTGTGGTGGCCATTGCTCCTCTGACTTACACGGGTTCTACTTTACAGCTTTTTCTTCATGTTTTGACCATTCATATTTTTCATTAATGTTTGAAAACATCTGCTCTTCTTAGAAAAATGAATATTTAATGTGGTAACATGAAACATTGTCTGAGATACCAACTTTTGTGTTGTCTTGTCTCTCCTTACACAACATTGAATTGACCTTTTAAGGGTAAATTGGGCTTAATGATTTTTCTTAGAAGAGTCCATTATGAAGCACACCGCAGCCATAGATTTGATTTGTGCCATTAGTCCACAGAGGAGATGCTTGTTTGAGGGACTGCTCTCCTGTCTGCCTGTCTGCAGTAAATAGGTCAGAGTAGTATGTGTAAATACAGCATCACCAATGTCTGCAATAACATTCACAATGACTGACATACTTGGCAAGAAGCAGAAGGAAGATTACTAGTAGTACATTAAAAGTACTCTTATAAGTATTAGAAGTAAAAATACTACTGTTACTGTTATGAATATTCACCATAAAATTAAATCTAGCACAGGCATCATCAGTCTTAAACAGCCCCAACTGAACCTCTATTAAAAATAACAACCAGATGAACACAGAATATAGGAAACTCTAGAAAAACATTGACTTCTTAAAGGCATTTTGTAAGTAAGCATAATGAAAGTGTCTTAAATTGCTGTAATTGTATTATAAGTGTCTTAAATTCTACAACTAGTAAAATAACTGTATTAAAATGTACTCAAACTTCCATTGCATGTCCATGAGACTGCATTAGCTATTTCAACACCATAATCACTATATGTGGGAACACAGGAAAGCTTTAAATGTTTCGATAATGAATTACCAAACGGCCTCCAAATTCCTCTTTCTATTTAAAGTTGGACGCTCCCCTGTTATGAGCTACTGCAGTGATTGATTGTCTGTGTGTTCTTGCTGACCACATAGTGACCACATTGATCTCTTCTGTCACTGTTATCTGTTTGCGTATGTGATCATGTTGGACTTAAACCACCTCTGCTAGCAGTCTGTTAGCTCTATATAGGCCTAGGACAACACAGTTTGAAGCACGATATATATCGCTACAGTGAGCTATTGCGATAATTGATCATGTTGAAACTGCTTACCTCTGACACTAAGCAGGATAATCCCAGTAAACGTATTTTTAAATAAACTGGATAATTTAAAAGTCAGAGCTCTTACTTATTCTACCCTCTGCTGCTTAAATCTTACCTTATTACATAAAAATGGCAAAAATCTCCCCATTACTACAAAGAAACTGTAAAGTTGATAAATATTGAGCCCCAACATATATTGCTCCAGCTTTCATATATTGAAAGATAAACTGATATAGTAATTATTGTGTCAGGCCTAGCTCTATAGAAATTACTTATAAGAAACAGATGCATTGTTGTTGCTGTTTTATTTTTAAGTTTTTGTTATAGGTGACTATTTCTTTAGTCCTGCTTAATACTAGCCAGGCTGGCTCCACCTAGTGCCTCCGCTCAATTTAATTTCTCTCCAGTGACTAGTCAGGAATCAAAATACACTAGACGGTTCGCAAAAACCCCGGAAGTGCAAGTTCGGGCACCAGCCAATCAGTGAATAGCCATATATTCAGTGTTGTCAACGATTCCTGAGATCGAAGAGTTAAAACCGGAATAAAGAGAATGTTTGGTGAATTTTATCAAGGGGAAAGACGTTATTGCCCTTCCTACGAGATTTGGGAAAAGCTTAATATACCAGTTAGTCCCGTTAGAGGCACATTACATACGTGACTACCAAATAGCAGCAATTGGTTAAATGCTAAAAAGTACCCGCCTACCTTCGAGCAAACGAATTCTAACATTGCGAGGTCACACGGTTTCTACAAAGTGGAACGAAGTGAATACAGGGATTAAAAGCCAAATTGAAGATGAAGCGTTTACTCATGTGATTCCTCATTATTTTGTTACTTCCTGACCATTAATAGCCATGTTGTCAGAAGGGGCATGTTACTTTCTCTTTACAGTATAATGCTATGTTCCTCTGTAAACAGTTCAGTATTGCAGGGTTTTTTGTTGTGGCGGACACACCTCATAGCTGAGAGAACCAGTTTGCTGTTGTCTGGACTCTCACTGAAACTGATCCAGCCTGTTGTAAAGTGCCATAGGTTGCCCCTGTCCCACACTAAACTCCCACTGTGCAGCGCCTAATGAAAGAAGCGTAGGAGCGGTATGCTGGTATGTTCTTAAGTCATTCAGACAGGTAAAAGATGCCCTACAGCTGTCTATTGTCATTACACCATCATAATAATGAGTCACCTTTGAAGAGGAAAGCCAAGAAATTATCCATGCAAACAAAATATGCCGTGCTAATTTTAGTTTTGATGTTTGCTACTGGTTTGTAGTATAAGACAATAGCTACTATATTTCATACTTCAGTGTAGACATAGATTTCATTCGTTCATTCACTCTTGTCCTGGTTTGGTCCTAAGCCTAGTTTAGTCCTATCTTAGACTTTGTTTGGTCCAGTTCTAGTTCTGGTTAATCCTATTCCAGATTTAGCTCAGATTTAAGAAATCAAAATTGTGATGTGGTGTGTGTGCGGGCAAATGTGAACAAACTCAGAGTTCATTGCTCCACATGGGAAATTGTTTGGGCACAGTAGTACCTCAAAAATAACTATAGATACAATACATATCATAGTACTAAAATTGGTTACCTGGACAGTAAAAGCCACATGCTTTGACAATACTTTACAAAGGCAGAATGTAGGAGGGACCGAGTGGTTAGGCAAACAAACTGAACTAATAGTAGTGGATGAAATGTGCAAAATAACAATATTAGAAATATTTTTTAGACAATAAATGACAAAAGGTGGGATTAGCTGTTGAAGTGTTGCTAGTGTTAAAGGTGATTATTACTTTTCTCATAGTTGGTGTATAAACCTCTCTGTGCACTAAAATCATATGCTGACTGCACGCACACACACACACACACACACACACACACACAATGTAATCTTAGCAGCTGTCAAAATACAGGTACAAGCCCACTGTGAGGTAAGTGGGCTTGTACTTGCCTTGTGCTAATCTATACACTTATAAGTCTATTCTTACACTATAACCAATGACAATACATACATAATAGTTATATCAAATAATAATCTTTGTAACATCTTTGTAACTATTATAAAATTATTAACTATAATTGAGAATGATTCAGGTTTATTAACTTAGTTTCTTTAAGGGGTTAGCAGGTAAGGTTATAATTAAGGAGTTCCTAAGCCTGAATCATTCTTAATAAACTATTTGTTCATTGTGAATGAAGCCTTTCTTAGGGCTTTATTATGGCTAATGTAGTTTTTTAAATGAATACTAACCCCAAATACCCATAAATGCACTACATATGTGTTATTTCAAGGCTGCAGCTAAATTAAAATTTTTTTACAATTATATCTGCATATTTTCTTTTTTGGATACAGCTGTCTTTATATGGTCATGTTGAGGCCACGTGCCCAAGTCGTAGCAGTCTTTGTTGCTAATGTAGGCCTGCTCTGTGAGGGGATGGTGGTGGTGGTGGTGGGGGGGGGGTTAAAGGGATGAGGGGGGTGGAGGGTTGAGGGGGGTGGAGGGATGACCATCTTTCTGGGCCGTTTCTGCTGCTGAGAGTATCACATGATGGGCCTGGCCTTGGGGCGAGACTCTGACTCTGAAGATGGTGATGGGACAGTGGGACAACAGAGAATAAGTGCCTGCATGGGAGACTTCCTTTGACCACTTACCTCTTTAACCACGGCCTGGTTGTATCCATGGGTTTCACAATGATGAAAAATTAGGACTGTTTCCATAGCGATTAACATTTAAAACAAAATGTTATAGTTTTTGAAAGGGGAAAACGTTCTCAAAATTACATACAGTAATATAACAAGAAGCTGAAACCCATGGATACGGAAATACAGTATACTGGTTTAATTCAGACTAAGGACATGATTTACTAGTATATGATTACAATTTTAGAAGTTCTTAAATAATGAATGTTTTTCTTTTTTCCTGAAGTGTGTCTGAACCTAGTGGTGCGTTCAGTGCAGTCAGTCCCAGTAACAGGAGTGTTCAACTGAAATAGGCCACAGATCAGGGATTGCCTCTTTGTCATATACACTTCTCTGTCTCAGGATCTCTCTTTGAAATTAATTGGTTTCAAGAGTTAAAGTTTTGATTGATTGATTGATTTGTTTTTATTTCAAGTTTGTGCCAAGAGAGAAACAATAATCATATATACGACATACACATTGTAAACAACAGAAAAGCACATTTCTCGAAAAGGAGTGGGAAGAAGAAAAACTTATATGAACCCACCCCTATTCATGACATAGTTTCAAAAATGTTGTGGTTGTTTCTGTACATTGATCATGGAACTTTACAAATATTTACATATAGCAAAATAAATTACATATTATGCATACAAAATATAATTTTGTATGCATTTTGTACATGTATACATATATATATATACACACACACACACACACATATATATATATGTATATATATATATATATATATATATATATATATATATAGATACACATACACATATATACACATACACATGCATACAATATACATACACACACACACACACACACACACACACACACACACACACACACATATATATATATATATATATATATATATATATATATATATATATATATATATATATATATATATATATACACCCATGTACTTTTTTTTTTTTTTTTTTAGATCACCCAGTGTTGTCACTCACCCTTATACCCCGAAAGCAAAAATTCTTTATAATTCCTTTTAAAGCTGTGAATATTTGGGCACTGCTTCAGGTTTTCTCCCAACCCATTCCACAGACTGACCCCACACACAGATACACACAGGCTTTTCCTGGTGCTTCTCACTGATTTTGTTTTAAACTTACCCCTTCCCCTTAATTCATAATGTACTTCTTGTGTATTGAACAGTTTTTGGAGATTTAACTGCAGCATAGTTTTGTTTGCTTTGTACAAAAGCAAAGCAGTGTAGAATTTCACTAAATCAAAAAAAATTTATAATTTTGATTTGAAAAACAAATTGTTTGTATGATCCATATAACCAACCTTATGCACTATTCTCACAGCACGTTTTTGCAATTTGAAAAAGGGAAGAAGTAATGTTTGGTAGTTATTGTCCCAAATTTCAATACAATATGTCAGGTATGGAAGTATGAGAGAGCAATACAATATGTAAAGAGCCTTTTGATTAAGAATGGGTTTCCCTTTGTTGTTTGTTTGTAAAGTTAGCACATTACTATGCCAGATTATATTAACTATTACCCTATATCTTTTGAATTATTAAAACTCCTTAAAATAGCACACATATCAGGAAATAAAAATGAATGAATAAACTTTATCCTTTCTATTATGCCATTGAAACATAAACATGCATCCAGTGTTGGTTAATGAAACACAATACACAATACACAACATATTTTATGTGAGTAGCTGCTTTGAAGTCTACCTGTCTTTTACGGCTGTGCTGACTACTACTACACATCCTATGGGCTGGTTTAACATTTATCAAATTTGTGATAATAGCTTGTCTAAAAGTCATTTTACATTTATTGTCTGCATCTGAGTTTAGGTTAGTTTTGTATTGCTTGTCAAGGTTTAAATTGTGCACATTATTTTGACTGTTCCCTCCAGAACTAGTTGGGAGATTGCCTTGGTGAAGATCTGGACTCTCTGAAAATGCATGTTTGTTAAAAATGACTTCATCAGTTATTACTGACACAGTGTTCAGTGACAATAGCAGTGAATCCCTGTCTCCATGTGCTCTCTGTTTCAGGACATTGTGAGTGTTACTAAAGATGTCTGATAGTGCCGATATTGAGGAGAAACCACCAGCCCCCCCCTTGAGAATGAACAGTAGTTCCAGAGACTCTTCATCAGTGAATCACGCCTCCAAACCACTTCCAATGGCTCCAGAAGAGAAAAACAAGAAAGCCCGCCTGCGCTCGATCTTCCCCGGGGGAGACAAGAGTGAGTCTTTTCTCAATTGATTTCCCACTGATTAAATTAATATGAATATTGATATTATGCATTTTATACTTCATCTGCAGCCAACAAAAAGAAAGAGAAGGAGCGTCCAGAAATATCACTTCCCTCAGATTTTGAACACACCATTCATGTTGGGTTTGACGCTGTAACAGG
Source organism: Boleophthalmus pectinirostris (assembly GCF_026225935.1). Classification (NCBI taxonomy): domain Eukaryota; kingdom Metazoa; phylum Chordata; class Actinopteri; order Gobiiformes; family Gobiidae; genus Boleophthalmus; species Boleophthalmus pectinirostris. The sequence continues at coordinate 23,484,205 of NW_026571018.1, read as the reverse complement.
AGAATTCACAGTGAGTTTTTGCATAGCCTCTTTTACATTTTCATTCTAGGGGGGTAGATTTATCTGAAGGTATGCTCTGCTCAAATCTGTAATTCCCTAGAGGTGACTCTTAATGTAGTTTCGTTCACACAAAGTTAGAAAAGTGAGTGACTTGAATGAAAACGAGTCCATCCTGCGTCTTCAGATGAGCTTCTTCATTACATTTTACCTGCAGGTTTAAGGTGCAGGTTCTGGTCTAATAACTTCTTTAATAGAAGATTTAAAATATTCTTTTTAAATTTTTGTGTAAATTCAGTGAGTTTGGTATGTCTGAATATTTGAAATGAATGCTAAGCTTAGAGCCAAATACACTGCAAACCACAAGGGTTATTACTATACAAAATTAGTTTAGTTTTAGTGAGTCTGAATCAGGACCATTATGAATAACTGTAAAAGAGCTGGCTCATTTAACATAGCAGCACTAACTACAGTGTTACAGACTGTAGGACAAGTCTCTGTACTGTATTTTATATATTTTACCTTTTGGTAGATGGAAACATGTGAACTGAAGACTGACCAAAACTAGCCCAAGATTGTATATATTATACTTGACCATTTCTATTTCTATTTTTATATGTGAAATGATACTTCCACCCTTTTAAATTTTTATTGTTTGTTCATTGTCAGAGTCAGCTAATATTGTGTCTTGTGTCCCAGGGAATCCCAGAACAATGGGCACGACTCCTCCAAACGTCCAATATCACCAAACTAGAGCAGAAGAAGAACCCCCAGGCCGTGCTCGACGTACTGAAGTTTTATGACTCCAAAGAAACCGTCAATAACCAGAAGTACATGAGTTTCACCTCCGGAGGTCAGTCAATGTGGAAGATAATATCAACATCTGCTGTACAAACGATACATTTGAGTTCATAGTCTTTAAAACTGTTTTTGTGTTCTAGACAAATCTGCACATGGGTACATCGCAGCAAATACTCTGGTAAGTTACATTAATATGGAAATGCAAGAGTGAGACACACACATGACCTATATAAAAATGGCATTTCATTTGGTTTGTGCTGCTTTAAATATACAATAATAGCACAGGTAAGTTCTAGCATAAATACAACATACAAAGTGAGTACAGTGCAGTTTTACGTTTAATACTTTATCATTTTCTTCACATAGTTCTCACCACAATATCTGACCTTGTTCTGGACAGTTTAGGGCCCTCAGCTCTGCAGAGTGCCTTGACTGTTGAGGCCGTGCCAATCAGTGTGATTCTCTGCCTCAGAAACTGCAGAGAGGGAAGCCACTGCTGCTCCTGTTTATTTTTCCAATCGACTTAACCAGATTTTGACATAGCCATAGACGAGCCTGCACATCAAGGAGGACTCCTACTGTGTTGACCTCATTCCTTTGGCCAGAGTAATCTATGCTTTGAATGCTGTGGCCTGTAGCACGCTCAGCTGCGCAGAGAAGTGGCATCCAAGTGTTGGCTGGATTCGATGCCCCGGGCGACCACACTGAGATTACTCTGTGCCGGGCTCTGCTTAAGAGAGCTTTTTCGTGAGCGGCGAGTGAGTGAGCGGGTCAGCGAGCGAGCGGGTGACCGTACGAGTTTGTGTGAGGCGATTTCTGTCACAGTCCACAGAAGTGACTCAGCTACATCCAGTAGTGGCCACACTGTAAAGCCAAAAGGTGGAGGAGCCAAGACAACAGCAGCATCTAATGTTACAGTATTAAATGATTGAAGGAGATACAGAGACCATTTGGTAACATATAAAATGTATCCTCTCCTTTACAGAGCTTTTTATCAGTGTTGACCTATGTGGAGGGTGACCACCTGTCCCTTGTCCCACTTAGTACTGTAGTATGCCACATGAATGATATAAAAATGAGATTTACTTACACTACTCCAGAATACAAAGTAAAGTAATGCCCTTACAGTAATTTGAAGGGGCAGTGTTGCACTATACAAGTCATTAGAAAGAAAACAAATAGATTTACATAGGAATCTATTTTTTATTGCAAAGAAATTAAGACATTTTGAATGTACTGGCTTTCAGGATTGTAATATTGGCACCTATTGCTATTACATACTACCTTGATTGATAAAACTGAAAATCTGGGATACTGGGGTTAATATATATGAGCTTTAATTTCCAGAGTCTGTTCCTCCATGTCCCACCAATAACTTGTCCTTCTTTTTTTTTTCAATTTGAGGTGGTCACCCTATTCATCTGTTGTCAGGCTGGGCTGGTAATGCATACAATTGAAATGACACCACTGGCTCACAGTCTTTGAACTGCTTGTCTGAAAGAGTCCATTAGAGACCTGCTTTCATTCTCTTCCCTGTTCAGTTGTTACCTGTACTCAACCTGGGCCTTGAACTCCTTTTTACTACAGCTAAGGCCAGTGTGAATATTGAATTAAAGTGTTCATTTCGCTCTAAGCACAATAGTATAAAAACAGCCCGTGTATAAAATGCATGATGAATCTCAAAAGCATCTGTAGTATTTTTTACAAGACGCTGTTATAATCTCAGGAGGACATGTTGCGTTGTAAGCGATTAGCAGAGCAGTGTTGTTGGCGCAATGTTTTGGAAAAGCTTGACTAGAGTTTCCTTGTCTGGGCATCGGTTCAGTCTTTATTGTTTAGTTTTATACTTGTACTGGCTTTGTTTGTTTACAAAGTTGTAATTGGTCAGTATACCAACAATTGTGCATAGTTTGATTGGTTTGTGGAACTGGTTCCTTATTAAAAGAAGATATAATTATAATTGTATTATTCTCAAACAATTCCTGCATATCAGTTTGTATTCCGTTTCCTACACAAGCTTTTTAATGTAGTTTTACAGATAATCGATGTCCAAATTGTATAATTTTCATAATTTTGGTCTATGATAACTGTGCCCTGTTTTCGGGATCTTTTCTGTTATAAGATAAGGCAATAGTGTTTTTAATGTTTGTGTCACATTTTGTCATTTTGCTCACACCTGAACATCTCTCACACAAACATTTATATATATCATAAAAATGCGGTCTTCAGTCTTTACTTAGGTGAACATGATCATGGTTTGCTGTGTATTTTGAAGTTAAAGTTGGATCAGACATCCAGCCCTCAGCAGCATAACTCCTGCCCTCTCCCCCTCCCCCTCAAAACACCTGTGAAACACTGTGTGGCTTTGTTTTGAGTAAATGATCCCATTTTTAACACTCAGAACCGGCTGCTGTCGTCTGGGCCTCCCGTCAGCCTCAGAACCTGCAGCGCATTATTTGACAAGGTAACCTACATTTACTTTCCACTTGACTTACCTCTTCATTGGCTTCTTCAGCTAAATTTGATCCTCCTGATTCAAACACTGTAGGGGGTGTGACTTTCAGACCTGAGCACCTCTTGTGTTTTTATTCAGCTGTTTCCCTTAGAAACAGCAGGGCAGGGGCGCATGCCACAGAGGGCTGTGACTGTCCAGCCTCTGCATGTGTGAGCTCATACTCCTAGTCTAACCTCATCATCATTAGGCTGTAGATATCACCGCATGGCCTGAAGCAGCACAGACACTGCTTTAGCCACTCATCTGCTGCAGAGTTGGGCCTGTCTTGCGTGGAGCAGACAGGAACCTACTTCCACTTACTGGGACCTCCCTCACTCCCTTTATTCACTCACTGCTCTACCTCATACAGACACTGCTAATTTATTTCATCTTTGAGTTTGAAATGACCTATTTTCAATGACATATTTCTAAAAGATGACTTCCACTTAAACATGATCCCTGAAAAACCTTTCCACTATCACCTTTTCATCACCACCAGACTTCATCTCTTCTGTATGGTATTTATAGACACTAACTTTGTAGAGATAGTAACTTTTCTCATGCTTTTAACAGTTCTAGAACAACCCCTTTTTTTCTTATTTCTTCTTATTTCCAAGATTGGGATCTCTTTCGTCCTTTTTTGCAATATGTATTTTGAACTCATATAAGCATTTATTAAAAGTAGAAATATTCTTACATCAGATGCTCTGTAGTCACTGTTTATTTTGCATTCCGCATTTGATAAGTTTAATTATATAGCTGAAGTATTTCCTTTCAAACCATCAAATGTTTATTGAATAGGCGAATTAGTAGAAAGTACAGTTTTCCCATTTTTTCCATTCAGTTATCTTTCATATCTTTTAAATTATAACTGTGTGTTTTTTTCAGGGTGCCAAAACCTCCACAGAGCCCCCCATTGCTCCTCCGGTCTCAGAGGAGGAGGATGAGGAGGAAGAAGAAGAGGAAGAGGAGGAAGAAGAGGAGGAGGACGAAGACGAGGTGCCTCCTATGATCGCCCCTCGACCTGAACACACCAAATCTGTATGTTTATTTACATTTGTTTAACCTTTATATCTCTTCTAGTTGATTAATTATAGTATTTGTATCAGATTTATACGCGGTCTGTTATGGATCCACCAAAGCCCCCCACCCCAGTCAAAGAGGTTCCCACTCCCCCCGAGTCCCAGGTGCAGCCAGACAACACGCCCAACACCCTGTACCGCAACACGGACCGCCAGAGGAAGAAGTCCAAGATGACGGATGAGGAAATCCTGGAGAGACTTAGTAAGTGTCTAAAAATCTCTGGATCTGGAGAATAGGACCCCAGTTTCTTTTTAAAGCTATAATGTATTTCCAGGGGTTTATGTTTATTCAAGTATTTTGCTTCAAATATTGCCCAGGTCATACTTCAGCTTCACCCATCTTGGCTGTTAGTGTGCTTGTGTGAGAGATGTCTCTGCTTGGGGCTAGAAGATATACTTAACATTTACATGTATGAGCCATATTAACTTGTAAGAAACTTATTTTAAGCAGAACTTCAGCTGTAAATCAGGAGTTAATGTCAGTAGTGGGACAAAACCGTTTCCTCCCATTACACCAGAATATTTCATATATCCTTAACCTCATTACTTGCATGAACTTTTTGAAGACAAAGGTTTTCTCACAAAATGCATTTTCTTTCACCCTTTGTACTGTTATTGAATTTAAAAATGTATAATTCTAGTCTCTACATTTGTATTAGAAAGGCATGAAATCAGCCTAAAATAGAGATACACCTCACAGCTGTCCATTTTGTCCTTGACTCTCCCTCACACATGGGCTTAATCAGTTATACATGTTTATTTTTCTTTTTGACTCAGGGAGTATTGTGAGCGTGGGAGATCCCAAAAAGAAGTACACGCGCTTTGAGAAAATTGGACAAGGGTAAGTCAATATCTCTTTAAACTGTAGCGACAGTAAAATATGACCTAATAAAAGAGGTTTAGTATTTTAAACTAGTTTGTGTGTCTCACATGAGAGCAACGGGGCCTGGTTCATTATTTAGAGCGCTGAGTGGACACTGGTGTACTGTATCTGACAGAGAAAGGACAGGAGCTGCTCCAGGTCTCTGGTTTCAGGAGTTACTTCCAAATAAGGGTTGAATCCATGCATACATTCCTCTGACTGCAGACAATTATTGGAAACTATAAATTATTTGTGTTTGTGCTTAGTTTGTAAACCTTTGCTGTCTCAGTACAAAGAGAAATGTTTTTAAGTCAGTCATTGTGGTGGCATTAAAAATACTAGTATCAATAGAGGGGCTTCAGTCTGACTTTTGCAATTTCATGGTATAATATTGATTTTTTTAATTTATTTTTTTTTCCAGAGCATCTGGCACTGTGTATACGGCTATAGACATAGCAACTGGCCAAGAGGTTTGAGCAATATTACTTAATTAATTTTATAGCTTTAGATTTGAGAACGCTTCACAGAGATGTTAACAAAGTGATGGTCTTGTCTCAGGTGGCCATTAAACAGATGAATCTGCAGCAGCAGCCCAAGAAGGAGCTGATCATCAATGAGATCCTGGTGATGAGGGAAAACAAGAACTCAAATATAGTAAATTATCTGGACAGGTGGGTTTTGTATACTTTACCTATATAGTCGTTACACTCACAATCATATCCACACACACTCACAATTGTATCACTTGCAAGCACGAGATATTTTATAGACTTATTTTCCAGATAAAGGAAAACACAAAAACAGATGTATATGAGCCCACATCTTTATTGTACTACTTCCTTATATGTCCCCATAATGGAGGCATCAGAGCTGAAGAAATTGTGCTTTACTGCCACCTGCAGTCCGCACATTTTTAAATAATCACTTATCAATTTTCATTTATTATTTTTTTACTATTCATTTTAAAATATTAAAACACTACTCATATGTTATGTACATAGGTTCCATATTGTTACAAATATTTAGTATATTAATTAAAGTCAATTTACTCATCTGTTTTAATTGTTTGTTCTCGTCAGTTACTTGGTGGGAGACGAGTTATGGGTGGTGATGGAGTATTTGGCTGGAGGCTCATTGACAGATGTAGTGACAGAGACGTGTATGGATGAAGGCCAGATCGCTGCGGTCTGCAGAGAGGTACTATGCCAACCTTACACTTAATCAGCAGCTTCCTCTTGGGCCTGTCCTCTGTGCCATAAAGCGATTGACCTTTATGTTATCATTCAAAAAATGACTTGCAGTTTGTCTCTACCCACAGTGTCTTCAGGCTCTGGACTTCCTTCACTCTAACCAGGTCATTCACAGAGATATAAAGAGTGACAATATCCTCCTTGGTATGGATGGATCTGTCAAGCTCAGTACGTCCAATCCTTGTTTTATCAGCACAAGTGAGATATAGCATCAAAACTGTAATGTGCATTCACTGATTAAATGATTTCTCCCCCTACAGCTGACTTTGGGTTCTGCGCTCAAATAACGCCAGAGCAAAACAAACGCAGTACAATGGTGGGCACGCCTTACTGGATGGCTCCAGAGGTTGTGACAAGAAAAGCCTACGGCCCCAAAGTAGACATCTGGTCTCTGGGTATCATGGCAATAGAGATGGTTGAAGGAGAGCCCCCATATTTGAATGAAAATCCCCTTAGGGTAAGGAGCACTATCTGGTGACTAGGGACGTCACAATACAAAATTTGTTTCAGTTATTGTGAAAACAAAAAAATCACAATTAAATGATTAGTCATAATTATTGACACTGTCAATTAAAGTGAAACCTTTCCTTTCATTCTTATTTTCTAATACATTACCACTCTTCTAGTATGTGACCAGCATATAATCAAAGTTTCTGAATGATAAAGTAAAAGTGACATAAGCAGCTGAATTAAAATAACTTTACATTATTTTCATTAATACTTCAGATGTTATTATCATAATAATATATTATACTGTTAATGATAATAATTTATCTGTCTGTGTTGTATCCAGGCCCTGTACCTTATAGCAACTAACGGCACTCCAGAGCTGCAAAACCCAGAGAGACTCTCATCAGTTTTCAGAGACTTCCTCAATCGTTGTTTGGAGATGGATGTGGACCGCAGAGGCTCAGCCAAGGAGCTACTGCAGGTAAAAGCATCTCCAAATTACAAGTATCAGAAGTCTTAATGGCTTCTATTCCCCTTGTGGCCTCTAGTGGGCATCAGACCTGTATTTGTCTTTTAGTTTGCTGATAGCAGCCTTTTCTGATTCTACAGCATAACTTCCTGAAGCTGGCCAAGCCTCTGTCCAGCCTGACGCCTCTGATTGTAGCTGCAAAGGAAGCCATAAAGAACAGCAGTCGCTAAGACGCACCCTCTCTCCACGCCCAAAGCTGCAGCACTTACATGGGAGAAGTGCATTTTGGGTGTTTGGATGGTGCATGGTGTGACTGGGACATCTCTATATGGGTTACTGTGTAATTTGATTACACAGGGACTATACCCCAGGCTCCGTATGCAGGACGGACACTGGCCTTGCAGCCTCACGTCGCACGCTGCTCAAACTTTGCCTCCATATTTCCTTTTCCAGCACTGTACAAGTGGTGCATCTCGACCTGTGTCTGAATGTGTGTTTGAATGGTCATGTTTGGAAGGCTCCCATACCAAAAGTAGGATTGGTAAAAGCCAGGAACTTCAGGAGTGAGTACAAACCGCCTGTGATCCCTCTCCAAGCTTTAGGTCAGTTTCCTTTAGTCCCTCAGTGGAGCAAGGCCTCATCTTAAGCTCCTGTTTTTGGGGGACTCTGGAACCTACATTTCTTGCATGATGACAACTGTGTGGATCAACACTGCTGCAGATTTCACATCTCAAAGTGGCACATTACTGTGTAGACGTGTGACATTGTGTGTGTGTGTGTGTGTGCGTGTGTGTGTGTATGTATGTGTAGAGTGAATGTATGAGTGATTTAGTATTTATCTTACAACGTGTGGACATTTCAGGAACATCAGTTTACCACTTTAGGTCACCAAAATATTTAAATTGAAGAATGACTTACAACTCAGAAAACTCAGTTGCTTTCATGTAGTATTGATCTTTATTGTGGTACTAGCAAGGTAAGGTACAGAATACTAAGCAAACTTTGAACTAATTGACCACTAATATACAAGATAATACATCTATTCAGGTACTAACCTAAAGTATACGCCAAAGTACAGTTCAATGTTTCAGACCGCATGCAGCAATGGTCTGCATACACTCCAGCACTGTTTATCTCTGCTGCTTTACATGTGCCTGTTAAACCAGGGAACAAGACGACATTTCACGAAAGCAAAATGATAACAATAAACACAGTAACAGCTTCAATTTAAATTATTATGTCGTTCTGAGGCTTTGAACAGAAATCTACATGTTATTTAGCTGCTGCTCATGAAACAGTGTCTTTAAATTGTGTCTTACGTGATGTTTGTTAAGTGATATGTGTGTGCTGTAGTGGGTGGCTTATTAGAAAGAAACATCTTTTTTATGACTTGTTTAATGACCAATACAAACCGGAAACTGTGGAGCAAACTATTACGTTGTGTCTTTGTTACCGGTTTAAAAATGCTGAAAAGTATGTCTGCTTTGTGTTCATATAGTGTGTATTTTTTACCATTTAGCATCCCTGTGTGAGTGTGTGTGTTAGGGAACTGCCTCGATCTGCACTATAGTTAATGCCTCACCTGTATGTTCCACTCTGAGGTGCAGGGTAAGCTGCTTGGTCATACTAACCTCCACTGTACAGCAAATGTACACAAGACTGGAGGTTGCAACAAAGCCCATGCATGAAACACAAACTTAACACTGTATCTCATCTTCAAATAGATTGTTAGGATATTTATGTATGTATGTAAATATAACAGGAGGCCACCTTTTTCAAAATATAAATCAATATTCAGGTTGCTGTATGTATCATTAAATGTTTTGCACCCTGGAAGAGGAGAAGTACACTTGTCGCTGCACTCCTGGATTCCGCTTTGGGCTCATTGGATGCTCTTTGATTGGGACAAAAAGCCGAAAATGCACTCCTCTGTGTGCAGGCTCACACAGACTGTCCCAGTGTATCCTGTGAATGTCCCATCTGAGGACAGGACGCTCCAAATGTACAGGTCTCAACTATGAGCACAACAAGAGACAACACGGACTCCGCCCCCTCTCTGTGGTTGCTCCTGTACATTCCTATCATTTGAATGTGTAAAACGTGGTGTGATAAAATCCTCTATTAATGTGTATCAAGAGAATGGAACAAAGACAAAAAATGTTACTTTTTAAATTATTACCATTATTATTATTATTACTCCTATTCTTGTCTAGCTTTGTAAAAAACTGCTGATCCATCCGGCATACCTCAGCAGACTTTCCCCCATCTCGGGCATGGACAAGCTTACGATGGGGAATTGAGGTTTTGGATAAACTATTTTTAATTGTGGTTGAAGCAATAGACTTTTTGAACTTTGAATTGTGCATGGCTGTGTCTTGAGTGTAAAAAATGCAGTTTGGGAACTGGACTGAAATAAAAAAGAGGACAAAATTCACTGAAATTCTTGTTTTCTAGAAAATATTTATTATAGAAATCCTTTAAAAACTAATGCAAAGAGAATTCTGCCATTGCAACAAAAGGAATGTTTTCCATCTATTCTGTAAAACACCACTAGTGTAAAATCTGTAATTTATACAAGTGTAAAAAATCTAGGTAAACTTTCAAATGCATTTGGATTGGAAACAAGTAAGCATCAAATTTCAATCTTTCAGTCTCTCTCTCTCTTTCTATATATTTCAATTAATGATTAGCGCATAGTTGTAATGTGACTGATATAGTTTGTTGTCTTAAAATTAGCCGAGCTACAATGGCTGATAAAGGTAATGACAGAACAGAGGAGTATGAATACATGGGGGTAGGACGAGAAAATGTCCACAAGAAATTGTATTAACTTTATTTTATATTTTTGCTGTCAGTGTAGCTCAGCTTTTTGGAACCGCAGCTTCTCAAGAAATGTAACTCGCCAGAACGTAATGCCTTTTTAGTCCAATCCAAACATGAAAATGTGGCAATGATAGCAAAAAATGTTTTTATTCTGTCCAATGGACAAAAGCTTTTAAAGTGAAGAGGTTTTGTCCACTTGACAGAATTATTTTTTTCTTTTACTATGGACAAAACTTGGATGACTGAGGGATTAGACAGGTAAAAAAACATGCTGGAAAAAATATCACAAGATAATTTTTGTGTGCACAATGTTGCTCAATTTTGTCTGACAAGATCAAGATTTTCTGGCACGAAATCTTGTCCCATCCCTATGAAAACAATGCATCACAGTTTGACAGCTGCCCAAAACACAGACTACTCTCAAACCAACCATACGGGCAGTTTAACTGTGCATAATGCTCATTGGTGAATATAACTCATTATAACAATTCACAGAGTTCACAACTACAGCACTGCTTTGGTAAGGTCTTGTTAGTCAGTTCCACAACGATATGGTTATATCGCGGTGAGTTGAGTAGCTGTGACGATCTTCAGGCTAATTTGCCCGGGCATCTCATCGGCCATCTGAGCGCCTTCTTTCCGTAGCTGCAGGGCCTGAGCTTCAGTACTGTCCTTCACTGACCCCGACAGCATCACCTGCCCCATGAACTGGTCCTTCACAGCATTACTGTTCCAGATCTGCAGTGTCACAAGCAGAATATTTTACATGTTTAACTATAACATCAACACTAAACAAAAAATATACAGTATTTTCATATGGCTGCATGAGTTATGGAAATAAAATTAATTAGTGATAGTGATCTGATAGTGATCAGATTTGTGATTTATGTAATTTATGGATTCATTCTGTTCAAAGCACATAGTGCAAACCACTCCAAGAGCATTAACATTTGAGGAAAGACTGAAATATTATCAAATAAACTAATACAAAAATAAGATTTATTTGAATGGCTAAAAATAAATTAAATAAAGAATGGCTGATGTGTTTCAGTTTGTAGAGGTCTAAACTACAAGTGCAAAGACATGATATTTTGTTCATTGCAGAGGATATTCTATCACGTCAGTAAAGGCAGCCACACCAAATTACTACATATTTTAAGACATCAGAGAATAGTAAAGTTGTGCTACCTGCACAGTGATAGGCTTCCTTGGTTTCTTCCTGTAGAAAACACCACTGATGGCAAACTCTGGCTCTAATGTGTCTTTTTGGATAGGAGACTTGACTGACTTCCCTTCACAGTATATAATCACATAGGGGTCTGCTCCTGCACCACAGGACAAGGTGAAGGTGGTGAGATTCAAGATGATTACAGATATTGTTGTTATTGCAGTAGTCGTATTAGATTTAAACACAGCTTACCTCCGTTCTTGTCCTGGTTCTCCAGCCCCGCTGCTGCGTGAATGTAGACATGACTGACCACTTGAGGATAACCAACAAATGAACTCCAGCAGCGCACTTTGGGTTTGTCCTCTGTCAGCTCCCTTCCACAGGACAGAGTCATTCATATACATGGATGTAACAATAACAGAAATATTGTGATATCGTATTGTGAACTACAATTCACAATTTTGTTAGCCTCCACAAAATATTGCAATAATATCATAGCATGAGATGCATATTGTGAAAATCTTGTATTGAGAAATTTGGATATCGTTACATCCACATTAATTTTTATGATGGAGGATGGACTTGAATCACGTTGCAACTCAGAATTAAACAACTTCATTTGATATAGTTCAGAGGGTTATTGTCCATGTTGATATTTTAGAATACATTAGCTACGTGTTTCTCAGATGAAGATGACAAACATTTACTCTGAATACAATGCTACCTTTTGATGCAATTTTTACCTTTCAATGAGAATAAAATGTCCTACTGTTCATCACAAATTTCATAATAAAAAGATACACAGGAGAAAGCGGAATCAAAAAAAGTGATCATCAGACTAATTCCAATTAATTATGATTGTTTAATTTGTTAACATAAAACATCTTTTATAGTTATACCTGCATCCAGAGTCCACGTCGGTGAAGAGGCGGAGCATATAATCCCCAAGGGTCAGTGGTTTGAATGTAGTTGGCATGATGACATATCGGCCCTGTTTTAGGTCCACTCTCATGAAGACTGTCCGGGCGTTTATGTATGTCGAAGTGGCTACACACTTTTGAGTTATAATGTCGTGTAATCGGTACTTCCTATTCAATTCCACCTAAAAATACAAGAAAAAATGAAATATTTAATAAAATAAATTTTATCAATAATGATCTAGAATAAGAGTATGTATATGCAAGTTTGATTTAAAAGCATGTTTTGTTTTATTTTTTTCCAGTAGATTTCTGTGCTTGGTTAAAGGTGCATTGTGTAACTTTTCTGGTGGAGGGTTCATCACCTACTTGTTTCTATGGGGATGTCAATGCTCTGCCTGGAATGTTCCATAGTATCACATTAAACAGATCTACCTTAAATTTATTTAATTACAGTGGTTTTATAGTTCAAAAATACCTAGAAAAACAGGCATTCTGACTGTGAGTGTGGTTGCCTCTCCATAGATCTGACTTGTAACTTGGTCTGGTTTGGTCTCCATGAAAATAGAAAGGTTTAATATCATACTGTGAAATGTTCCATATCAGCAATAATGGCTCCACAGACAAAAGCGTTTGAGGGACCCTCCACAGAAAAGTTACACAATGCACTTTTAAAGGGATTATGGAGAGGGTCAATCAATAATCTGTTATAAAATACAGTCACTAAAACACTCCAATACAAAACTATTCAATTTTCATTTTCTTACAAGAGGCACGTTTATTTGAATTATGTCTTATTTTTAATAAATCATAGTTATTTTCTGACCATTAAAGATTTTGCAGAGGGTACGTGGAATTGCGTCGCCCTCTAGTGGTTAAAGGAGAAATAGAGAAAACACTGTCAATCTACTAACTCTTCAACACTACGAGAACAATACACTACGATGGTAAATGTGGTCCAACGTGACTAGTGCTGTGCTTTTTCCACCTACACCTCCCTTGTTCTAAGAATGCAATCTGTAATGTTTAGTGTACAGGCCTGTAGTGTTGTAATAGAGGATTGAAATAGGAACAATACAAACAAATCTGTCTAAGCTGAAGTAATCACACGGGTTCTTTTATGCTCTACAACAGCCTAGTTCACAGCTACAATAGTCTGTTATCCTCTGAGCTCTGGCTGATGTCTGACCAGTTAAAAATCAAAAAACATACCTGGAACTGTTTTTTTGTTTCACTCACAAATGTTTAACACACAAACCCTGCATATTTAGGCTGAGTTCTTCCTTCACACTTCCACCTTGTGATGTCACGTGGTTCTACGTACCTTCACTAGAATCATTTGAATAATTTCAGCCTTGGAATTGCCAATTTCTATTGAACAAAAGCTAAAAGGAAGCTGTTAACGTGAATCATATTGCTTCACGATAAGGTCAGGAGGAAGAGAGCGTTTTGAGCTTTGTAGATGTAGAAAGACTAATAACCCAAGATTACTTATACACTTATACAACCTTGATAAGAAAATGTTTTGATATTACTTTGTACTGGGCTATTGTGTAATACTGATATTTACATGGCCTGTGTCAGAGAGCAAAGAGCCATACCTTGAATATACTAAAGCCAATAGTCAGGTTTTCCCCTTGGCCTTGTTTCCTGTGAATCTTCATATCTTTTTGCTGCAGAGAGATCAGGGCCTCATCTTCCTCTTTTGTCACATCAAACAAATACTGCACAAAAACAATGTTAATACCCAATAGCTTTACCTAAATCAGTCAGTTATTATCACTCAGTCATTAGTGTTAAATACCTGTGGGTTCTGTAGAAACGTAAATTTGTGGTTTGCACAGCCCCCACACCGGTTGAGGAGAGGGTCAGCATTTTTAGTCCAGCTCCCAAAGTGCACAACCTCATTCCAGGTTTTGTGTATACTTAAGACGGAGGTATTGATGAGACGACAAAGATCTGCATCGGTGAAGAACTTGCACCAGTCTGAAAATGCCATCCTGTGGACATCAATGCACAAAATGGTATTAATTATTAACTAGGGCAGGGCAGTATGGCTTGAATGTTTTATCAGGATATAAAAGAGAAAATGTGGCTTATATAATATTTCCTTTTACTTCTTTCAGGCTGTTTTCAGTTATAACTATAAGCTTGACTTCCATTCCTCCCATCTGATCTTGTTTATTATTAAAGTTTTCAGACTCTGCAGAGAGTATTCATGGTCACTGTTTAAGTTAGGTTTTAGCAACAATTGCTGTTTGCCTCTCCTTACAACTGGGAGGAAAATTAAATAATAAGTTATTCCCAAATCCCCAAACTTAACACAATACATCACCAGTGATAAGATATGGCCCAGCCCTATTAGTACCGCAAGGCACAGGCTTTGTATTATGTACAGTAATTGAGCAAGTACCAAAACTCTCCATCATCAGCAACTGTGATGCCAAGATTTCCTCTTTCAGTGTCACCGACCTTAGACCATTCTTCAGAGCTAAAAGAGTATATAGAAGAAAAAAAGTAACACAATAAGTAAGTGATATCATATATTGTATAAAACTTGTATTTGTGATTAAGTTGTATATTTTGGAAAAAACATATATATATATATATACTATATATATATATATATATATATATATATATATATATATATATATATATATATATATATATATATATATATATATACATATATATATACATATATATATATATATATATATATATATATATATATATATATATACATATATATATATATATATATATATATATATATATATATATATATATATATATATATATATATATATATATATATATATATATATATATGTTGTTGTTTTTTTTTGTTCTATCATGTTTAACAGATCAAAACTATAAATAGTTGTTTTTTTTATTTCTTTCAGTCAAACATTTTAATTTTATTTTATCTGTTGAAAAGTCATACTATGATGTCAGTTTACATCATCAAAAATCTGAATAAGATCCAATTTTGCATTTTAAAAGCAGATCAGTATAGCACAGTGATCAATATTAGCAGGTTGCCTCATTATCAGTGTTTCTGCCTCACATGTCACTCCAGGCTCCGTTCCACTCAGTCTTGCCCCAGGGGTTTCTCATGCGGATCATTGGGATGGTCTCATTTTTAAAGAAGGCCAACAGTCCATGACCCAGTCGCACCTTCTTCACCGCCGTCACAGAGTATGCATGGCCCTTCACCAGACCATTGGCCATCTTCAACTCTATTTCATGTGGTTGAGCCTGTAACAAAGGTTCTATTAGTTTAGAACTCACAAAGAAGGCTACAAATATTCCATTATATTTCCACAAATGGATAGTAACTAAAAAATGAGGAACTGGTGTGGAATGTGGAACAGACACTGGAACTAAATATATTTACATGTATAAAATTTTAGATAACAGAAAAGTTTGCATGCATTTCTTAATTTAGGTAGTTCTCACTGAACTCTTTACTGGCAGGTAAGATATCAGTAAAACATTTTCCAACAAAGAACGGATATATTATACTCTTTTGATCATGATACTTAGAGATCCCACAGTCCTCCTTTTGTTTCAAGTATTAAGAAAACACACAACACACAGCCAACAGGTTCAAAATATCCTTTATCACAATGCAATGCCTTTAGTCTTTTAAAAAGATCATCTTTACTGAATTACAAAATGTATTGTTGTATATTTTTAGTTTGTATATCATGTGTTCACATGCTGTGTTGACTGCTCTGCTGGCTGCAAATGAGATTTTAAAATGTACACAAACATTTCTGTTACTCTGGGACATCTGTTGTGTTTTTGCTTCGCCTGAAATGTTCCACAGTATCCATCTTAATAGAGACAAGTGGGTGACGTCAACAGGCCAAGTTACAGGTCAGATCTATGGAGAGGCATCCCTGCTCACAGTAATTGATTGTTTGATTTTTTTTTAAACAATAAAGTAATAGTAACAAAAAAAAGATGGATAAATTTAATGTCATACTGTGGAGCCCTCCAGGCGTTAATTACCCATGGAGACAAGCAGGTGGCAGACTCTCAAAGATAATACTGTGACTGACCTTGATGGAGCAGCTGATAATGCCTCCTCTGTCATAGACTTTGAGCACATCTGCAAACAGTTCATCTTGTTTCTTCTGGTCACTGTGATAAGCTCCCTCCTGCAGGTCAATGGTTTCTGCCACAGCTCCACTGAAGTCTACCACTGCATCCCCAGTGTTTCCACCCTCCAGTGACTCGTAGCAGCCAGACAGCCTGTGGAAAAAGGTTGCATCTCATACACTGGAATTACATGTGCATAGCTGGATGTCTAATCAACTGTTCCACACAATAATTAGCATTAATATTTAATTGCTATGAAAAATACTGTAGTTCTGACACATTAATTATTCTGCTGCACGTGTCTCTGATCATGATATATTATAGTTTCTATATCTTGCCTTGGTTGAAATGACTTGAATTCAGAATATTAATCTGGATTTCAGTAATTTTGCCAAATTTTAATTGAATTACTTATGTCACACAGAATATTTAATTGTTTTTGGGACATTTTTGACAGGTTAGAAGATAATTTAGCTTGAAATAATAAAAAAAAAAGAAAATTGTAGTCTAGTAAATGATTAACTATTATTATTATTATTATTATAGTTAATAATAATAATAATAATAATAATAACTAGAAAAGCACTCAGAGAGCGCAGACCTCCGCCAAGGACTACCCCCATTTTTTATATAAATTGCGATAAAATCAGTCTTCTGGATCAGATCCAGATCAGCCTTTGGAATATGAAAGAGGATCCCATTGTCCATCCATGAGTCAAATTTCATGGGGTTTGGTCAATAATTAACCGAGATATTGAGAAACAAAATTTTTGGCCCCATTTACCACAATGTTAACTAAAATTTCAAAGTGATCCAGAATCCAGGATTTCTTCTGGATCACCCCCAAAATGAAATCTTCTTCCTTTTCACATTTCCAACAAATCCTGAAAATTTCATCAAAATCGGTCCATAACTTTTTAAGTTATGTTGCTAACAGACAAACAAAAAGACAAACAAACAGACAAACGCCGGCAAAAACATAACCTCCTTGTCAGAGGTAATAATAATAATAATAATAATAATAATAATAATAATAATGCATTTGTCATAGAGTGAACTTGAAATCACTCAACAATTTAGTGCATAATTCATCCCCTCCATACTCGATGGTGGTAAACTACTATTGTAGTCCTGGGCTAGACTGACAGAAGAAAGACTACCAATCTGCACACTCAGCCCCTCCAACCACCACTCAGAAACACACCACATTCACGCTAAGAACATTATCTGAAGTGTCTAAATAGCTACTGAAATTAATATTATTCTCTTGAATTCATGTAATTCAAACCAATATTGATATTCATGTTTTGCAGTGTTGAAGACTTTGGTGTTACTCACTTAGCATAGGCCTTCTCCAGCAGAGCGCTCCAGAACTCGTTGTTGTCTTTTGAATGACAGTAGATGAGGTCCCCATTGATGGTGGGCAGTCGGTCGTCCACCACCACGTCCATCCACTCCCCAAAAATCCAAAACTGAAAGTGGAAGATCCCTGCATAGTTCTCTGGGTGTTTGTCATCCCACTCCTGCTCCTTCCAGTCTGGGATCACCTGTAATGAAAGACACAGGTATTTGTCCAAGTTCACGTAGACCTTCAGGTGAATTCCATTACCTAGTTATACCACATTTTTGCTGTAGTCCACAGTGTAGAATTTAGCAAAAGAGTTATTATTTTTATTGTATTGATTTCTTCAGCATTGGGATATTTAAAAAGTTAACAAGTTGTGGAAATTGCGTTGTCAAAAATCATTACTACTAATCATTACTTTACTAATTGATACCAAAATTGTATGATCGGTGTATGACCATCTGTTGTAATAAATGTTTTAAATTCATTAATTTATTTCTACTGCAAAACAAATCACAGATTTTTTTTACTGTATATCTGAATTTGTATAAGCCCAAATGGTAATAATGAAGTATTACTCATGCTTACTTTGTGTTTAAAATTACATTCTATTGCAATGGGGTTAGACATTTTTTGTTAACAAGAGAATTAAGATCCATGATAATTTTCAATGCCATTTGGAACATCTAAAACAACACACGCATTTTCAACTGCTATACTCACCCTTTTCCATAAATTCTCCTTCAGGGCCAAACAGGAGCAGGCAGCAACGAACCAGCAGTTTCCCACAATTCCTTGGTTCAAGTCATGTGAGCTAATACCCTCCACAAACAGATGTGGCGAGTTACTGATCTCCTACGACAGGCGGGAGGGACATGCAGTCATTTGGAGGTTCTATACATTTCACAGTCTGAGTGTATGTAGTGAATCATGCATAGTACACAAAAGGATTATACATGATAGGACTTGCTTTTAGTGCTGCTATACCTCATAGAATTTGCAGTTAGTCTAATGTTAAACCAATGGAAGTTTTAAGATGCTATATACTAAACTTGATTCAAAGTATTCTGACACTATAGATAAATGTATAGTAGTGAACCAGTGAACATCTTATCAGGTTGTTCCATGGCTACTTTTTGTTAATAAATCTCTATGGACATTTTGTACACTTGGCAAACATGGCAGATGGCAGATTTCCATGTTTCTTGATATTTCATTCTGAGCTCCATAGCACTTACCCCTGGTCTCTTCCACACCACTCTTCCAGGTGGAGGTTTCCGAAAGTACAGGGACGAGTTGTTGGCAGGGAATTCAGGATCTTCAAACAGCACCTTATCCCTGATACAGGTCTTCTTCAGATCGGAGTAGTGCTGGTTCTTGAATGGGGCAGCGGAGGAAAACATGGTGCAGAGGGCTCACAGCTGTGGACCAGACACCAGACACGAGGTAACTTAACACAGGAAATACTCAGAATAACTACCAAACTAGACAGAAACACAAATTAGAGGTGTAGTGGAAGGAGTACTCAGATCTGTGCACATGTTATCTTTCAAAATAAAATGACAATTGATGTTGAGATTCAAATCCAAAATAAAAACAGTGTTGTCACGATACTAAAATTTAAACCTAATTTGATACTATGGAATACATTCGATACTTTATAGAGATTTCAATACAACAATAATAATAAAATATAGCCGCAAGCGGCGATGATCGGCCCTCGCTCGAGCCTACGCCACGCCACGCCGCACCTCGACCATGCTGAGCCCTGCACATGCCGTGCTCCACGAATGCACCTGATCTACGTTTTGGAGTGAACAGTAACAATTAGGGCGCTGTCGCGGCCCACGGGCGATGCCAGCGTGCCATGTCATGTCAGTCACTGGCATGTGAGTGTGAGTGTGTGTTTGGAAAGGGGAGAGCGCTTTGCGCTCTGTTGCGTGCGCTGCGTGCACTGCTGAACAGTAACAATAGGCCCTACGCCACCCATGGCGCTCGGGCCTAATAAATGCAATTTTTTTAGACAATAGATTTCATAGATTCATTTTCAACACCAACATAGTAGTACTTTCTTTGCGTTACTATGGGATCTTAGTTCTTATAGTTCTGACAAAGCTGATATATCAAATTTGTATTACTTTTGAGAACCACAATAGTCAAAGTAATTATAACACTACCTTTCTAAGAAATTTTTTGTGATTAAGTGTAAGAGTATATAAATAGTTCTACCTTTCTCCTAGTAGGCCTTTAACTTATTTGCCATTTCCAAACTTTCAGCGACATTTAAGTCGACAGTGGGAATAAATTTTGAGAATGTGAGGATGAAACTTGTTCTTTCGCAAACATCCCCTGAAGGCAAGTAGAGCCAACACACCCTTCCTAATCAACATGTATAAGATCATAATATTAATTCCCAGAATGAGTTATGGTAATAGCTCAGGGTGGCCGGAAACATTACAAAAATCTGACCATCTTAAATTTGAAAAGGACAATTTGCTCATATTAAACGCCCTAAAATAACACAACAAAATAAGTATAATTCACTGTACAAAAACTGTATTGTCTCTAAATAGTATAGCTTACCACTTGTCAGTATCAGCTACTAGGCCAAATCACAGTCCTATTTCAAGTATGAAAACAAAAAAAAAAGTTATTTTGAGACTCAAAACAAGCCCACAACTTCTAAACAAAGCAGTTAATATTAATCCCACCATTTGCAGTATTGAGCCTGTGTCCAAACATCTTCCGGTTTCACACTCAAAAGAATGTGAGCAGGTATTGTTGGCTACCTGTTCACTCTGCCCTCTCACATAATTTCAGCATGTGCATACAGCCACGCCCTAGTGTTGTCAACAAGTTAATATTAGATCTTACTCTATGTTTTACTCTGAAATTGACATTAGTAAGTGTAATGCCTGTACATTTGAATGACGAAAGGCTGTCACCAATCATGTAATCGGCCATATCAGTTTTGTCATCTGAATTGTTTACAACTCAACTAATACCGCTGATACTATTAGGAGTATGTTGAGATCTCTCATGTCTCAGGCAGAAACTTGATTCAGCATAAAGTCTAAACTAACTTGAAAAGCTGATTTACAACAAATGCAAACTGCTGATCAGCTGGAGATTTTAAATGTATACAAACATACCTAGTCTGTAGGACTTCAAAATTTCATTCAGGCAGTTCCCCAAATTGTTGTCAAAGATATATCAGTAGTTCCATGTTATTATTCTTAGCCGTCTACTTCCTGGGTGTGCAACCAGTGGTTGAAACTGGTCTGGCAGTTGAGGGCTGGATTCAAGTCGGCACGAGAGGGAGGAGGAAACTGAAAGGAAACACCCATGAAACAACCACAGGTGAGACAAGAGGCCACATGTCCTTTATCAGTGTCTACTGATAAACTTTGGCTACCTGTATGTTTAGTGTTGTGAGCAAACAAGGTATTATGCAACAAAATAAATAAAAGGTTATGGTAAAAGACTATGACTGCGTCAAGACTGTGTGGCAGTCTATTTTTAAAGACTTTAGTAGCATCAAACATATTGTTTCAATTACAGCTGAAGCTGGCTCAGCCCTCTAAATCAGCTCTTGAGTAACATGAGGATAGCAGAAGAATGCTTGAGGGACCCATGGCAATGAAGTTCATACAGTTTTGCCAACAGCAAAATAACTTTGCAAGAATGTATCCATTGAAATTTGTGTTCAAATAAAAGTATGGTTACTTGAAATACGAGCTTGTGACGCATTCTTCCCGATTTCATAAACATGCTGACATGAATGTGTCTCTTGTGGTTGAAACAATGTGACTCTGTGCTGCAGTGCCAACCTCAGAACATTCAGAAATCTTTCACAATATTTTATATTCAAAATCATCCTCCATCTTTTCAGTTACATTGTCACGGTGTATGCTGTTGTATCAAATGACAGAAGTTGAAGCAGTTCAGAACGGTAGTTTCTAGAGGTACAGTCTAATCTCCCTTCTTTGATATAGGCTAACAGTTGCAAAGGTTCAGATCATATGCAACAAACAAGACAAAATAATTATTCAGGTGTAATTTTAAAGCAGTTACCCTTGCATCACAAAGAAGCGAACTTCAGCATCGGTCTGTCTGGGTTAGAGTTTCTCTTCAGATGCAACGCCGAAGACGTCCACGAAAAAAGGAGTGAAACTGTAAGTCACGTGTCTTTGTTAGTTCTTCAAAAACCCAAACGTCCAATCAAAGCAAGATTAGTGTCTGAAGCCTAGTTTGTGAATGCAAAACACTTTTATTAAAGCAAACATAAATAATGCGGTTAGAGAGTAAAAAATAAATTAAAAAAAAGAGAGAGACGTCATTATTTTCATTGCCGTCATAACAAAAACTTCGTTTCTTACAAAAAAATGCAATGTTTACTTTTTGAGCTACCACTAGGGGTCAGCAAAGACCGCGTAATATATTATAGCCTACATTATAGTAAACGCAATTGAACTAGGAACTATAGGACATTGTTTAACTATTTTTCACACGACAAAAATCTCAGGTTACGTCTACATTTGCTAATGCAATTCACATGCTTAAAGTAAACTGAAAAGGCCCAGGTGTTGTACAACACAGACACATGATTGATGTATGATCTTGATGAGGCACCCCCAAACACACCCCATGAAACAACAGTTAATCTTTTCTCTGTGATTTTGTAAAATTCATAAACAAGTCAAGTCTCTTAAGGACAAAAGAAATGTTTATTTTAAAGTACACATGGACAACAATGCATGCACACCAAAAGAATTAGTTTTTAACGCTTTGCCTGGTAAAAATTTATTCTATTTAATTATTAACAGGAAAATGAATGTATGTTCATACATACAGAAATCCAGTCTGTCCTCTGTGCTCCACAATGTACGGTGGAGAGCACCCCATTCAAGGAGAGCTGTGTAAATAATGCATTTGCTCATTTCATGTTTTACATGTTTAAGATAAAACTACAAAAATGTCAGTTTTAATCTTTGAAAATTACTTTCTAAAAATCCCTTTGACTCACTTCAGTGGCTCATTAGTGGCTCATTTGACCTCAGATGGCAAACATTTCTCCAAAATGTTTACCAGCTGAGGTTTCAAAAACTCTGGGACAAAAACAAATGCATTCTATTTTTTCAGTTTTAACCCAAAATATATGTAATAGTCCTTAAAACCTATAATAACATCATTCAATGCCAAACTACCTAAAATTATCGTCCCAGGAGATTTACCAAAAATGGCCCAGTTTACCTTCTCCCTACTTGAGCATATATGATATATTCTATATATCACATATCATATATGATATATGATATATCATATCAATGTCCATGCCACGCCACGCCACGTCCTATATGAATCCTCCTTATGGTTAGCAACAAAACTCTGTCCATTGCTCAGCCCACAAGACTACTTTCCCCAGACAAAGCTCCTTGGTCCTCAGAAATTCATTATAGTCTTCAGCATTGTCCCATGTCCTCTGCTTCAGTTTGGGGTCACAGACTCCACACAGGCCTTCATAAGGGCTGGAGCTCCATCTTCATCATCATCATGGCCACATTTTCTGGTCTGAGGATGACAGAGTGAAGCATTTTGGAGGGTTTGCCCACACAAAGCCTCTTGGCCCTCTGCAGAACTTCCTCCTCATCATTGTCCCAGCTCCTCTTTAAATTTCTAGCTCGACCTTCATCATCATTGTTGTCTCTGCGTCTCTTTGCTGGCATCTAAATCAGTCAGTTGTAATTAGTGTTAGTTATTATCAGCACATTGTAATATATATTACTTATTAGTGCACAAATCTTTAAAGCAACAATTCTCAAACTTTTCACATCAATTACCACCAAGATCATATTTGAATTTCTGAGTATCACCAGATCTAAATCCAGGCATATTTTAATAAAATAAAAATAACAATGTTGGAGTGCTGCACTGGATCAAAAACTTATGCATACAGGTGCTCATCAAACCAGAGGGCTTAGATTCTTGTAGAGTAAAAAAAAAAGGATGGCAGAGGCACTCTGATTTGCAGTGAATTTATTAATAGTCACGCCAACGCATTTCGACTACGCAACGTGTTGGCGTGACCATTAATAAATTCACCCCAAATCAGAGTGCCTCCGCCATCCCTTTTTCTATATCTTAATGTATATTTGTGTATATGTATACTGTTTTTAAATAAATGTTTGAGTCCATCTCAACTCTGAGTCTGCCTATTCATATGACAATACATGGGTTAGCTGTATTTTAAATTACAGGAAAGTATTGGCAACAAAATTGCCAGGTAATACATTTACATTTAATATACAATATTTTGTTGTAAGCAGTAAACCAATAATTTACTGTATACTTCAAACCAATGAATAAATGTAAAAAAATAAAAAATAAAAATAACCCAACAAAAACCTGTAAAGTGTTCCCAGGTCTCACCTGTAAATATGATCTACAGTAATTTGCTGAAATATTATAGCAATTATCTGGAAACAAAATTACTGTGACAGCTCTATAGAGTTATAATGCACTCACTATACAAAATGTACATTCATGAAGAGCTACTAACAGGACAATGCACTGGTCAGGCAGGTGCACTGGTCACAGGTGCATTTATAATGCAGCCTTCTGACAGTATTATCTATACATTACTGTCAGAAAGATGAATAAACATTAAATATCTTCAGAAAACAAACCAAATGAGCATTTACTTAACTTAGAAAAGTTACAGATAATTTAATGTGTGGGGAATTTGGCCTAAAGAACTTCTGATGGTGTCAAAGACACATTTGCAGTTTCCATGGTGATGATGGAGCCTTTTCAGGGACAAAACTTCTCCTTTTTAATAATTTTTACAGCAAGCACCAAGCATGGGATGTGGGGTCAATAGTGAGTATAATAGTGAGTATGGCTTTATTATATTGTGTTTGAACCATTTGTTTTATAAAAATGAAGATCAAGACCAAAGAGATAAAATTCAACCATTTTAATTGCAAAAGGATACTGGTTAATACATTGAATGAAGCGTTGATAAGCCACTGTGACAATGCAAAATACCACCGAAAATGACATTGTAAAATTTCCAAGAAAAAAAGTAGTTGATTTGCTCAGAAAAGGTTTACATATGAAAGATGGAAGTCTATTTACACCAGGACAAAGTGTCTACAAAACAAATGTTGGAGGCCTCTGTATGTGGAGTTATGTCCCGTTCATATCTTATCAAAAATTGTACTCAAAAAAGGCACCACTGTAGGTGATGAGCCAGATACACAAGACAAAACTTTTCTGACAGTTGTTGTAAAAATTAATACAAATGAAATAATATTAAGAAGATACAGACCGTGTGAATTACATCTGACTGATACAGCAATGTGTTTTTGTACTATTATTCTCAAAGTTGTCTGTCCCTGTTGGTTTAATCTGTGCTGGTGTGACAGCGCCCCCTGTAGGGAAAATATGTTTATTACACTTACAGCACCAAATTTTTGGGATAACAGTAAAACACATACTCAGGTTTCAGACACAACAGAACACTCACAACAAAACAGGTCAACATCAGTTTAAGCTCATCTCTTGGGTCATTTCTTGGGTATAAAAAAACTTGTCATCACATGTGACATTTTAAAATATTTTTATCTCTAAATGCATAGATTTAAAAATCAATTGCTACTACATCTGCAGCTTCTTTTTTATAGTAATTGTTAATTGTGGTCACGGATTGCAGTGCTGGCCAATAGACAGTAAAGTGTCTAGTTGCTGTGGATTCTGACTTTGTGCTTCAGTGGGTCCAATTTAAATCCCTGCTCAGAACCTGAGAGGTCTTTTACAGTCATTCAGACACATAATGCAGGTTTGGTGGAATAGAAAAAGAAAAACCTCAAATAGAGACTTAGGTAAAGTGTTTGTAGTAGTTAAAATTGTATAGAAACTTATCCTAAACGATACCCTTGATATAAATTAATACATTATATAAAATATAAAAACCCACATAGACTTAGACAAGATCTTCTCCCTGTTATCTGAAAACTATTCTGAGCCATGCAAAATATGAAAATTCCCACTCCCGTTTAGCTCTGAATCTAAAACCTTCCGATGATTGACAGTAAAATATCATGCATAAATGTCCCGCAGAGCCACAACCATGATCCCTTTTGTATAAATATTAGTCTAAAACATACTTTGGCTTTAAGACCTTAATGCTTTTAATAAAAATGAGGGAATAGTAAACTACTACTGCATGTGGTGAAATGGCCTTTTTCCTTTGGTTGTTCAAACACCATTAGGTCCGACATGCCCATAGTATGAAAAAGTCACGCTTTTTTATCATGCACTGCACTTATGGACATCTCATGTTCAGACAACTATTTATTGAATAATGTGTTTGTATGGGCTCAAAACAGAGGAAACACCAGCCTAAATCCATTTAAAGAATATGCCAATCAATACAATTATAACTTTCGATACCGGATTCCTGCCAGTATCCCAGACAACTTAATCTGCATGACAAGTGGGTGCCTCTTCTGTTTTAAATATACCCTGTTGTTGACTATGTAGTTGTTAGTCAAACATTAATGTCATAGGAAAATGGACGGAAAAACAGTGACAGACAATGCGCAGTGATGCAGTAGTTCTACACATTATATACAGCGGGCTACAAGACTTAGACTAGCCTCCGTTTCATTGCCAACTGTTGGGCAGAAGGACACTGTGAGAAATATCAAAGTTGAACCAGTTCTAACAAACACCCTTTAAAATGTCCATTTGCTGCTTGGAATCAGAAGTGGAAAAAGTTCAAATGTGACAAGTAAAAAACGTAATTTGAAATATTTGTACAATGTGAAACCTGTCTTAAGTGAACAAGTGCATCTTCTAAACTGACTAACCCACAAAACTTTAAAAACACCAGAACATTAGCAAGTGATTAGTGTAATGTTTTTTCATCAGGATTAAAAAAAAGGATAGTGAAATTCACAAGCAGCAAACATACATGGCCCCGATGAATAAGGTTTTTCAATAGACAATATGTAGTTTCCATGACAACATATGAAGTGAGTAAAAACAAAGATTCTCGCTTCAGGGGTAGGAGATGGATGTTTACATAGATTCACCCTGGGAGTCCTCATCATCCAGAGATAACGGAAGATATAGATCCTGTAAAGACAACAGCATAAAAAGTGTGTTAATGTATAAAATAGTGGTGAAGAAGGAGTAGTAGGAGAAGATAGTAGGGAGGGAGCGGGGTGGGTACCTTCTGCTTGTTGTTGTGGCCTGGGCTGGTGGGGGTGGAGGTGGGGGAATGCTTAGAAATCGGGGTGGAGAGCTGACTGCTGGAGCCTGTCCCGTTAGCTGAGAGGGGCAACCCAAAGTGGACAGAGGAGTGCAGGGGGGAGGATGACAGACCAAGAAAATGCAGCAAGGATTAGAAAGTGGTCCAAGACAATGTTACAGCAATGTTTGGCTTTTTGGGGCTTAACATACAGAAACGTCACTAAAACAATTTAAAACACATTTAAATTTAAGTGAAATCTGACATTTTCTGAAAATTAAATGACTAAACCTTGATATCATCAGCACTAAAACTAAGTGCCAATCTGGATTTATCCGGAGCAGAGCAAATTGACTGAGGGTGCATTTGAGTTTCAAAGGGGTGCAAACAGAAAACGCTTCCTTTATATATGATTATTTTAGATGCCTGAAATTAGGGTGCAAACATTTCTTAAAAAGCTGTGGATCATTAATCTGTATGGAGAAAAGCACCACCAGGCTATGAATCAGGTCTGTGGGGAGGCATATGTTTTTCGCAGTGTTTTAGTCCAATAAAAACACCAATAAATAAATGGTTTATTTAAGATGATTCTTGGATGAAATCTTATGCAGTAAGGCTTTAAACTAGGAGCAGGAGGAGACAATGTCTGATCCAAGAAAACCTGGACAATAACCAAAATGTTTATTCTAGATATTTACCAGGTTAACCCAGAAAATAAATTGAGAACTGCAAAAGACCCATTATTAATCACCCAAAGAATTCCATGCACTGTAGGTTTAAAAGCACCGCCTGAGTGTTTTTGGCATGTTACTAAAGTCATTCAAGGTCCATGTTTAATTCAGCCACTTTGCATCTTCACAGTTGCTAGGATTCAGTCAGTTTTGGACAATTGTTTATATCTACGAGTGGTGCAGTGTAATGGGGTCGTCTGTGTGTGTGTTAAAGAGTTTTGCCCATAAAAGATGAAAAGATCTCAGACACTATGAGCCAGATGGCCAGTGTAAATTCAAGCCAAGTGGGAAAGACAAGAGGATAAAGCTTCATTGTTAACTAAACGCAATAGGCTTTTTTAACTATTCAGACAGATAACTGATTTAGACTTAGCAAGCTGCTCAAACTCATGTCAATTACAATTCGTAAACCCCATTTCTTTGTTTGAATACAATTAGAGACATTCAAGATTTGTGTGTGCATGTTACAAGCTAGGAAGGAGGTGCTTATCTTGCATATTTCAAAATTAAGCCAGTTTGACCATTTATAAAACAACTTTGGCCATCTCTTCACCATTTCATAATAAGAAAGGAATGTACATTTGTTTTAGTCGTTGATCAGCGGAAGTTTCAAAATAACTATTCCAAATACCCCGTTTTAAACTCCTAAATGTCTTATTACATTTTTAACAAGCCAGAGTCATTCCTCACCACAACACTAGATCACCTTTGACCTCCGGGGCACAACAAGAGCTGCTAATGCTCAATATTTCCTGTGTTTCACATGTTTAGGCTGCCATCTGCTATGTTTAGGATGAGGCACCCCCATCAATAATCAATAAGATTTGTTAGAAAGGCACTAAAGACACAAGGACCCTGCAGCACTATGACCCACTCCCAGTTAGGATGGTCATGATAACAAATTATGAAGCATGATGCTGCAATTATCATAATATAATATTGGAAAATTCTTTATGCCACTTTTGCAATATCTGAAGGCAGGATCCAAGTAAACCCTTTTCTAAAAGTACACTATTGTTAAAAAAAAAAAAAAAAAAAAAAAAAAAAAACAACTGCTACACAGACAGAGCAGAATTTAAATATTTAGTACATAGTTAGTCATGGAAGTCAAATCTCAAATCTTTTTATTTTTTTTATTTACTTATTTATTTATTTTTACCAAATTAACCCATTTCGTGACAGGTACAGGTACACACAGGTACACAACTATTGATCCCCCAAAACAGTCTCACGTATGACTTATTGAATGGCAAGTCAATATAGTAATTATTGTGTCAGGGCCAACCTCAGACAATCATGTAGTGGTGTAAACTGTATGATGATAACATTTGTCTATATTCTGGTTTGGCAGGAGCTGACAGAGAAAACAACTTTTTTGTTAGAGCCTGAGTGAGAACCAGTTTCATAGCGCCAACTGCTCACCCGACTAATGCTGCTATAAAACCACTCTGGAGTCGGACAAACATCTTAAGAGAAATATGTGGCTGTTATTTTAAGTTAAAAGGAGTTGTTAACATTAAAGATTTAGTTAAAGCCATCTCCCTGAAGATCCTGTGCCTCTAGGATGGGTTCAGTTGTTTAATTTACAAATAGCTGGAAGATGTTGGCCCTTTGTTTATGTTGCATGCATTATTTATTACGCTTTGGAGAAAAGGGTGTGTAGAGATAATAGTAGATGCCTTAACGACACTTATTTATTTCAGTGGCCAATAGAGATATATTTAAAAGACAATGATAAACTCACTTGATTCAGCAGGAGATTTGCACCGTTTAATTGGCCCAGGGCTCTTTGCTGATCCTTTCTGACCTTTGGGTGTCTTCATCACCCTGCATTCTGTCACAGACAAAACAAGATTGGCAAGAAAGAAAAAATAGTTATGGCAATATTAGCCCTTTACATAAACAATTATTAAAAACTTAATATGATGTTTTGCTCTTCCTCTTTCTAAGGGATTTTCAGTGGCACAAAAGGTCCACTTCTCTAATAAACATCTGGTTTCAGCGGTCACCACAGAGATTCAACCACCAATATTTATCCTGGGAGAGGCACAATAGTACACTGGCTTATGACTTGAATGTGGCTAGATTATTTTGCTAATGTAATGTAGCTTTATTCATTGCCTTCTTTACCATGTGATTCTTTCTGTGTAAACTTTTCTGGGTCATTGTTCAATCAGAGCAGACAGACTCCAGACACTGCCACTCCTAAGTCCCATCCTTATGTTTCATCTGCCACTCTAATCAATTTCCCATCCTTCCTCTCTTTCTCCATCAATGCTAATTATACTATCTGTCCTCCCTTCTTCTCTGGGGATGCTCCTGCCTGTCATCTCTCCTAACCTTCATACACTAGTGGCTGCAGCTGTACATTGGAGGTCTATTGTTTTCAAGGCGTGGCTCATTTGACAGTACTTCACACTGGCAGCTTGTCTGGTCTGCTTAGTAGTCTCAGAATAGCACACATGATGCTGTCAGCACTTACACCAAACTGCAGGTGCTCCTCCCCATCCTGTGTTTTACACTGAACAATAACCACATGGGACTAGAAACTAGTATCTATTTTAGTCTTTCTGAAAAATCCTTTGTATGAAGTAGACATGGTGCTAAAACTTCAGTTTTTGTGACCCACTTTTCTTGTGAGAAAATCTGAGATGTCTTTACATCGTTACTGCTGCTGTACACGAAAGGCTATTTACACAGAGTAGTATGGAGGCAAATAATTTTTCTTTAGAGACTCTGAAAATAAAAAAACAACAACTATACATTTTTTTAAAAAAATCACTTTTTAATTTCAGTATGCGTTTTGGACACTGTAATCTAGTTTTACTGATACCCACAAGATGGAGAAAGGTTCATAGAATTTTCAAATATTTTTGTCTGTGCAAAAAGCTTAAAAGCTTGATATTCCCAGTTAGAAAATACATGACTGCATGATATCAATGTGCATTTCCATATCCCAAAAGACATTTTTTGCAGGAAATGTCAATATAGAAATCATTAACCTTTTATAGTTTCCTGATATCTATTTATAAAAAATAAAAGGGAATAAAATACAAAAAAAAAAAAAAAAAAACAAGCACGTTATCATTACCTCCAACAAATCTTTTGATATGTCACTTTTATTTTTATTCATCCACCACCAAACACAGACCAACAAGAAGTCCAAAATGCATTGACTGATTTCTGTTATTATCACCTATAAACTTTTAAGGCAAGTGGGTTTGCAGTGCAACATTAGGCGTCTGATGTCAACATAGACTTTCTATGATGCCCCCAAACTAGATGTCTGTTTTTTATTTAGCTTTGCCCTGAAAATATGGTCGCTTGTGTAAAACCATTTAGAATTAAATCCTATGGGAGACCCAGATAGATGAAATTAAAATCATTCAATTTCAACTTTTATCATTTGTAATGAAGAGAAAGTGGTGCAAATTAGAATTATATTCATGGGGCATAGACATTTCATGATATGCTGAGTGCTTTGAATGCAGATATTAGCTGGGAGTGGGTGGCTAATATGATAAATAAAAATAGACACTTCAGACAGCTATAAGGCAGCGTCTCACTAGCAATCTGATCAGAAGTAAAGAAGCCACTCAAATGAGCCACAAAATATCTTCAGTCTTAAACCTTTCTCTATTTGACAGATTTGGATTTTTCTTTCGCCATTTCCTTCTGTATTTCTCTGCTCTATCAGCACCTCCTGATCAGCTGGCCTAAACCTGTCACACTGTGGATTAATGACTTGCCTTTCCCTACCCTTTTTGCTCTTGCTGCTGGCTACAGATAACACAGTTCTCCCTGTGTCTCCTGCTGTCTACATACTTACACTGCTTTAATTCCACATAGATTATTTCTGTCTCACTGCGCTTTGTGCCAAATATTAAGTCTTATTACTCTGGCCAGGACATTTGACTTGAATACATAAATTAGGAATAAAGAGAATCAACTGACTGTGTTGAAGACATAAAGCTACCCAAAAGGAGAGAGGCAGGTTCTGAATTTTAGTAGAAATAAATCATTGTAGTACGTTTGACAGAGAGGCTATCCTGACTAAAATATCATGTTCCCATAAATCATTGTCAACTGGACTGGCTATTTGAATCAGTCAAGAGCATTAAGTTGATCTGGTCTATGTGATGGTAAAATACTGTGGATCTCATGTACATAGTCAAGTGTTCCCCCATTTCAAAGAGAATATGGTGGTGCAATATTTTTTATTTGTATACTTCTCAATTTCTGGATTATGCTTATTGCCTATAGCCCTGTCATGATAATTACTATGGTATATTGACTTATTGGTCAATATATGAAAGCTGGAACAATACTTTTTTGGTGTCAGTATTTATCGTGATTTATATGATAAGATTTAAGCTGTAGAAGGTTGAATTCATCATTTTTATGACTCATTACAGTTGGAAAAAAGTGAAAAAGCATTTCATTGTATTATTTATTAGTTGCAACTCATGTTTTTTAAGTTTATTGTACATTTAGATTAATGTTTATGGTTTAAATCTGCTCTTGGGCTTTTGTATCTGTGGCATAAAATAGTTTCAGAATTATCTGGCATAATTGCCTATATAAAATCTTTATGCAGTTATTTTAAGTATGCTGATCATCCAATTGCTTTTAGACTATGGGAAGGAATTAACTGGAAACACTGCAGCTTATACAGTTTTACGCATTTTTATAGCTTTATAAAACATCAAAAATCCAATGATGCTTACCATTCTCATCCAGAGAAAAGTCATCTTGTGCATATCGAAATTTCTCTGGCCCACATGCAATAAAGACATCATCATCGCCAAAGAAATCCTGGAGGCACGTAACCTGTGAGACAAAAGATCAAAACAGTCAGACTATAGTAATGTCATTATAGTAAAAGTTAAAAAAAAACGGTACTTATATTGCCAATATATGCATGCACCATAACATTGCAATAGTTTCCATTGGGAAGTTCTACTAAACCACACAACCATCTCATATTAAGAGGTGCAGAAACCAGACTGAGGCCATGCCAGAGCTGCTTTGGGACATTTTGCCAGCCAGGTTAATACACCAACAACAAAGACATAAACATAAAAAGGTCCCATCTTCAGTTACATCTTGGCTGTAATGTTTTACATGATTCATCTCTTTCCCTGGGGTCCCTCTCTAATATAACAGCTGCTGACACAATATGGCCTACTTGTGGCAGATGCCTTTTGACCACACCTTCTCCTGCACTTTACGTGATCCAGGCCTGTTACCTTTTCATTCATATATTAACAGACATTTACACCAAACACAGGTTTTTCTTTGGTTTTCTGAGCCTTATTCTTGAAACATTTATAATGAAACTATATTAACCTTGATGCATGATATACATGTTTGCGTCATTCTGGTCAAGGGAGATGTGCTTAAAATGTAATATGCTTAAAACATTTTAGTTATCATTTGAAAATATAAAAGCAAAAGTGCCCAGGCTCTTGGATATTACTATCATTGTTGATACTCTTAAAAACAACAGCATTTCAGCCATTATTACAGGAACATTTGTTCTAAAGAAAGTTACAAATACTCCTACTGCTATTACAACTTACAACACGAATTGTCATACAAAAACTGCTGGAAGTTTCCCAAGGTAAAAAGGTAAAATAAAAATTAAAAAGTAAGTAAGTTACATTTGCCTGAAGTGTTGACAACAATGCTTAAAATTGACATTTCATTTTGGTTAGATCCTTTTACAAAGGTAAAAAAAAAATAAATAAATAAAAAATAGACTAATAATAATCCACATTGAAATCTCTTCTTATGTGATATACATCTGAACTATGAGTAAGGGACCATTTTGGGAACGGCGTGCCCCTGCAGCTGCCATGTTGGTCCTCTGCCTTGCTCCACAAGCTCCAAGTGTGAGTGTGTGTATTAGTGTGTGTGTAAGTGTGTGTGCTGGTGACTTTGTGTTGAGGAATCCAGCAGCTGAACCTCGCGGAGAGTCCCCTGGATACACAGAGATGGTGTTCGAACTCTGGGGATCAAAATCTAATTGGTTTTCCAGACAGGCTTCACTTTTCAAGGCTGCACATAGAGCATCTATTGAGAAAATTATCAAGAGAATATATTCAAGTCTGTCAGAAAAGGCACATTATAGACACAAGGTCATTTAACTGTGCATCATGAAACAGACAGAAAGTGCCTTTACCCCAAAGAATAACAGGCCCAGAGCATCCAGCAGACTTACTTATGCTTTAATAGCTTTAAAGTCAAAGCAGATTAAATGGATAAAGTGCTGCTACCTTAAGTCTATCGACATAAGATCCACTTGAACTTAAGACCCCTTAGCGGTAACTTCTAGCTTTGTGATGGATTAGTATGAATTAATGTTCTGCAGTTATTATTGTACTGTTGAATTTTGATTCAAATACTCACAAATCCTATCCTACAATGCACCAATTCATCTATGGAATCAAATGGGAGTAATTTCAGCAACCAACTTCAATCTCAAAGCAATATTAAAGCTCTACACTTATAGAAACAGATGAAAATGCAACCAATCATTTCGATGTGGTGCAGAAGTATGATTAACTTTCATTGAAAATATTTGGACAAGTGATAGTCTTTCAGAAAAGGTCATCTTCCAAAACCACCTGGCAATAGCCTTACACAACAATGTCCAACACTATTCATTTAAAATTCTATGGCACACATACAGTTAATGGCATGTATTGTATGTGTGCGAGTCTTCTGGTGATAATGCGACGAGTGGGTGGGTCTATGGGTCAACTAGCTCTTTCTAGCCTGCCGATGCCCCCTGCCCACTGTCTTAATCTGTGCCTTACCAGCTGTCCAGACCACATGATTCCCCAAAACCCACCCAAGCAGCTAAACAAGGGTCTAGACAGCAATAAATGAATAGTTTACTTCAGTTATTTTAACCCCTGACCATTGCTTTTTATAGATCATTCAACACTAGTTCTATGGATAGTCAACTTAACGTCTTACAGTTTTAATGAACAAGGAGTTTTATTTTTAACATTATAAAAGGTCAAGCACCTTACCATCACCAGTGTAAAGACTGTAAATGTTGTAAAATCAAGACACTTGTTGAGTTAGCATTGTGATATATTTACAAATGCTATGACAAAAGACAACAGTCAAAATGGATTTGATATCTTTAAACTAATTAACTTGATAATTATTTGGGATAGATTACTTTTTGCGTCACTGGTACCTTTTGTTCTCTTCATGCTATGGAGATATCAACCAATTAAAAAGGGTCACAGGCAAAATGTCAGCACCAAGACAGATTGTTGTAACGATGGGCATCTGACATGAACCAAAACAATATCAAAATGATGTGAAGACAAATTAAAGCATATGATTTGCTGTGCTGCAAAACAATTACATGAGCAGAGACAATAGGAGACTGTTAAATAGCAAGTCTAGCACCACACACTGCATGTTAATACATTTAAATTGATAGTGCATTTGTAGGAGTCAGCAGGAAGTATTTTCAAACAAAGCTCTTGAGTGTTTTGTCTTCTAAAACATCTGTCTTTCTTTACCTTTTTTTTTTTTTACATCAGCTCATCCATTAGTCACTAAACCAAGTCAGTAAGAAAACTATGGAAGTCTGGGCTCAAGCAGTTAACTGTAGCTATAAAACATTTGGGAACCTGCATGAATCAGGGCACCAAAAATGTCTCATCCCCATCTTCAAGTTGTTGCTGAGGAGATACAATTGTGTGGATCTTTGTTAAAACACAAAAGCCAAGAGAGGTTCTAGTCCATGCTTTGACGCCTCAGGGATACACTCCTACACAGTTTGCTACTGCAAGTACAAAGACCGAATCAATAGGAAAGCCAATGTAATGCACTACAGTGTACTAGTACCAAAAACACTACCCACTTTTAGCACGAA
Source organism: Boleophthalmus pectinirostris (assembly GCF_026225935.1). Lineage (NCBI taxonomy): Eukaryota > Metazoa > Chordata > Actinopteri > Gobiiformes > Gobiidae > Boleophthalmus > Boleophthalmus pectinirostris. The sequence continues at coordinate 23,448,544 of NW_026571018.1, read as the reverse complement.
ATCACACATAAAAGACAAACATATTTACTATAAAGAATTGTGAGTAGAGATGGGAGATACAGAAAAATGTATTATTGCAATTGTGCAGGAGAAAATAACACATTAGTAAATCAAGTATATTGAGAATTAAAATCATTAAAATGACAGAAAAAGATACAGAAATAATATGGCCACCCTGAATTGTGAGATAGCAGCTACTTTTACATCTTGACTATCCACTAGAATGACCCTTTAATGAACCACATCTGGAGGTGATCTGAATGTAGTTAGCTTAGCGCACATGGCTAAAGACAGACAGCCAAATCTGCATCGTCAAGGGGAGCAGCTGGTGCCTGGTGTTCTGGGCCTGGAGCTCCGACCAAAATGTCCAAGAGGAAACTGGCTTCCCATTCTGTCTGACTGATGTGACCTCAGTATTATTACACCAGACATGCTCATATTCCCCTAGGCTCACTTGTTGATGTGGTTTCAAAAGCCTTCTTTTACAGTAGATGCAAATAGACACTGACGTACAAGACAATTAACAACTTAGCAGTTAGTGGTTTTAATGTTTTATGATCACCCAACTCCATGCACTACTGTTAGTATGGCATCACTGTTTTATATCTATATCTATATCTATTAGATATAGATATAGTCAATTTTGGAAACGCTCACTCAAATTTTTCCAACTTTTCCTGCTTCTGACTCATCAAAGCAAGCGGTGAGCAATCTGGGAAACGTGTATGATTCACACTTCATTCATGTACCTGCTAGAGTATTACCAGAATAATAATCTGTTTTTATTCTGAGAATTCATTCATTCTCAGTTTGAGAATTCATGCTACTTTGATTTTGACTGTCAGTGACTTAGAGCATTGACTGGACTGAGTGATAAATGTTAGATGGCATGCTTGTAATATGTTACTTATTGCTACTATTAATCAAAAAGGGTTAAAATTTTAATAAGCTTACTTCTATTTACTTATAATAATACCACAAGGAAAACATATATTTTATTACTAATTATTGCTTTGCTATGGGAGCAAACTTGACTATGTGGGGGCCACCAAACTCTCCTCTTAAATGGGAAACAATGCTGCCAGATATAACAGTTTCTTGGCAACTTGTGACACGGGCAGATCATAATTGGATTTTATATCATCATATTTGACCCCTAATTCAGTTTGCCTTGCAATGGTTATATTATTATGGCTCACATGCATTATAGCTCATGCTCTATATGCGGTGCCACACCCCTCTATTCTCCACCATGCTCGATGATGTGTTAAATGGAGCAGAGTACAGACAGGTTAAACCCCAGCATAAGGAGCCCACTCAGCACATTACAACCATTGTCAAACTGAGTCTATCACCAACAAGCTTATTGCCATGACAACACTGACTGCAGCGTGGCAAAGAGTAGGCGCTCGACAGGAGACAAACCTGGCAAAATGCAGTCCTTTCATCCCTGTTGGTGCATGGCATCTCTCGGTTAGCTCCTTCTTATAAAAGAGAACATCATGCACCCTATTCACTAAGGCAGTACGTGTAAAGCAATACTAAACACTTTTCTTTTGTTCTTCCCAAAAACAGTGTGACCTTGTGCCTAAAGCATGCTCACAGCTACAATCTCCCTTCTGTCTTTGCTGAAGTCTTTTGGAAAATGATCTGATATAGGTCTGACCAATTACATGTTTTAGTAGCATTTAGTTCAATACACATTTTAAACAGATCCACATGGAAATATATATAAAATAGTATTATATGTTTTTTTTTAAATCCTGTGTATTTCTGAACATGTTATGTGATTACAGTTAATTTTGCATTGATGATGTGCAGTGATTTAAACTAAAAAGATAAAGTTATTGATAAGCTTATATTACATATTAGGGTCTACATTGTTAATAAGTCAGCCTATGATACACAGTATGAATATTTAATCAGCTAATATCTGAATGCCATTTTCAGATAATATGAAAATCCGTGAAAATGTAAATCCTGGAAGACTAGCTACCTATACTACTTATTTTGTATTTAGGTACTGGACAAAGATCTCATAGGAAGCCATCGCAATAATCAAAGGATCTATATTAAAGCTTCTATTCAAGTGCAAATAGAAAGTAATGAATACTAAATGTCTTCTGGCAATTAATAAAGCTCTGTGAATTAACGCAGCCAGTGGGGTAAATCAAAAAGTGTTTTTTAGTGAGACATGATAATTACTCCCCATCAGCCAATATAAAGTGATCCTAATTTGCTTCGAGGATTCCAATGGCTCCTGAAACCGGGCAGCCCCACCCTTTTTTGGATGAAATGAAAAGAGGGCAGAATGAGGGTGATTTGGTGCACAATGCTAACAAAGAGAGCACGGCCAATCAGCTTTTAAAACTAAGGAAATAAAATCATCAAGTATTAGCACGCATGTCTTTGTAGAAATTCAATAACGCATTCATGTCTCCTGAGCATGAGTTCAAATACCTGATTATTATGAAAGAGGCACGCCCAATGAGACACATAGCAGGAAAATAAATAAATCAAAGGGGGATTTTTCGTAGCATGATAGTAAAGTCACACCCACTTGAGGATGTGGCTTTCCTCTGACAGACAGACCGGTCCACACCAGCTGGGCTACGGTCTTTGTGCTGGGGATGCGGTTTCCTAGCAACCAGCACCAGCAGTCGAATGGGAAGAAGATGGAGAGGAAAGGAGCAAAGAGAGGAGGAAGGAGAGACCAAAAAGAGAGGAAAGCGGTATGGGTGGAGTAAGTTACGATGCTGGGAGGGGCTGATTGCTGCATCAATGCTACAGATGCTCGAACCATATCAGCTCCAGCACAGAGCAGCTGCAGTCTGCCTAAGCACACAAAGACCAGGGCAACATGCACGCCTTCACTCACATAGATATGAATAGGGTTTATCTCTAAATTGAAAGCCTCACATTGCAACTAAACCATTCAAGGCCTGAGATGTAGATGAACCCATGGAAAGAAATGGAGAAGAAATAAAAATGTCCAAAAGTATATTATAAGTAGTTATTCAAAATGGAAGATGCTCCTTGGTGGTTGGGATCAGCTGTATCGACATATATACATTGATCTATTTTCAAACTGACTGATCATAGTTATTTCTCAACAGTGCAGAGAATACGATATACTGTCACCAAACCCTCACCCACAAAAAAACATTTAGCAAAAAAGGTTAGGTAGTAAATTTTAAAACACTTTAGGGAATAATACATTTGGTAGCTGTGAAAATGAAAGCAGCATATATAAACACATATTTTATGACCTTTCAAAGCTTTGCCTACCATTAAAAATGCATGGTCTCATCAAATACCAACTGGACATGTCCCATAAGGTGCAATGACCCCATGCTTATGACCAAAATGAGGAGTGCCAGACAACAGCATCCCACGGAGAGAGCATTAAAATCAAATCCGCTCCATCATACAGCCTCAACTCCCTTAAAATAAAATTTCTACAAACTCCATAGACAGACAGCGTCTACCTTCCCCCTTATGAATTATACAAAATAGTCTCGACATGGGAATCAATGAACATGCAACCAGGTAATAGTTGTCCACACTGATATTCAAGCTTGTGATCTTAATAACTTACAATACAAAGAGATCACAGAAAAACAATTGGACACAAAATAGCCTACTTTGTGCAAAAAAAGAATGTTTCTATTTTATTTCTCTTATTTCTATCTTTCCTTGTTGAGCCTGAGCCTTACTCAGATTTGTGCACAAAATTGGTTGCTCCTAAAGATCACCAAAAGATCATCTCCCTGTACTGACCTTTACAAACCGTTCCAGGTGGCACAGTGATAAAGGCCGTCCCCTAGGACAACTCAAGTAAAGCCTGAATAAAACATTGCCCATTTAACTGTCCTGAACATTAAGAAAATAATGAAAATCCCCAGAGAGAGATTTTAAATCTAGTTACAATCCACAGTGGCACGAGGATATTTGATTAGCACTCCCATTTCCTGAACTTTCAGCTAAATAAGGCTAGATTAATATAACTTATAGGCAGTGCATGGTAAGTGCAGACATCTGCCTTGACTGCTTGCATTTGCACAACAAAGAGTTACCTTAATTAACAAAATAAAGAACAATATGGTCTAGTTATACATGCAGAGTACCATTGCTCCTGTAGCTCTGGCTGGAAATGCTTTTGTGCATGTTTATAGAAGACAGCCCTACAGTATGCACACCTATGCTTTCATTTGTAAGTTAAATTACCTTCTACTGTAGGCTATAAGATCTGGTGTCAAATTAGCATTTACACTTCCACAGAAACACAATTTGCATTCAACTATAGCTGAAATGTGTATGATTCACGTGCCACTGTCAAGATAAAATAATCTGGACTCATTTCTCATTTACATTCATTCTTATAAAAGATGCTGCACATAATTACAAAGGAGAATATTGTCAATGTCACAATTTAACTAAAACTGTGTAAGCACCAGACCAAACATCGTAACAATGGAAGACAAAGTGATCAAACAGAACAATACAGGGCTTGGTCTTATATTCTGATTCAACAGCAATGTAGCTTAAAGGCAGAACCTAGACTCAGCAGGTGATGTGAACAGAGGCTCTGGTCATATCTATGTACAAAAGTTGACCCAAACCACAATCCTGAAGCTAATGAGGCAAAAAGTCTAACCCACAAGCAGACATTATTGTAAGTAGAGGTTTTTCCCATAGCCACTGGTTTTCATCCTTGTTCTCATGAAGTTGCTGTGTCACTATGATGGCATGGGCATCAATGAACAATGGGATTTTATCTTAGTCTAGTCTCTTCAGTGTACAATAGAGCAATAGAATGGGTTTTTGCATATCAAGGAAAATCATTTAGCTTTTTGCTTTGATGCAGATGATATCATTTCGTCTGTGGGTGGTTCTGAACAAGGAACTGCATTGAATCTGAACCACAATTTTTCCTATTGTACTGTTAGCTTTTATGCTGGTGGTCAGAACTCCATATTTACTGTAGTTTTTCATCTTTATGAATTATTAACGCAATGTCAGCAATCCTAATATCCCTTGAGCAATATTCTGACCTGAGCACCTGAGAGAATGGCAGGAGGTCACAGTAGCTCCTGAAATTCTATACATGTATAAAATTATGCCTTATTTGACACATTTTTATTTTTTCTTATTATTTATATTATATTGTGATGTGAGGGCTATTGTGTCCAAATCATTTCCGTTGTGGATCAGTAAAGTTTGTCTAAGTCTAAGATACTTTTACATAACGTCACCACAGTTATGCCATACCTGCTTGCCGTCCAGTGTGTAGATCCTCTTGACCACTCCACTCTCCAGTTTGATGGCTTCTGTAATGTCAGTGAGGACCTGCTCAAAGGAGTGTGCAGTCTTCTTGTTGAGCAGGACTCGGACAGCTTTGCGAGGCTTGACTCCGCTCCTCATTATGGTGACCAGTTTGGGCCGAACAAACTCTTTACTCTCCCTAGGCTCACTAGCAGCTTTTGCAGCGAGAGACTGGATGTTCTTCTGGTTGGCTGAGGCCTTCACATTCACAGACCAGTTGGGGTTGACGTTCTTTGTGTAGTCCACCTTCTTGTACAAGTTTTCTGAGGCACAGACATAGCTCTCCCCTGTGGTAGCAGAGAAAATGGGGTTAGTGGGATGTTGGCTAGTGTCCAATTTTAACAGTGCAAAAAAGGAATATTGCAGGTATGATGAAACTCTTAAACACTATGGTTGAACTTTATTTTATTTACACATCTTTCTAGTTCTTGAAACATTTCTCTAAAGTCGAGGCATCAAGTTCATATATTAAAAAATGTATATTATCATAACTGCTGGAGATAAGCAAAAAACATGCACAACCATCTTCCAAATAATCCTCCAGCTAAGGCAGTCTTGATCAAGCCTAGCTCAAGATCTAGAGATGAAAATATCAACACATAAATTTTTGTCAATACTGCCCAACCCGTAGCTTTTACTTAAACATGTTCCAACTCTGCAGCTTTTTGAGAGTTTATGTTTTTCTTTACTTGTTTCATTGTTCAGTATTTGCTCAGACAATAAGCAATGCAAGCTAGACACAAAGGCCTGTACAGGAAGGGAAACTGGGGGGGAATTTGGTAAATGGAGAGAACCAGAAGGCAACAATTAGATCTAAAGTGGAGAAATTGCTGCAGACAAAGACGAATCAAGATTACACAGTGCAGCGGAGATTGAGCAATTAATTATACCCCACAGAAGGAAGCTCAGTGAAAATGCCCCAACCATTAAGAAGAGTGCTGCCCTTTTACCCCAGTAAGAAGAAATCATCCTGACACACACTTGTATAAGCAGCTCAAAAATCCCCAAAACCTGATTTTTCCTCCCAGAAAATTAAGCCTCAATCCTCATCCCCAGCAAATCATATCTGAAAAGATCCAACGGTAAAAGACGTTGACTAAAATATATTCATGACCTAAATATCTTCTATGTGAGATCCTGAAATAGTTGCAATAGTTATAAGTCAACAAATTATCAAAACAACTAACAGGTCCAGGCAGAGTACTTCAAACTGGGATTAAAAACTATTGTGTTTACATATGACAAGCAATTTGAGCATTTCTGAAAAATGACTGGAGATTTCTAAAGATGTATTAAGAATTCAAATGCTAATTCTCTCCATCAGTGAGACATTCATCCTAGACTCAGTGATCCTTTTGGTGTCATCTTTCACACTGACAGGGATAAAGACCATAATACATCCAAATATATTTGTTTTGATTTATTGCAGTCATGCTGTACATCATAGTACCAACACTCAAAATGTCTTTACAAATCATGATGTCAGTGCACTGGACCAAAATAGCCCAGATTAGGAGTAGACGCAACATTAAAGAAAGATTATAGAAGTCTAGACTAAGAAAGGCATTTGTAATCTCTGACCATGCCAAAAATAAGAGTGTTCTCTTGTTTTCTATTTTAGACTCTTACCCTCTTCTAGCTCATCCAAAGTAGAAATTTTGCGTGACCCATCGATGGTGAAAATGAAGCGGACCCCTTGTGGCAGGTTGATGTGGTCAGCCAGTGATCGCGTGAGGTCAGCCAGGAGAGCGTCAAAGGTGCGAAACCGGTCACTGGCCACTGCATACACGATGCCTTTGAAGTACCTGTCTCCATTGCGATAGAAGCGCACTTTTTTGGCCTTCTTCTCACTCGTCAGCGCCTGCAGTGTGCGTGTGCGATAGAAGCTGCAGTGGGCACTGTGGGTAGGGCTGGGGAGTCCATTCATACGACCACCTCTAGGAGTACGGCTTTTGTCACGCTCGTCAAAATGTCCAAAGTCTAGCTCCATAGTCACTGGAAGGTGTGTAGGCAAAGATCAAATAGGGAGCCTGCAAAGAACACAGTAGTTATTTTAATCCCAGTTGCATTTTACAGTCTAATGTAACAAATTAGGCCTACACAAGATAATACAATGTCCTCAATAAAACAACTAAATATCCTGCTTTTTATAGAAAAAAAAAATTGCACCTGTAGCTTTAGACCTCTACAAACAGTAAAATTTATTGAATTCTTGTATTTGTTTATCAGTCAGTCTTTCAAGCAATATTAATGCAAAACCACAATTAGATTAGTGTGCAGCCCTACAGCAATTTTTTTTGTCAATATAGCCCACCCCTTCAGTGCAACAAATTCACCATGTATACATCCAGCATGCAGCTTGAGTCAATTTGTTGAATTTCAAGAATCATTGAGATACATTCACTTTGTCATGCACAAAGTTTGCCATAGACAATGTTGCACTTATTACCAAGGAAGAAACCTATGCAAATGTCATAAGTTTCTAGGTAGACTAATGTGTTTAGTATTTTACTACAGAACTGAAAGGTCATATTAAAACCAGTTCAACAGTTTCTACAATTTAAATTCAGGCTGTAAGATCATTACCATTGAATTTACATTGCAGTTCAAATGAATACAATTAGCAAATTGCAAAGATTGTAATTTTCAGTACCACTATTTCCTCCACAAACAGCAAAATATTTCAATTTATTCTGCATAAAAGCTGCTAATCCTGTAGTGTAGATCTGTACAAAAATGTTCTGTGTGATTCTTTTTTGTCATTTCATATAAGTTTTTTGTAAATTCTTCTGGATGCCTTTAAAATGTGACCTTGTGTGTAAATATACATACTGTGCCCACATACTTCTTTGTGTACAGCATATTTACAAACTTTAAAAAACTACAATCCGATTATTCCACCCTCAGAGTATCACATGCAGTCTATGACCAACCAGCTAGAGACTATATTTTCTAGATATTGTACTTGCCTGACCTACATGTAATATTATTTGTTTATTAATCCACATACACTGCAGATGACCACGGAGACATTAAAAAGCCTTTAAAAAGCATCATAGTTCATTGTTGCTAATCTCTGCTGCCTTCATGCTGACTGAGGTTTGTGACAGGCACGCGGCGGAGAGGGGCGGGACCGGGGCCCAGGGTCTCACAAAGGCCAGGTTTCAAGCCCATCTGCTCCACTAATGGACAGATCCAACACTGACCCTTCCCCAACGGAGCATCAACTGGGACTGTCCCATTGTCTCAAGGCAACAGGGGACTGCCTTTAGCCTGACATCACCAAGCACAACTGGTCTATATGCTTGCAGGCTATTTTTATAATAAGCAAGAAAGTCCAGCTAGTTAATAGGCTATTTCTCTCCATTTTTATATGCTACTGTACTTAATAGCCTTTTTCTATTCATCAATTAAATGATATGTCTCCTCTATCCAACCATGTGCTCAGCTTTAGGCACCACTGCAGTGTCATTATGGGCTATCAATGACATTTTGTGCAAGTCTAACTGTGAGTAAGCCACCCACCCACACAAGCCCACTCACTCTGTCTTCACAATTACATAGCTCTTATCGGAATTAAAATGAGCAAAAGCACCGATTTTCAATCCAATCCAATTCAGCTATTAAATATTATATCCATAATGCATGAAAAATAATTTAATTACCACCAAACAGATAAGTTTTATTTTTTAATTATTTATTTTTTTAAGAGCACATGGCAGCGACTAAAGATGATGCGAGTTTTATCTAAAAAGAAGGGCTTCTCTGTAGTTTCTACACACCTACATGGCTACCTGCTCAATCACCAATTATAGAATCAATTAAATGCTCAAAAAAGTACATATTAAAGTTTTCATGGCTTGATTCAATCGTGTTGTTAATAATTAGCCCGGTTTTGTCGCTTTCTTACCTGAGTGGTGGCTGTAGGCAGTGATGTGGAATGAATGAACCAGAGTGGGCCGATGCTTTAGAGGTTTAGCGGCACACCGTCTCTCCCCTCGCCTTTGTCTGCTTCAGAGTGAGCGCTGAGCCGCTGTCTGTCTGCCTGGTGCCTGCCTTCTCTGGAGCAGCAGCCACTGGGTCCTAAAGCCAAGCTAACTATGGACACGCCCACCCGGTAAACCCATTGAACCACTGAAGGTGCACATGCAGCTACCAGAGGATTGGGCTGAGGAACAGTGCTGCAAAACTGTGATGTCACCCTTCACATACCCGCAACATGGACACAATGGAGAGGCTGATGGTGTCAGACATTTATTTGATGGCAAGGAATTATTAAACAAAATAACAAATCAGATATGAGTGCATATTCCCAACTTCAATGTCTACTGAAGAGTACAAAAATGAATATAGTATATATTTATAGTATATTTTTAACGTGTAGCCTTTCTGTCTTATTTTGTGTAATGCTTTCATTTGCCTATTTAGAAAGAATTAATGACTACAAGAACGCCAAAGCAAATCCATGCTTGTAAGACAAGGGTGTCGAAACTATGGCCAAATGCTGCCCTCAGACCAATATTTGTTGACCCTCAAGCTCCCTGCTGAATTGGCCCAGTTGAACATAGGTAGAACCTTTTAGTAGAAATTGAAGTAATTCGACCACTATTACCTTAATGACACCATACTGTATTGTGACACAGACCATAGATGACTGAGCCTTAAGTTCAGGGGCTCTGTCAAAGTTGTGTTAAATGCACCAATGTGAATGATCCACTGTATCAACACTGGTCTGTGGCCCTCAGCTTAAAAAAAATGTCAATATTGATGAAAAAAGTTTTGCTGTTGTAAGCAGATCTTTGGATAACCATATTGCTTATGTTGAAAATTAGGAAGAATAAATAAAACAATGCTTTAGGCTTATTATATGACCATTAATGTCTCATTTAGTAAAAATCACGTAAGCTTAATGGCAAATGCAGTTATCGCTATCTCTGATGTGCTGACAGTGCTTTCAAGTTGCAATAAGCTTTACATAGGTTGAATGAACGTCCAACCCACGTTTGCATAATAACTTTCTTTTGGTGATGAATAACTAATTGTAAGATTCATAAAGCTTATTAATGTAATTGATATCTGAGTCCCCTTTGTTTGGGTAGGACATAAATGCAATTCACACATGAAAGAGGCTTTGATAAACTTTGGGAAGTGAGTGTACAAGTGATATGTCATGTCCTCTGCGTGTCCTGGAGCACTGAGACATTGTGCACCTGCCTGATTGACTCTGCTCTTATGTGGTTATAGGAGACAAAGATCCGTTTTAAGTTTATGGTCTGGTGCAACTCTTTGTAAAGGGGAATAAAAGCATGAATGTCTGTGCACTTGTGTTTGACCTCTTCCTCTGTTTCCCACCAAGTATTTTATTGTCAGGCAACATGATCTATAGGTCAATATAGGCGTTTAACCACAACGAATCATACGAATGTAACTGATACTTCACAATAAGCCAGGGGTGGGATGTAACAAAATATATTTACTCCAGTAGTTTATTTAAGAAGGGTGTAATATTTCTTGAGGTATAGCGCAGAGCGATAGTATTTGATAACCTGGTAGCAGTAGTGCCATAGTTGAAGTTGTAGTTCATTCTTTCACACATGTAGTGACACATGAGTAACTCTTATTATTGGGCTGTCTGGATCTCCAAAGATCAAAATGCTCTCACCTTGTGATGGACTTAAAAGCTCCATTAACCTTTAGTTCAGTACACATTGGCAATTCCAGGGCTGAAATCATCCAAATGATTCTAGTGAAGGTGTAAGGAGTTTAAAAACATAGTGGAGCACTTCTTGTACTACACAACACGAATGTTTTCCGTTTGAGAGAATAACTCATCCTAAATATGCAGGGTTTGTGTGTTAAACATGTGTAAAAGAAACAAAACACAATTCCATGTTTGTGATGAGGAAACAACATAAGAACACAGATCAGGTAATATGAACCTTTAAAATGATTTCCAGATGATTTTAGTGCTTAATAACAATACTTTATGTGGGTATCCTGTACACAGATTTGACTTGTAACTTGGCCAGGTAATGTCACCTCACCTGCTTGTTTCCATGGAGATAGATAGAAACAGAAAAGTTACATAATGCACCTTTAGAACTTGAGGAAAAAGTTTGAACTAAATAAACTTGTTCACAGTGATGTCAGATTAGATGACAGGATGTAAGTGTTGCTCAACCTTGTGGCTATGTAGCTCATTACAATGAAAGACCCTGTGCTGGTTATTGTAGTGCGGTGTTAGTTGCAACTTTCCTGGTTTAGGCTTCCCAGGCGGCGTCATACACGGACGAAAGGTGAGCTGTGGACACTGGATACTCCTTCAGGGAAAGAGAGACACAAATGTACTATCAGGACTGGAAATGATGAAATGGTTATCTACTGCTGTTGTGCAAAAAGCTGTAGGCAGTTTGACCCCTGGGCCTTGTCAACTGGGTCAAAATACTAATGTGTGAACTGTTGACATGTTCATTATTGTAACAGTGTGTAAAGGAGGAAACTGATACTGCAGCCTGGATCTGTCCCTAATGTATCTTTCTTGTGTTGCCATGTTATTATTATTCCGTCAACAAGTCCACTACTCCTTTCTGTTGAAAACTATAGCTGTTTACCTTTGCATTATGTAAACTAAGTACCTTGCAGCGTTAAGAGATCTATGAATTAAGTAAAGCTACTGGGGTAACTGTTGTATAATTAAATACTTTGTTACAGTGCAGTTTTTACTTTTTTCATCAACCTTTTGCAGTGATTGGTATGATAAGAAAAGTTTCAAAGGTTGTAAGACTTTTATTTTTCACAATTCATGCATTTTTCTATTGCCATTAAGAGATAAATAAAGTAATAATGTAATCTAATGTTCACTCTTCACTGTGAGTTCACTCACTCAGAGCCTTACAGAGGCTAATCAACAGGAGACGTTGGTGGGGAAAAGTGTTTTTGTTTGAGTAGACAGCTGCAGGAAATGGGGAAAATAGTGAATCACAATATGAGCAGATCATCACAGGGATGAGATCATGATTGGATTGCTCTGACCATATAACTGAATTGACAAAACATCTTGGATGAGAGATAAAACATCTTTAACTTAAACAAAAGTCTTGAAAACTATTGATACTTTCCAGCTGATGTCATCAACAATTCAACAAAAAGAACAGACTTAGCTGAATTGTGATTATTTAGTATTATTTGCCTATAGGAGTTGTCAACACATTGTGCACTCATCTCATGCTTCATGGAAATGCCCTATATTGAATCAGCTGTTGCCCCACTGCAGCCTCTCCTCTGCGTGTCACACATACCTTTGATTCATCACTGTACCCCCTCACCCCCCTCACCCTTCCACCCCACTGCAGTGTAGCCTTCTTTACAATGCTGTGTCACCAGTGGAAATCTGTATTTGTCAATTTACTCATAACAAAACACCTTAAAGCCTAACTGTACACACAATTACCACAAACACTTAATAATATATACATTTGAATTGACAAAACTATAATGATTCTGTGCAAATTCTACTCTGAAGCAAATAACAATAAATCATAAATAAATACATTTTTAAACATTCTCATGTATGTTTAGGCTTGTAATGCATACTGTTACTTCAATATTCAATTACTTAAGCAGAAGTAAAATGTATGGCAGGGTATACCTATCTCTAGATGTAACCAACAAGTGACTCAGTTAGGTACAAGTATTCAATTCTGCATTTACTCCATGATTATTTCAACAATTATCTGGACAGTCTGGATCACAGTCTGTGCACACTCACTGACGTCACCTATCAAACTCAAATATAGTGCACCACAAAAATCAAGGATACACTTTGCCATATTACTGTATACAATTATGTGTCAGGAGATTCATGAGGCAGTGGACGAAGAGACAAGATTTTACAACTGTTGTGAATAATTTAACAGTGAAGGTTACTCAGTCATCATGACCTCATCATATTTTACTACAGACTCAAGGACCTTTTTTGTGGTTAATACAGACTTGAATAATACAGTTTCAGACCAAATATTTTTGGCTTACAATGGGAAAGCTGAAAATAGGTTTTCAGAAGGTTGGATGAGGTCAGGTAGAGTTTCTATGGCAACCTCTTCAAGAACTGTGAAAACAGAATGATTTCAATCAATCAGTGCATATGTATTATTGTAAGACACTCAATCTGTTAACTACATGTGTCTCGATATTCTATATATATATTTCTAATAAACCAATAGGTCTACAAGCAAATTTTAGTACTATTTTAGCCCAGTGATCATACAAATGAATGCAGGAGTGTTCCCAGCCTGAGGACTGTGGAATTAGCAGATTTATTCCACAAAAAGGTTTTTCACAACATTTATGTAGAACATGATATGAAGTGGCCTTTATTATTGAGATTTGGGATTAAGATGCTTCTGTGGCAGTATATAGCATGCACTGTCAGTTCTTAAACACTATGGGATTTACTGTCATATTAAAGGAGACCTTAAAGGCTCTGTGAGTTCTGCTGAAGCATAAGTGTGTCCCAGCTGGTGTCTGAGGAAACATGATCGAGAGGAGGGGTCTGTGTGGCGATGAGGGGGGTCGCAGCCATGACAACTGATGGAGCAGGAAGTAAACAGATGTCCACAAGCTGGCAGACAGGCCCAGAGTGGACAGGCAACAGAGAGACAGGTGGAAAAATGGGAACGCATAAAGAGGCTGCATATGGAAGGTACCACTCCAGTCACAATGTGTATATTACATCATATACATGATTTTTATACATTTCATTAGCAAATACCTAAACTTTGATTTCTTTCAAATAGGCCTACGCACCATTAGTCTAGTATAATAACTGACAATATTTTACTAATGATTGTTTTAATTTTTTATTGATCTGATGGCATTGTAGAAATGTAGCTCTTGAACCCATGTGAAAACAAGAAAGAATGCAGCTTTGTTAGTGAAGTTTGTAGTGCAATATACCATTTTATACAACACATAACAATAACAAGATATTCATTTTATATAGACACATGGTTTGAACTCAGTGTATTTACTCCTGATATTCATGGCATGTACAACCTTATTATGATAACAAAATATTTAGGGAAGTCATAATTTGAAAGCTTTACTTTCCTATCTTTTAAATAAACTCTACACTGCTTCTTCTTTGTAGAGTACCGCACTTAATACTTTGACAAGCTTCTAACTCTGAAAACAGGAAGTGAATGAGACGCACCACTGCCTCCTGGATGCTGTCACCGTGACCTTGGTTGCCGCTCCATTCTCAGCTGTTGCAGACTGTACAGAGGCAGCCCTCTGACAAGTCAAGCAATGGTTGAAAAACAAAACTGCCACAACCGCTGTCAAAGTATTTAAGTGGCTTGTCATGGTCACTGAGAGCAAAATCTTTAATAGACTGTAATTTAAGTGTAAATATGTAGTCCCCCTACATGACTGAGGTTCTATTTTGGAGTGATAATTAAGAGGGGCTGTCTTTAGATAACTGTTGAATACTCTGATTGATGAGTGTCAGTGGAATCTTGATAGGCCCTGAAGGCACAAAGGTTAATGTGTCAATTAATGAATCAATAGCTCATCAATAAAGGTCTAATTCAAGCAGTTAAACATTAAATGACAAATACAGTTTAATTCAACATTCTAGTTTAACTATTTATTCAATTCAGTCAGCTAAATGTAATGTCACATTGGATAATTAAGCATACATATTTCTTATCTAATATCTTTATATTCTTATGTGCATTAATATCTTTTGGGCATCTGTTGCTTAAAGACATACTATGTAACTTTTCTGGATGTGGGTTGGCTAACAGCTTGATGCTTTGCTATGACTTTTCCTCAGAATACTGTGAAAAACACATATTCCTACTGCCTTTCTACAGATCTGTGACTTTTCATGGTCACCATCACCTGCTTGCCTCTATGGAGATACAGTAGATAAAGTAATTGCGATAATTTGGAACATTTCAGAGAAATCAATAACATATCCATGGAGATAAGCAGGAGGTGGACCCTCTACCAGAAAGGTTATTTAAGATAGTCATTATACTTAATTTATATTCTTCCGTAAATAATCAAAAGTTTAGGTTGGGGACTTTTTACACTTAACCAGCAAATTTCCAAAAGTAATTATTACACTTTCTCCATGACCACAGTACTTGCCCTATGAGCACAATCTGACTCAGACTGTGTGATGTTGCTGTTCCAGGAAGAGAGTTGAGGGTCCCAGCAGCACGGCCAGTGTATTGTATATTAATGAGTGTTCAGTCAAACAAAGCTTCATCATCTGCTCTGAAGTCCATTCACTGCCAAGAACCCCAGAGAGGATCTACGCTGACAGCCTAATACTGATAATACTGCACAGCTGTGTCCGGAGACGGATGAGACACACAGGGTGACGTCATCTAAAGAAAAATGCTGTAGACATTGTAGATTTTGCTGATTCACAGTTTTGACTCCAAAATGTTTACTTTACCTCTGGTAATAAAAGCATGGCTGTCTTCCTGTTTTCATCAATGAACTTGAAAACCAAAACAGTTTAAAGGTGAATACATGAGTGAGTCTGGTGAGCACACAGCGGCTGGAATGCAAGTCTTAAAATGTAACAATAGAACCTAAACAGCACCACAATTACTCCTGTCTTTAAAGAGGACATATTCATTTAGACTTTTATGAGTTTCCTCTTCCTCATTTTTAGCTTACTCAAAGTTGTTGATTTTTTTTTCATCTAACGCTTTTCTCCACCCACATCCCACTATGTAGTTATGATCATTTGTACACAAGTGATTCAAAAATGTTCAGTAGCCCTTCTTCAAACATATAAACACCTATGCTGTCCATTTTAAAATTAACAAAACAATAAGTTAAAAATAATGATTTACCACAAAAAGTATGTCTATAAAATAAAAGTAAATATGTCAAAAACTAACCCAAACTAGATTACAGTAAAATAAAGACAAAATGCTGGAAAACCAAAAATAATCAAAGATTTATCTAGAACAAATTGGTTTAAAGAGTCTGAAATTGAATCCAAAAGTAGTTTTAAATCAGTGCATGGGCAGTCGCCCTCTCAAGTAGCTTTGTCTGCACCATAGTCTCTCTAATGAGGGGGTGTTACAGTCACATGACAGCACTGGAAGAGAGGGGTGAGGGGGTGGAAAAGGGGAGAGGGAGGATGAGAGGAGATGGGGAGAGAGGGGTGCCCTGTCCATAGACACTAATAGCAGAGCCTCAGATGCCCCACTGGCAGCTTGGCAGGGATGTGGACTAAGAGGGCGGGCATTGCCTAAACTCCCATTATGTCACAAATGTGGAAAACCTCTAATTGGGCTACTGAAATGATAGAGGAAGGCTTACAGTGCAGAGGAATAAAAGACAGTGCACTGTCACTGGCAGCTCTCAATGTTCAGATATAAATACATTTTATATTGCAATTTTCTGTTGTTTAGATATAGGATAGATTATGAGTTTATTATGATAATTATTACATTATAAGTGAGAAAAAAACATTCTGAGTCCCACTAATAGTAAGTAAGTAAGTAAAATGGAATTACACAGTGGCTTTTTAAAATGGCAGATATATCTGTCTGTCATCCTTTCTTTCTTTTTTTTTTTTTTCAAAACTTTAATAACATTTTCCAAGTATCAGTGTATAAAGACATAGAGTTGAGTGAAACAGACACAAAATATATGATACATAATACAAAATAAATACCAGGTCAACAGAGACAGTAAACATGTACCAGACTTGAGAAGAAAGAGGGAGATAGAAATCAGTCAATAACAAGAGTGAAAATGAACAGGTTCAATAAAATAAACCAAACTAGTCCAATGTTTTCTTTAAAGATTTCAGTGTTCATTATTATTTATAATATAATGTGTAACTGAAGATACATCACCCTTTCTTTGGCAAAGAGTAGGAACAACCTTTTATGCAAAAATAATTTTATCAGCTGATCAAAAAATCTTGGTGACCTAAATTAAAGTCTCTTTTGACCCACCCTAAGTAAATACTTCATTCTAGTTGTTCAAGACAGATGCTTGAGAACTGTCAGACCTCTATATTAATAGGTGTCCAATTATATGTCTACTTTGCTTAACGCATTTCTTATTGGCCAGAGTGAAATTTTTCCTGGACAGCAGAGAGCAGATGATGTTCATGTTAAGGAGGTCAGACTGGTACTAAAGATAACACATGCTCCAGTTTCTGTGTCTTTTATTCTCAGTAATGATGTCATGAAAGCATAGCCCATATTAGGCCGTTAAAAGTGTGCTATTACCATCTCATCATACCCTGTGTGGCCTGGTTGTCTATTGTGAGACGTACAATATGCTTTACACCTGATATTTGCTATAATATAGTATTCCAAAAACATTTGAATGTGAGTTTTATGGCTGTATTTTTCAGCCTACATGAGAGTTATAATAGATAAGACAATAGGCTGAAGCATGTGGCATAATTGGGAGAGGAAGAAGTAAGTCAATTGTCTGTTCAACTTGTGTAAATGCTACGAGTATGCCATCTGGTGGATGTTTAAGGTAGTGCGAACTTTGTAAAGATCATGTGTTTATGTTGTCAGCTCTCTCTACACACAACTAGCAAAGATGTTCAATTGTAATATAATTATTTTTAAGCAACTAGTTGGCTGCTACCCTCGAGGGCAGTGGGACTCCCTACTTCTTTCACTAGCCTACCCATATTTAATAAGCAATAGAGCCAAACAATGACTTATTCAGCTACCCTGATTCCTGAAATAGTACCATGTTTTGGATCACAGGCTACTTTACACATGTCCATAGCGTGTGACTGTGGTTTTATGGAACATGTTAAGGACTTCAGAATAGCTAAAATACTTTTCAAAATAAAAGCATAGAACAAGACAGTTTTACACTTTTTATAGCTTAGCCGTAAGTTACCACCAAGGCTGCACATGAACTCACATGAAAAATACACAGTCTACTAGTTTACGTCTTACATATTCCGTCATGTATGTACATAGACCAGGTTAACTTTGAAAGGTCGTCTCCGGAAAACTGAGAAAACTCGGTTAAAGTGTTCCAGCTTCATGGTCAGATGCCATGGAGCGTGAGGACGCACTGTCCCGCAGGCGCAGTTTTGGTACTGGAAAACTCGCGTGTTAAAAGATCTCCTGTCCCCACTCTTTGTTTTGGTCCTGAGACTTACCGGATAACAAATCTTTGAGAGGAAGATGTCCGTGGAGGAGACATACGTGTTCCGCCCGTTCAAACTGATCGCGTTGTTTTGCGTGTTTCTTGCGCTGTGTCTGGACGTGGTGGCTCTGCTCAGTCCAGCCTGGGTCACCGCGGAGCACTTCTCCTTATCCCTGTGGGAGTCCTGCACATTGTCCGAGGCTCGCAGCGCAGGACAGGAGCCCGAATGGAGCTGCTTTTCCACGCTCACGTCTGGTATGGATTTAACTAGTTCCCGTTATATTTAAGTGTTTTTGGTTTAGTTTGTGTGGACACTTGAACATCACCACTGAGTGTGATGGGGGGCTATTTTGTTCTTAGTGTTCGTTGTTAAGGGTTATAGTATTTATACTGGAAATATTTAACTGCAACTTTGAGTCTTGAACAATTACTTGTAGCAGGGTATATGCTACTGAGTTCACAATAAGAGTCTATTACCATTTGATAAAATGACTGAACATTAAGAGTCCTTTCTCCAGTGGGTCCAGCTGCAGGAAATGGTACTCTGGCATTCCTCACTTTCCATGTTTCATACCAGAGCTGTGACGTGTTGTCAAGATAATAAACATTTTCATGTTTGGATAATATACTGAAAAAAGATTGGAATATAATCAATAAGTTACATTAGTACATTCAGGAGTTTCAGATTTATATGCAACATTTTAAGGACTTTTTTTCCATTCAGAAGATAAAATATTTAGATAACTTGTTAACTGCTATGGCAATGGTCCTAATTTTTCATAATTTTGAAACCTATGGATATGTTTACATAAGCATTTTTTTGTTTATGCACTTAAAACATCTTGAACATCCACTTACTCCCGGCAGGTTGTCTTTTGTCCACCATGACGGATGCCTAAACCCCCTCTTCTCTTAGACCACTGAGGACAATCGGATTTCAATGCACAGATTTCAAATTCCTCTGCTCTCTCATCTTAATCCCAACTCCTGCAAGAACATTAAACTCAAATGCCTAAGTGTATTAGAAAATATTGGGACAAAAACATGCGGGTGAGGTTGAGCGTGGTCTAATATTTGGGAATGTGTTTTGTTAAAAGGGGTGGGTTAGTCTTTGAGGGTACACTGGCCTCATTAAGCAGTGGAGGGGTGTGTTGGGCAAAGCCAACTCACTATGTACATAAATCTTTCCCAGGATTCTTCTCTTTCAGTTTATTTTTGTAGTGAAGTAATCTGACACTTGAACCATAACCATGTGTGTGAAAGTGTAACTGTGGACTTGTTATAGGTTTACAGAATTAAATGGATGTGGTGTTTCCTTGACTGGACTTAAGGAGTCCTTCTGCATTTCGGGCATTGTCTCTTCTTGTCCCCAAGACAAATGAAACAAAAGCTCAGAGGACAATGGGGGAGCTTCATCATTTATTCTTTTGAACTGAGTCCTTGGAGGTCAGAATATTTGTGAGGTTTCAAAGAAGATCTGGACAAAGAGAGTGAGAAGGATGAGACACATGGAGAATAGATTTTAATTTGAGTGGAAAGTGGTTGTATACAACTTTTATTTCTTCCTATAAAACTGTAAGATCATATCTCTTTCAAAGCTGGAAGTGACATTTTTGCTTAAAAAAATCATAAAAAACATCACCAAATCAACATAAAATCACTGCCCACAAAAGGGCAACTATTGACTTGGTAAGTTTAAAAGAGAAGAGCATACAGACATATAATACTAGAAGACATAATGAAAAACAAGAAATAAGTGGTAAGAATTAATAATTGTGCATTGTGCAAAAGACAGGTAAATAGATTAGTGAACATTCACAAAGAGTACATGTGAGTAATAAAACGTATTAACATTTTAATTTACATCATAACATAATGACAGCTTTCAATAAGTTTTCATATACCTCTGCGGTCCTTCACAAATAGTTGACTATCTTCCCATAAGAATTAGGAGAATTGGGTTGTGTCTATCATAACATGTTGATGCTTTTATAGTTTTAATCTCTGCACTCTCCACCACAGCATGTCTCGACATAAACATAGTTAAACCTGTTGTCATTGTTGTTGTGTCTGTGTGTTCTTTGTGTGGTGGTTGTCAGCACAGCAGTTCATTTGAGCTGCAGTGATGAATCAGTCTTTTGTTGGGGCATCGCTGCCTTTGCCCCCCCTCTAACCTGTGTCCCTGTCCCGTAGACTGGCAGATTGCCACTCTGGTGCTGCTCGGGGCTGGAGCAGCTGCGACTCTGGTGGCATTTTTGGTGGCACTCATCTCTCTCTGCCATGGTACGCACAGACGGCACTATCGGACTGTGGCTGTGTTCCTCTTCACTGCAGGTACAAACCCTCTACAGGACAACAAATCAGTGGAGTTATGATTATTATTGATGGGGCTTCAGGGTGGGCCAGAAAAAATAAAGGTTTAGGTTATTTAGAAACAATAAAAATTACATGGGAGTTTGTTTTGAGTGATTACTACATTTAAGTGTACTGCTATCACATTGCTCCTTTTATGATTAGGGACATTTTTTTGTAGTAAATGCATCTCTTTTTTATTTACAAAAACATTTCTGGCAATGTATCCCATAATAAATATTTTCTTATATAAATCTTTCAACTAAATTCTGAGACCATATTTCACTGGACACATCTTGAGTAATTTTACAGGAACAGACCTTTCACATCATTATAAAGTGATCTTTTCAGTACCTTTAACAGCACATGGTTATCACAGTACTTGCATTTTCTTTTTTTGAACTGCACTCTTGGACAGTTTGTCCAGCCTGCTCTGACGGCAACCACAACAATTTCCAGAGAGAGTTTTTTTCTTTCCAGTCCACACATTTATGTTTCTGAATTAGGCACGTTGGCTGAGCTCACATTTTCTGTGGTGAAGAAACTGGAAAGCTGCTGGAGGTTGAGCCAAGGAAAAGCAAACCTCAGAATCTGTAGACTTACCACATTAGTGAAGTCACAGAGAGACACCCCATACTGTGTCATTTTGGGTGCTGCTCAGGATGTTGATTCATATTTTCTAAAAACATATTTGGAAGATCTACAGTGATGAAGGCATTATCCATGTTTTTCAACTTAAACATCAGAATGAAACGGTACCACTATGACACTGTTTGACTTAGTTCATCCTAGCTTTCTCAGTCAAATTACATAAACAGTTTTTATACATTTTGAATCTGCAATTCCAAATTTGCCACTTTTTGTGCATGTCTAAATTTTGCATTAAGCACAATTTTATGTAATGTCCATAACAGCTTTATTGTCTTCTTTGACAATCTCAGCTGGAAGCTTTTGTGTCACACCCACAATGTTATAATAGACATTGAACAGAATGTACAGAACACTCACTAAATGTTCAGAGACTGTATTAAAGATACAACTGTGGTAACCAACATGTGTAACCAACTTGCGAGCATTTCCAATCAATCAGAACGAAATGTATCTATTTTACATGAATATGCTGTCAATTAGTAACAGAAAGCTTCTCAAATAAAAAATGCAAAAATGTTAATCTCCATGCCAACTGTTGAAATTATTTTGTTATAAACTAGGCCTACTTTTCATTTCTTAGTCTCCAATTCCCTGAAAAGCATTCTGGAAGTGCAGTCTTAGGTTTTATTTTGTGTCTAAAACAGAAGTCACAAAGGAGTTAGTGTTAGCGCTCACTGTGGGTGCTATGTTATTCTTTCCGGTGTAATTACCCAGTGAGAAACAGGCCTCTGTATGGACCACAGTCTGTGCAGCAGTGAAAGGCCTGTTATTGTTCAATAAATGATAGCTGAAACATTACATTTTGGGGCTCAGAAAATTTCATGTTTACTTTTTCTTTTAGATAATACATTAAGATTTTAGTTGTAGAGGAGTGAATAAGTAACTTCTGTCACTAACTATTGGTTCATTTTGCTATTTATTTGTTATGATTCATGCATTCTAATTAAACTGTATATGAAAATAATGGTTTACAGAGATAACCCAGCTATATTGGTATTCTCTCAGTAACATAAAGTAGTTTCAATCAGCTATTTTTCCTTACCTCTATATTGTGCTTTAAATTTGTTATTGTGACAGGCCCAGGTGGGACTCTGTTAAAAGTACTTTGACTTTGGGGCTGTGACTCTGTGGAATTTTGTCCTGCATCTGACCTGAAAGGGCTGTGAATGTGTGAGGTGCATTACAGTAGTGCCACATTCCTGGACTTCAGTGCTCTGTGTGTTTAGGAAGGAAAGGTGGGACATGTTTCCTGAGAGTCACTTAAAGAAAATGTACTGGATTTGAATGTGACGCAACTAACACAATTACTACTGGGACCATCAGCTGGACATAGGAAATTACTCCCTTCTGCTTACTGAGGGAACAAGAATAATTGCAATTGTTCATGTAATTACTAATATCCTTTAACAGCAGAAAGGAACTGAATCATTCTGAAAGATGAGAAAAATATATTTAACCTTTTATTATTTATACTATTACACTAGCCAGGGTGCTGGTAGTAGGGTAGAGTAGCCAAAAATGCGTTACTGCAAAGTAATTTAACTTATGTAGATGTACAAAGCAGTGAACTAAGAAATTACTCAAGTGGAGTAAAATAGTATTTGGGCTGGGATAACCAAGTAAAAGTCATTGTAAGAATAACTGGGTGATCTAATTACATAAAATTTAAAGTTAATGCAATTGGAAGGACAGAACATTAAATAATGATCTGGTATTTTAAGAATGGACCACAAAAATAAGAAAAACCCAAATTATATCTGAAGGAACAGCATAAGAATCATAAATATTCAAATCATTAAATATTGTCAACAGAATACTGTTACATTGTAAAACATATTACTCAGGAGTATCCAGTTCATTTCCTTAAATAGATGTAACTGACCAATGTAACAACTCACTTACATTTAATATTTGTACTGCTTTTTTCCAGTGGTGCTGCAGGCCTGTGCTCTGGTGCTGTACCCAATCAAATTCATCGATGGCACAGTTCTTCAGACATACCATGAGTTCAACTGGGGCTACGGTCTGGGCTGGGGGGCCACCATCTTCATGTTGGGTGGGGGCATCCTCTTCTGCCTGCGCACCGACATCTACGAAGATGCCATGTACTGAGTCTGTTCAGTCACACCATGTGACAAAGGGAGTGCTTGATTTCCTCACCCTTCACTCCCTGCAGTCTACATGCAAGCATGCACCCACCACTCTGTCCTATTTTTACACAGGGTAGAGGGTCTAATTTAGGACAGGCCTGTGCGGACTTCTGCCCCTTCTAGGGCGCAGTGAATTCTGGGTAGGTACAGGCACAGAAGCTGGACGTTTCTTTTTCAAATTGAATCTCTATTTTTAGAGAGACACAAGCATACATATCAGACCCGAATGATGAACATGCAATTATTTTTATGTACTTTGTTGAAAAATTGTGAGGCGTGTTATTAATGTATTTATAGCTTTATTTTCTGCTTATAGAAAGGTTGTTCTTGCTTGTAATATTATCTAAGGATTGTTAGAAATTTAAATAAGTACACTGTAATGTACAATATTGTAGGAGCAGTGAAGTGTTAATAGTTTATGGACAATGTAAATGTGTACAGTATTTCTACATGGAGTAAATAAACTTGAGTAGTTCTAAGCAGGTGTGATTATAGCTCTGCAGCATGTGTTTTGTTTTTTTTTACCTTTAAACTCAAAGATGTAAGAGTGAAGAGACAAGGACACATTCCTATTGATGCCCCTTCACCCAGAGGTGCACTAAGATCAAAGAGGCCAAACAGCAGGGCTCTCCACTGTGCTCTGCAGTGGACACCTGTGCTAAAGCTACACATCAGACTGAAGAATGCAATGCATGTTCATGTACTATTCATTTCTGTAATATTATTAGCCATTGATCTATCCTCTTACTTCGAAGGCTGGATAACTTTCAGTCGCTTCTGAGCAGAGTCCTTGTGTGCTGTGTTCACCCACAACCACAATAATGTCTTTAATAATGACACTTTTCAAGGCTGTGGTTACTTGTATTTTATTACTATAAAAATATGTATTAAAGTATATTTCTGTCAGAATCAGAAGTAGAAAAAAACGATTGCCTTGAGACCCCAGTTTTGTAAACACAGCTCTTTGGGCCACACCCAGAGCAATTCTTATGCACTACGCCATCTAATGTTGAGATTATGTAAGTGCACTTAAATTCGCCTGACAGTCGCATTACACAATTGAGTCTTCAAACTGAAACAGAAAAATGTTGCCAAAACTACTTTGACAAGATTATTTACCCATATATCAATGTGATGACAACAATATTAATATAGGTGGTTGAGAAATAGTTGGTCATAGAGAGATGATAGCTGAAAGAAGTCAAAGTTGTTGTTTTTTGTTGTTGTTGTTTTTGTTACTTTTGTTATTTTGTTATTTTTCATTTTTGGGCCCAATGTCTATGAAAAGCCCTATGCAAGACTGCTTTTCAATTAAGCAAAAATATCTAATTAAAATAATGAATCTAATTTGTTATTATTATTATTATTATTAGTAGTAGTAGTAGTAGTAGGTAGTAGTAGGAGTAGTAGGAGTAGTAGGAGTAGTAGTAGTAGGTAGTAGTAGTAGGAGTAGTAGTAGTAGTATTAAATAACTAAATAATTAATAATAATAATTTAACTATTTGTACCACTGACAACAAGGCCTACTTGTATGATATTGGCACAGTTACACAGTTGAAAACCTCAGGTCTTTGAATTAACTTAAACTTGCCTTAGCTGTTGTCACATTTCAGGTTTCTGCTTCCTCTGTCCGCTGATAACAGCGAATGTTTGCATAATCACCCATATACATTATATATCTACGTATCATGTCATAGATGGGCTGGCTGACGGAGCATGTGCTGGCGCTCTGGTGCAGTAACTGCTCAGGCCCTGCGCTCTGTTCAATGCAGGGACAGATTCCAGTTACTGATCCAGGGGGACAGGGCAAGGCGTGGAGGTGTCCTGGGAATTATAATTCTGAAAACTGTACCATTTTCTGCACAAATATGAATAAACTCACACAAACTTACATTGTTTGGAAAGTCAGCCGTCCTCAGCCCATCTGCGTTTTTCAGCAACAGCAAAATGAACAGGACACTAACTCCCTGGCTATACATTAGCTTCCCACCAAACTTCTATCAGATTCTAGCTCCACCAAAATTACACATTAACCTGTGGGAAGTTACCTTTCTGAGAACTGTCCCAAGTGAGAGAAGATAGAATCTAAGTGAAGAATGGTTATTTTGCATTTGCATCTTCTTTACCTAATGTAAAAGGTGCACTATGTAACATTTCTGGTGAAGGATTTGCCGCCTATTGTTAAAACACGTGTGAAAATAAATTTTTGAGTCCTTGGGGACAACAAAGGTCTATCTAAAACACTTTCTAATACAGGTGATCTTACTGTAAGCAAGTTCACCCCTCCACAGATCTGACCTGCATCATCTTGTCTCCATGCAGATATATTAGTTTAATGCCATACTATGGAACTTTCCAGGCAAAGGAATAACATCTCCATGGAGACACTTAGTTTGCAGACCCTAGGGCACATTTAAGAAGTAAACATGGGCTTCTTACTTTCTGAGGTGAAACGTGAATGACATGTAAAGATCTTGTAATATTGTACCTCAAAACTCTACTAGTACTTGCTTTTCTTGCTACAAAAGCAGCATTTTATATTAGGTTTTCAAACAGAAAGGGAAAACCATGCCCCCTGTAAGACTCAAAGGTGTGGTCCTCTGTGGGAATCAGACAGATGCTCAGACTCTGACCTTGTGTCCAGAAGTTTTATCAGACAAACTCATTATCAGCGCTGAGCCACATGGACATGTTCTCAAAACACATTTCAATGTGTGTAACTTTTAATATAACAATACAATACATTTAAATAATGTACAAGAATGGGGCAACGGAATCAAAATAGATGTTGACGCAAGAGTTGACCACTAACTTACCTGCCTGTATTTGTTCATGAGAAAAATAACTGTACTCTGCAACAATATGAAACTCATAGTTACATTGTTTATACTATATTTCAGAAGTGACAAAGATTTTATGAATTTTATTTAAAGCAGTATTCAAAATTCAATATATAATTGCCAATAAATAATGATGACATTATCACAACACAATAGCAGTCTACCTAAAATCCTGTTTCTGTTTGACATGTTAACATAATTACATTATTGAGGCTTTCTCTGTAAGTTAGACACTAAACATACAGAAATGGCAAGAACTGTGGCATTTGACCTTGTAAACATGCTCAAAATAGACGCTCAAGTAAGAACTCAATACAATCATCAACAAAACAATATAAACTGCAGTTCATCTGGAGGGTATTCCATGAAGCTAGCTAAAGCAAAACCTGGCTTATTTGGCCAATTCAGGCTTGTCAAAGCCTCAGAGGAGCCCCAGCGCAAATACAGAGTCTGATTTGGGCCACGGAACTTTTCTGGTCATTCTGATCTGAGGAGCAAGACGAATGAAGTTGCTTGACCCCTTCCTGATGCACGGTAGTATGTGCAGAGCTTAAGTTCTGCTGTGTGTAAAAGTAAAGCTGTAACAGATCTCTTCACATGTACCCAAACAAGAAACGATAAAATCCGCGCTAAGGTGTTCGCAGTTTGACAGGGAGCGAGAGACAAGGGAATGAAGAGAGAGAAAGACATGATGAAGGAGCAAACAAACAGAACCCACTGTCATCCTCAGAGTCCAAACCAGTGTCTGTCTATGTGTAAAAGCTGCACTACCCCTCACAACAGTCACATGTGCAACATCATTTTAATGAAGTAATGGTCTTAGGCTTTTATATGGTTTGAGCCTTTCTGATGAGTGCTGTGCCCACAGACGTGTCTCCCATGTGTAGGAGCATATGGACAGTCAAAGTCCTAAACTGTTTCTTTAGATGTTCTTGGAGACAGAGCTAAAATAATCTTGACATTTAGCTTGGTCCTGTCCACCTCTGGTTAGTCAATTGGAACTGAGGCTTTGATAAGCCTGAATTGGCCAAATAAACCAGGCTTTCGTTTTAGCTCACTTTGTGGAATACCCTCCAGGCTGTCAAGATTATTTTGGCTTTGTCTCTAAGAACATCTAAAGAAACAGTTTAGTCAAAAGTTTCAGCACATGCACTCACACACCTGTGTCTGTCTACAGTTGAACCATATAAAAGCCTATGGCCAGCATTTTATTAAAATGATCTTGCACATGTGGCTGTTGTGAAGGGCAGTGTAGCTTTTACAGACACTGGATTGGACTCTGAGAATGAACTGGTTTTCAGTGGGTTCTGTCTGTGCTCTCCTTCATCACATCTGTCTCTCTCTTTCATCATTCCCTAGTCTCTCGCTCCCTGTCAAACTGCAAACAGCTTTGTGTGGATTTAATCGTTTCATGTTTGGGTACATAAGAAGAGGTCCGTTACAGCTTTACTTTTATGCACAGCGAAATCGATTAAGATGGGGGGAGTCATGTCTTTCCTCTCGCTCCTCAGATCAGATTGACTGGAATAGTTCAGTGGTCCAAATCAAACTCTGTGGGTGCGCACTGTGGCTCCTCTCTCGTTTAGTCAGATCATAAAAAAACATCACATTTTTGACCCACTTTCTGTGATGTTGTTGCTCCATTGCTCTGGCCTTCCCAGACTCTCTGCAAGCATGCACAAAGTGCTCAAACTCCAGGCCTTACTTAGCTTTGGTCAGACTCAGGCTTATTTCTGTCATAGAACAACTTTAAGCTTAAGCTAAAGATGGTGCTAGATTCAGCTCAGGATTTCAGGATAAACCTAGATTTGTTAAAACACTTACAAGGGAATACCCCCCTTGTGTAAACATGCAAACAAACATGTAACACATTAAGAGTAAACATGTGCGAGTCTAACATAAAAATCTAAAGCTAAATTTTGCATAAAATAATTTCACATGATTTCACAATTAAATGTGCTGAACCACTGGTATGATCTTGGCTGAGCTCTTGTCAAACAGGGTGATGAGTGATGCTTCCCTTTTCTTCACTTGTTTCAACAGTCTCCTGAAATTCAAACAAATATTGCTCTCTCTATATATTATATATATAGTTTTATATATATATTTTTTTTACACGTGTTTGTGGTGCTTACAGTCTGATGAGAGTCCACATGCACAAAGCTAGCACAAGGCCCATGATGATGGTGATTGCAGTATACTTAGGAAACATGTCCTGGCTTGGTAAAGATGCTGGGCATGGTTTCTCTAGAATAATGAGAAAGAGGTGAGCCAAGTCATATACAAAAAAAACAAAAACACAGCCCAACCATGTACTGAAGTGGATACATAATCCGTATTTACTTTGTCCTTTTGTTTGTATTCTTAAGCAATACGTCTGTAAGGAAAGACACTGAGAGAGGCATAGGTTGTTTGCCAACTGTATTATTTAATAGAAACTTAATAGAAGCTTAATAAACACACACTGTACAGAAACAAGGCAGTGAGGCAATGAATACCCCAGACACACAATGCATACTGAAAATTCAAGACAAGATTTGGAACCCCAGGTCTATGGAGATGCAAGCCCCATTAACAGCAAGGATGCATGTTTTTCTACATTTTTCAGTGAAATAAAAATAAATAAAACATGCATTTACTATAGTCTTTTTTAGGCAGAAGGTTGAGTGGATGGGCTTCAATGTAGATGTCACATGTTTGTGGCATGGCCAAACTATTTTTGTATTTTAATGTAAATATGTAACTGTTTTTTCTTGTTGTATTCATTAGAGGGGGTTATTGGCAAATAGCAACCATTTTGTGTACTGTGGTCCACATCAAGAAAAAATATCTGACAAAGGCTTTTTGCTGAAACATTATTTAAAAATAAAAATAATACTTTTTGGACATGGGCCAATTTTTTCACTTTTAATTTGCTGTTCCTTGCATTCACACCTCTACAAGAACTTTAGTGTGTGTTTTCTGTTTCACTTGTAACCAAACTGATACTATGCTGCCATGTACTTATGTAGTATTCTCTTTATGTAGCAATACTCTGCACAGCAGCCTTGTCTATACCTGGGTAGCACACGGACGGACTCCAGTCACTCCACACACCAGTCTTGGCACAATACTTATTCAACATGCAGCGAACTCTCAGACAGCTGGTCTCATTATCTGGAAGAGCAAACATGACTGCTGTTTCTGTGGAGGGGATCTGTAGTTGGAAGAAAAAACAGAAGCCAAAGTTTGCATGAAAGAAACTGTCATTGATTGTCACTCTATTCAGCTTGTCCTGACATCAGTACCTTATTGAGTTCAAGGCTGGTAATAATAAGGATTAAAACTGATAGGGATTAAGACTGATTGATCTACTGTACTCAAATTAAAAACCCTATTGCATTTATTATTTGTTTGGGAAAGGAAGAAACAAATGTGTCATACACGTTGCTCTCCAATTTGACCAAGGTTTTTAATGGCTAGTTATAAGTTTAATAACATGACTCACAAATGACTGCTGGGAAAATGGCTCAGTGCCTTTTTGATCCTCAAAGAAAACACCTTTCTCATTGCCAAGGTTTTTCCACAAATACAAACACAATGTCTGGATCGTCTGAGTCATGAATGAATGTGGTCTTGTAAAATATGAGAAGAAATACAACAATGATGATAAGGGATCCCTAAAGATCACACTGGTGCCTCATAATTTTGTGCGACAAAGTGTACATAGAATTACAAGAATTTAATTTTATTAAAAGATGAAAAACATCGTTACTTCTGCATCAGTAGTCTCTTTCAGTAACTTAATGTTTCTGTAACAGCAAATAAACTAAATAGTGGACTGGGGATCAGTTCTATGATATCAGTTCAGCAGATATCATGGTTGGGCCTTTAAATAGATAAGAAGACTACTTACATTTTATAAGTAAGGTATTAGCTGATACTGGGTATCAGCAGGAAGTTAGAAGTTAGAGCCAAATCTTAATTGATTATTTAAACAGTATGTACCAGAGTGTGTGCACCCTCCTGGCCCTCTCTTCTGGCCTGAACTTGCCACAGCAGACAGTGCTGGGGTATCCTCCCTGCGGGACTGTCCCAGTGTACAATCAGCTGCCTGTCTGCACCCTCCTCCACACGCACCTGTTCTGGCGGTTTAGGTTTCACTGAAACATAACAATGCATAAAAGGTCGATATCGTCACAAACAGTAAACTGCAGATAGTGTCACACGGTCAATTACCAATGTTTTGGATCTGCAGCATGGAGTATAGAGGTTTGATGGAGTGGTCTGAAGATGAGTTCACACACAGGTTAATGTCAGAGAAAGCGGGTAAATCTGTTCCAGAGAAGTTACAGCCATTCCTAAAACCACCAGTAATAAAGTAGTGTGGGCACTCTTTTGCATGTGCCATCTCTTTGTGCCTACAAAGAAACAACACAAAGATAAGGTGGCTGCACATTATGAATCACACCAGACATTTTACAACTTCAGAACAAACAAAAAATCAAATACACTTCATCATCTCAGTTGCAGTGCTTAAGTGTTCTTAACAGAATGAATAGCTACT
The DNA here is from genome assembly GCF_026225935.1 of Boleophthalmus pectinirostris. Lineage (NCBI taxonomy): Eukaryota > Metazoa > Chordata > Actinopteri > Gobiiformes > Gobiidae > Boleophthalmus > Boleophthalmus pectinirostris. The sequence goes on along the minus strand of NW_026571018.1, from coordinate 23,417,516 downwards.
GATCCCACATGATCTCGCTTTTGACTCACCATATACAAAACCCCATTTTGATGTATCTTAATTGTTCAAATGCATAAAAATTGATTTAAGACAATGCAATCTCAAAACACCCACCAGTAATAGAGTGCCCCTTGTGCCTTCAATGGCATCTTTGAGCTTCTCTTCCAGCTGCAAACCAGGTGCTCCATGTAATAGTACAGACAAGAGAAATCCTGGAGACCATCTATGCCTTAAGGAAATACAGAAAAACTGATGACTAAAACGTAGTGTGTCCTCAATTTAAGTGTCTATGGAAACTGTCACCCTGATGATGTGATGTTCTCACCTGTCATGTCTGGTTTTTGAACTACTTCGGTGTAGTTTTTACTTTTGGCTGTTCCACCTCCTGCACAGGCTCCAGAAATAACAGTGTAAACACGAACTTTCACTTCCCGGGCCAGATTAAACTGGGCCCTGAATAAAGTTTGGGTCGTCCTTATACTCTGAAAAACACAACATTAAAATAATAGAGTGGCTAGTATTTGACTGTAATGAGTCTATACTGAATGGAGCCTCACAGTCCAGCTGCTGCTGTAGCTGTCGTAATAGTGCAGTTCATAGAGCACTAAGCACTGGCCCTGCTCCTTCATCCGGACTTGCTCCTGTGAGGGGCTCCAGCGGATCTCCAGGTTTCCTAAGTGCCCCGGGTCCGTTATGGTCAGGTCTCGAGGAGGGTCCACTGCAGGAAAGAAGTAAATCACCTTACATCCATGTCACCGTTTTCATTCCAAAATCTAAATTGCTTTGGATCAACATAAAGGGTTCATTAAATGGAAAAAAGCGACAGTAGCCTAGGCTATATTTGTCTAAACAGGATCTACATTTCGTTTCGCGTTATTAATAACATTATTTTTGTGTACTAATAATAACTCTAAATCAGTGACCAACCTGTGCTGTAGACGAACTTCAAACTAATTAAAAGCAACACCTGCAGCGTTTTTCCAGCCATCATTAAATCCCAAATACGTCAAAAAATATAACACTAAAACATGCAGACTGAACTAGTCTTGAATATGCCAATTCATAAAAACAGAATAAATAATGTCAAAGAAAAAATGTATTTAATTAAATTTTTCTGAAACCTATGCGCGCAGTCCGGGAAACAGTTTGGGACTCGCTGGTGCGTGAGGCTTTTATTAGAGTCTGCGCCTTTTCCAGGGAGTGTCTCTTCACTGGAACTGGAGCTTAACCGCAAACTGGTGAAATGAATCCCGCCAAGAAAGCACCAGATCTCTTATCAATGGGGAGTTAAATTAATGTCCAACAGCAAAGAATAATAATAAATAAATAAGTCACACAGCTATGGTGATGGCGTAGGCATATTATATTGTTATATTGTTAAAGAAAGAAGTTTGGTGAGGAATCTTCTGTTATTTTATGTTTTATAGAGACAAATTTCAGTCTAAAATCACACAAAATATAAGATGAAAGCATTTCAGGAAAAACAAATATACTTAATTTATACTCCTACCAGATCATTTAGCCTGGTCATTTAGGCAAACAGCATTGCAGGGTAGGCCTATTTAAATAAGGGTCATTTGGGCCACAAGAAAATACAAGAGCACTGCAAAGAATCAACTTTATTTCATTTGTCCCATGTTTACTCTTAAGAAAGTCCTATTTTACACATGATATGTACAATGATTTCAACTGTGTGGCCCTTGCATGCATCCTGGTTGAAATACAAAAATGTCTTGGCAGTTTTGCATAAAGACGTGCCTAACTGTTTTTCTTTACAAATTTTTCCAGGCAGTTGTATCATGACTGCAATGATAATCTTCTGTGAAAATGACAATTTTACCTGTAACACAAAGTAAAACAAATATTGCAACCTACTGCACACAAAGTCAAAATGGTGGGAAGAGTGATGGGATACTGAGCTTCACCCTCGGCATGACATGTACAAGTCAATATTTTCCCCGAAATCCCGAAGTTATTCAAAGATAAAGTAAGAAAATGTGCTGAGAGAGAGTTTTAAGGGCTGGTCTAACATCCACGAGCCATCATTTTATCTTGCCCATAAACAAGTGCAGTTTAAAAGTGTGAAACAATCCCAAATAAATATGGCAGGAAGATCCTCCATCTTAAAAAACAGAAATCAGTATGCAAACAATTACTTTTACCCTACTATTAGGTTTTCTAATGATGAAGCTATGGTGTCCAATGTTAGGGTCTGTAGGTTACAATAAGGCAGCATTTTTCCATTGCATTGGAAGCCCAGTTTCTGGCACTATTTTCTTCAACATCGTGTCTTTTGTGATAACCACCAACAATACAGAATAGAATAAGTAATTGAAGCAAATAACAATGATTTCACAAAACAGACACTGATAAATTCATGGTCATATTCCAGAAAGAAAAATTAATCCTCTTTAAGGCACAGTGCGTCACAGTCAGATGTTTGGATCAGCAATTGTAGCTACAGCTGCTCAAAAGTTATCAGAAAACCACAACAGCAAGAATTGTTAAGTTAATGTGTGCTAAGTGTAAGAATGTGACCGCAGCCAATGATCTTAATAGTGCCAAACAAATTTAATTCATGGTCCATATCGAAGTTGGCTTTTTCTCTGGGGGTAAAGCTCAATAATTGTAATCACAATCAAAAATGTAGTTTGTAAAGTAAGTTTATGTAATCTGATGTCTTTCAAAACAGTTTTGTTTGAGATATACACATATGGGAAATTGTATGTACATTGTAAAACCCATAAATATAAAACAAATTAAGAAATAGATTAAACATTTACATTCCCTGATTTAACATTTGTATCAGAAACAATCGACAGCATGGATCATGCCTGATAGACATGTACAGTACAAGGTAAACCAGAGCAGTCCAGTGTATGACTTTCTGTGGTAGGCTTAAATAAAAAAGAAATGTTTGAAATGAAATTGAAATAAAAGCTACAAGAGTTTGGCCTCAGCTGTGCACATTGATCACAGTGGTCAAATGTCATCTTCTCTGTGATGCATACAGGTCTGTACAGTACATACAGGAAATAAATAACAATAGCAAGAAACAAAACATATCTAATACAAGCTGGCACCGTGTTTGGCAATAGCATAAAAACATTTTCTGTGATGAAAAACAGTGTAAAAAATGGCAGAATCTTGTCAGTCCTTAGTCTGTGCCCCATGTCTTCACCACTGCAGTTCTGGCACTTGCAGGCTCAATAATCATTCATTACTGAGCATTTTAGAGGGCTATACAGGTCTCATATTACACTTCTCCAGTCAAAAACCTTTTTCTGTGCATTTAGTATGGAGTCCGCACGCACAAGCACACACAGGCAAGTCCTAAAGCAGGATGGGGTACAGTACAGGTACAAGTGTGTGCAGGATGAGAGCCATGCTGACGTCATATCAGAGACAGAGGAGCGTCTAAAGTCCTGAATCTGTCAGAAACACTCAGCACGTGCACACACCTCTGGGTCCTCACCAAAGGGCTCCCTGGACCCTCTCTTATGGGACAGGGGCTGTGAGGGCTTGGTGGTCTACAGACTACAGACATTCACTCAGTGTCATATAGCAGCCAGTGCACTCTTTGAGGTGGGCAGGTCCAATAAGGCTTGGACAGTCATCCCCACATTCACAAGGCCACGCTCCTCCAAGATGTGATGAGGCAGGCACAGCTTATCCTACATGACAAATGTAAAAAGATATTTTTGTTTTTATATTCCTGTCATGACACATCCAGTTCCAGCAGTTATGTTCTGACAAGTAACTAAGCATTTTTTAAATAGCAATTTTCTTTAAAGTAATAGTATGTAACTTTCTGAGGGCGCAAAGTCAACTGTGATAGAAGACAGACGTTTTGTGCTATATTGTGGAAGATTATAGCTAAAGGAACAACTTTTCCATGGAAAAGGCAGGGGGAGTTCTTCCATGTGGCTGAATAAATGTCCGTTTTGTGGAGATGCAAACTGCTCACATTTTTCATTGTTTTGCAATGCAATAAAAAATATCCATAACAAAAAAGCATGCTTTTATTTAAATCTATTTTTGGCAAAAAGTTACATACTATGGCTTTGTTGAGTTGTCTTTTTTGTATTTGAGCTTTAGCTAATGTCCATGTTTCAACTACTAATATGAAAAAAGAAATCTTTATATTACAAATTATGTATGTTGGGTAAATATAATAATCATCAGTCATTGTGTCTATACCAGACCTGGGCATTGAACAGTTCCTGGGCCACATATAGCCCTTTGGTTGACTCTGACTGACCCTTTTATGCTAATTTGGAATTATAAAATAAATATATATTTTTTTTATAATTTTCCCTCATGCATGGACTAAGGCTGCATTGCTTTTATATTAGAGGGGTTTTTATAAAGTTTTTTGTAAGGCAACCTCACTTTTTCATTGCTTAGTCATAACATAAACTCTTACCAGTCTTATCTGCTTGTCCAAACAATGCTATTTACTTTTTTTTTTTTTTTTTTAAATAAAGAAATACAATTAATATTATGCAGAACTGAGTTAAGCATTTTGGCCTGGCCCTCCAAAATATTTTCTTTCTCATGCGGCCCAAGGAAAAAATAACTGCCCACCCCTAGTCTATATAGTGTACTTACACTCAAACATACTGTACTTCTACATTAACTGTCGAGCTGTTATGGTTTACGTAGAATATGCATTTTTCATATTTCAGTGAAAACAAGGACACTGATTAAGTTCTCGGCATTACTGGGATCATAACTAGCTCTCATTTTAAGGTATTTGGTCAGTGGCATTTGTGGCCTTGTTTTTACATTATTATTTATTCGAATTTTGCTCTTCTGACATTCAAGGGATGGCTGCTACAACTGTTGCAACAGCAGAATCCATGGCTCTTTTAGCTTTATTTATATGCAATGGATGTCTTAATTATTATTTTTTTCTTTCTTATTATACCATCAGATTAAATTACCAAAACCAGCCCCAAATGTGTTTCAGAAAGAGTGTAAATGGAATCATTTTATTTGGACATTGTTAATTTCATTGATATTTTTGGTGACTTACTTGTGGAACACCCAGTTTTTTACAGGCATCCAAGAAGTTTTCCACATTTCGCCGACACTTTGCCATACTGAGTTTTGGCTGAAAATTAAACAACAGATTACACAATAAGCCTGGTGCAAAGGAAAAAACTAAACACAAATACCAATGTGCATCATATTTACCACAGCAGGTGAGGGTACGTGAATGCTGGCAACACAGCGAGGACTGATGTGATTGGCCAAGTGACAGAGAACCACTCCATCCATCAGAGCAGCACCCACATCATCAGGGAGAAGCACCTTCAGACGAGACTCAATGTTCTGGAAGCACAAAGGAAAACTCAAACATGTAAGAAAAACAGCACATTCAAAGTTAACCCTCTCAGGCTCAAATTTATTTTTAGTATCAGGAAAAATTTGGGGAAAATTATAATATGGGGTAGTGATATACAATCCTGACTTTTTTATCCTTTGTAAACAAAAAAAGTATTTTGCACTTCTGGCAGGCTGTTTGTGTGTAGCCATTCTTGCACAGTCTGCATCGTCCATGTTTATCAGCATGGATGGGAGAAAAGGCTTCTGAGTAAAAAAAGCTCATAAAATATGGATTTAGAACAACTTACCTCCCAGTGACCATTACAGGTACTTGCAGTTAAGAAATTATATTATGAAACATAAGGACTGGGATTATATCAGAAGAGACCCAACAAATATTGAGAAATATTTTTGTGATCTACTTGAAAACTCTGGTGTATTGGAAAAGCAAGTGAGCAAGATTTACCAAAAATTGTTAATAGACATGTCTGATAATACATCATATAAAACAACAATGGGAAATGGAAATGAATGTGACTTTGGATGATGATACCTGGGAGGGTGTTTGTTCTGGTTGTCATAAAGGGCTGGGAAGTCAGATTTGGAAGGAGTTTGACTGGAAGGTCAAATTAAGATTTTTTAGAACCCCGCTCAAAACTTTTATTTCAAAATGTAGTGTTAGTGATAAATGTTGGAGGAGGTGTGGACTTGTGGGCGACCAGACTCACATATTTTGGGACTGCCCCAATATAAAAGGTTTTTGGATTAATGTTAAAGATGTTCTACAAAATATATTGGCTGTGGACCTGTTGATGGACCCAAAGGTATTTCTGCTTGACATATTCCCTGACGGTCTCTCTCATGATCAGTGCTTTCTGCTGCATTTTCTTCTGTTGACTGCAAGAAAAATTATCACGATCTACTGGCTGAAACCTGAAATACCGACCGTTGAAGTTTATACAATGGAACTGTTAACGGCTCAACTACAGCTCAAGGTGGCAGCTTTTGAAAAGAAATGGAGCCCAATTACTGACTTTTTGAAATAAGACACGTATGCCCTAATATGCCTTATTCTTTATGTTTTGGTTTTAATTTTTTTAATTTGTTTTAGCAAATTTTAGTTTTGTTTTTCTCTCTTTCTTCTTCTAGAGGGGGGAGTGGGGAGAGAGAAGGGGCAAAAAAGTGAATATATAAACTGTGAGAAGGCCCGGTCTCAGGACAGTGTTGATGTGATTTGATTTGTGGCAATAAAAGTTCAAAAAAAAAAAATGGATTTAGAGTAAGTAGGTAATTGGAATTTAGCTGTTGCAAATCTGCAACACCTGCCTGGAGAGGGTTAAAGCTCCACAATAACATTTTTTAACCAAAAACAGACTAAAATAAAATTTATTGCACTGAGTGGACTTGCCTCTCCACAAACCTGACTCTCATTTCGCCTCCACCTTGTTTCCATGGAAATGTTGCTCCTTTAGCAATAATCTTTCACAGTGCGGAATAAAAGTTTAAAATTCTTAACTTATTCCTATTTTCATGGAATCATGCATGTTAAATACTACACCTTTATAATTTTTATATAACTTTACTACTGGATGATGTCATAGGATTGTGTAATCAAACAGAAATACCTGTCTGATCTTGAAAGCTAAGCAGTGCAGGCCCTGGTGAGTACCACTGGGAACAGCAGCAAATAAAATAATAAACTTGACTGTATACCACAGTAAAACAAAAACAAACTATTGACTTGATATTTGGGTCTGGGATCTGTTACACATATTAGAGCCCGACCGATATGGATTTTGTTGTGGCCGATATGAAACCGATATAATGGGAGTTGGCGATGCCGATAGCCGATATAATCACCGATATATTTAGTGATGTAAAAATTCACTGTAAATCTTGAATTGATTAAAAAACTTAGGTTTGGCTCTAGTGGATTCTAAATTGGGTTTATTTAGGCAACATTTATTGTTATTTTGACTCTTTACATCATATTTACATACAGTAGATTGGCCTAATGGCATTTTTGCATCACATTCTAGCTGCTAGTGATGGGGTATTCCAGTTTTTTTTTGTTTTTTTTTTGGAGAACCGGCTCTTTTGGCTCGGCTCACTAAAGCTGCTGGCTCTTTCGGCTCCCAAGCGACTCTTGAGATTGTTTTGTTGCAAGCAGGACTAAACCAGAACTGAACCAGGACTGAGTGTCGAGACTCGGTTTCTATCTCTCTCCTGCACTCGAGCCCAAGATTAGTCCTGGTTTATTCATTTTATGCTGAACTGCAGCCAAATATGTACTTTTTTTATCCTATGCACACGCAGATTTCTGAAAGTTTCGTTTTCAGCCGCTGCTGCTGTCAAACTACGGGTCTACATGCGACATGAAGAGAAAAAGTGAGAAAAAGAGAAAACACGGCTCCCAATAAGAAGCAGGCTCCCGTTGTTCGCTTCAAAGAGCCGGATCTAAGAGCCGCTTCGATCGCGACCGACCCATAACTCCTAGCTGGTAAACTATCGCTATTAGCCTTTAGCCGTAAATGCTGCGCACCGCTGTAGTTAATTATATGCATAAATGTGGATCATTCACACGTCTATTCACAGCTCATTTACATATCAATGCTGGTCCAGTAACAAATATACGGCCAATATGGTCACTTTACAATAGACCAATAGAAAACAGCCTGTTTATGTGTGGGAGCTACAGCAGCTAACCGCTAACAAAACCTAAACTAGCTTCAAAGTCGATGTATTTCCAACACTCATCGCTCACACAGGCTCCTCCTCACATCACAAGTCTGCACTAATAAATGTCCTTTTAATCCAGACTCAAACCAATTGTCCGAAAAAGAAAATAATTTCAATGTTGCGCACGGCTGCGGGTGTAAACAAACACACGCGGGTGAAGTGACGTCACTCTGGTGGTGTGTTCAGGGACAGTACGGACACAGACACAGACAAATTACACCGCAGATAAATACTGATGCGGAGCCACATATTAGGACATTTATCTGTCTGTAAATTGGATTAAATGAACATAATGTAGAGAGTCTAAGCTTTATAACGAGGTATAACATGCCCACGTGAAATATCGGCCCATATCAGCAAGCATATCGGCCGATAGCCGATATGTCTCCAGGTGCCCATATTGGCCGATAATATCGGCCAGCCGATATATCGGTCGGGCTCTAACACATATAATGCAAGTTTGTTTTGTGGTGGTGTCGAAGACTAAAATCTAGACCTGATATTACACAGAACTATGAAAGCCCTGAGGATTAGTGTGAAATACTGAAAGATAAAGTCACAGATGTCTGACCTGCCGTAAGAGAGCTATCTGTTCCAGTTCCTCCCTCAGGTGCTCCATCTTCCTCCTCATGGTGAAACTAGGGTCACTTGACGATAATTCCTGTTTGCTTCCTCTGGTGAAAGCTGCAAGTTCAAATCAAGTACACTTCTCAATAACAGAAACTGTATGCCATATAGTGAAATAAGCCATTTCATTTTGCCCAATAAGCATAATAACATAATAACATAATAACCTGTAACTATTGTGAATGAGCCAATTATGTGCTATCATGCAGGATTATCATGGTCTATCTGTGTTATTGCTTCTATCAAGCATCCTGTAAGGCTTCCTCTGAAATCTGTCCACTTCCATAGAAGAACACAATGCATCTGAAAACTGTTTCCTCACTAACATGTCTAAACAAAAATATAGCAAATTAAACTTTTGTTTCCATTTAAACAAACATATAGATATGATGACTGCAAAATTCATTTAGTACTATTTAGTATGACCAACACTACAAAGCCTTTTTTGAAACCACAATGCTTATTTTTAATGTCATAAACTGAGAAATGGAAAATTACCTGATCTTGGCTTTAGCCCAAACACAGTCAGAGTGGAACTGACATCTGTATTGCACAAGCTTTCCTGCACACAAATGACATTAAGAAAATACATAAATTTTAGATAAGTTTGCAGTTAGCCTAACAAACTGAACTACAATAAATGACTGAATACTTACCTCACTGTCATCGTTGCCATTCTTTCTTGCATTTTGACATTTGTACTGTTTTAAAAATAACAATAATTGATGTAAAATAAATTATTATTCAATTAATAACTGATACTACAAAATATTGTTATGAATACTAATATGCAAATTATCTAGGCTGGCCAGCCACACTCACTTCTACAGAAAAATACATGTGGACTTGAGGCAGTGCGTTTTAGCCACAGGCACTCCAAAAGAGGCAATAAAATGTCAATAAAAGTTTGCCAAATATATATTTCCGTTGATACCTTTAAATAGTCTTTTCTGAGGTACTTGCTCCTGCGGCGCTCATCGGTTTGGTTGAGGATTGGTGGCACTTCGGGCCATTTGGACTCAGGGTCACTATCGGGTTTGAGACTGCCATCAAAGGAGCAGGATGTAGAGGGCTGAGAGACAAAAGGCAAATCATATTAATGCACAGTAAATTAACTAACTATATTTATTCATTTTCAGCAGTAAATTCATATTTACCTGCCCACTCAATACTGATGCTCCACTGGTCCCTTCGTCAAGGGAGGCACTAAAAAAAAACATAACTTAATTATGTAATAAAGCTAAGTTTATGTATCTTTTTATCTACAGCAAAACTAACTAAACCTTATGTAAGAAGTGTTCTGAATTGACATAATCGAGTAATGCATATTATATATATATATATATATATATATGTTTATTAAAAAATGTGAGTGGGTGGCAATATAAAATCAGAAGTAAAAAGTATGTTTGAATGTGCATTTTATCAAAGAATGTATTCTAGATCTTATTGATTTACTGATAAGAAATGGAACATATAATGTAATAAAACACTTAATTGTACTAACCTGCGTGCAGCCTGAACTGGGGGCCTGGTCTTGCTGCTAGAACCAGAGTGACTCAAGAATCTGTAAAATCAAGGAAATGTGTTTAATTCTATGTGCACTTAGTAATTCAGTACAGTAGAGTACAGAAGTTAAGATAATGTTTTATTATTTAGTATTGTGTGTTTGAGTGTGTGTATAAAGTGTTTCCCCAGTCTTCTCTACCTGTGTGCCCGGCCAGTCACTCTCCGTCTGTGGATAAGACTCTCTGCTCTGCAAATTAACGAGCGCCTTCTAGTGGAGTTAAACACGACAGCAGCAGCAGCAGAAAAAGAGTGAAAAGTGAAGGCTTATCAGAATCAGAAAGAGATAGCAAGAAAGAAACTGTAGTAATAATTAACAAAGTAATTAGCCAAATTTGTCTTTCAGGGTTGCCCATATCATATGTGATTTATATATTATTTTAAAAAACGGAACCGCTTGAAGATGATGCGCCACAAGGAGCTATCCAAATAAATAAATAAATAAATTTATACAGTAAATATTCCTCTCCTTTACATTGATTGAACTGTATAAAATTGACTAACAAGGTTTTACAGGTATACATTTGAAATGTAATCCTTGTGGTCTTTGTCAACATGCTTTAGAACTACTCTATAAAGATTTTGGCCATTTCTTTTCATTAATTCAAAACATGGCAAGTGACAGAAAGAAAATAGAAATAAAAAGCAATCCTTGTGCCTTTACAATTTACTGTGCACCGAAATTAAAGAACAGATAATAGTAGAAAAGAGAGTAGCTTCACAGACAATAGCAGAAAAGATACTAAATACCACACACCTGTTCTGTTGTTCCTGTTGTAAAAGTTGGACCGCGATCTTCCTCAGATCCAGAACTTCCTTCAGATCCTCATCCTCCTCCTCCACCAGCTGCTCTTTGTCTGAACTGCACTCAATCAAAAAAGCACATTCAATACAGACATTTAGTGTGAGCATATCCCACATAATAAACCTTATAAGAGAACTGCTTCAGTAAAGCAGAGGTCTCCAACATTTTTTCTCAAGTGAGTTACCTTTACAAAACGACAATGCTCATTTTAGTGGTTGTACGAAATTGAGTATATAAGAGCCGTAGCAAGCCTTAGATGGGTACAGTTAGATGTCTATGAAACATCAACCATTAGCCATTTATCAGTTCACAAAGTTAGGCATCAAAATGATACATGGTGATAGGTGTTTAAATCATTAACTGTGTGTTATTATACAATGCCCATAATTCAGAAATCCCTTGGCAAGCTACTTGGAACAAGGTGGTGGACAGCTGGTTGGAGACCCATGCAATATAGACTAGTAAGAAGTTAAGAATCAGGCTTGTTATGTAATCATTATGTCATGGTTGTCTTATTGGTTAAACTGATTACAACAATATGATAAGAAAACTCACCCTGATTCTTCTTTCCAGCTGTCTTTATCTTTGCTTTGGTGAGACATGTTTAGGACTTTCTCCAGTTCCTGAAACAATTAGCAACATTCCTTCAGTTACTTTGTCTATTAAGTAATGTAGCTGTGTTGTAGTTCTACAATCTTACTTTATTTTTATTTTTTAAGAAAGAGTAAAACTTACCTTTATACAAGACACATGACTGTTGGGGTGCCCATTGCTCTCTGAAAGAGCAGGATCGTCGTCCGGGTTGGGCTCTATAAAGTCATAGAGATCCTGATCTGATAGAGGGAGGAAGCATCCGCGTTCACATAAACGTCACATTTTAGGCACTTGATTCAATAAGCCCCTTTGTCTCTGTCTATTGCTTTCAAAGTCTAAAGGTGATACTTATTGTGGATAACCTTTGCAAGAGTCCATTTTGGAGAGCAGAGAGAGGGCATCAGCACGGGCTGTCTCTGAAATCTGGGAGTGAAGACTGACCGTGTCGTCATCTGATGGCTATGAGAAGAAACAACACCAGGCCAAAGGTCAAGTAACAAGTTTTCTTTTAAATTAATTTTAATACATGAACTCTGACCTCTGTCGTTGATAGCCTCTTATCTCCATTGTCACTACCAATTCCAGAGTCAGGCCCGTGGTTCTTACTAGGATAAAAATCTTCTATGCTGAAAGCAAATAACACAAAATACATTTAATGTGAATGTGTTGTTTAATAGCTTACTCTAAAGCAGGGGTCTCCAACCTTTTTGCGCTGATGAGCTACCCTTACATAATGAAAATGCCGGAAACCTACTAATTTTAGCGGCCGCATGAAATGGAGAAAATATAAGAGCCTTAGATGGGGTAAAATTTGATTCCTATAAAATATTTACACAATTATTAACCATCTTTTAGTGCACAAAGACAGGCCTCAGAACGATACTTTTACAATGGTAATAGGCATTTAATAAAAAAAAATTTTTGTTATTCAGTACGATACATATGATTCAGAAATTCCGTGGTGAGCTCCTCGGAGGAGGGTGGAGATCTACTGGTAGTTGTCGAGCTACAGGTTGAAGACCCCTGCACTAAAGTATCTCACTTTAGGCCTTAGCTCCATGATGGGCTGTATTCAATAGCAAGACTAATACATACAGAAATAAATTATTTATGATGTCCCAGAAACAAGCTCCTCTGGTGAATGGAGGCCACGCTTTCTATCATATCAGCAATAATAATTTTATTTTTCACTAAATATGCTATTATGTTATTATGCTATTATCTATGCTTTATTTTTCTTGGCACACAATCACACAATCATACTAGAATTCTAATATCATGCTCAAAAATACTAAAAAAGTGGGCACCTATCGGTGAGGGGCTGCGGAAGGCAGCGCTTGCTCAGGGTGGGCAGGTCTAAAGTGTCAGGCTTCTTATCCATACGACACGCCTGGATGTTCAGGTACTTGAAAATGTGCACTTTGCCTTTGAGACAAATCTGAAACATAAAAATCACACTAAGTGGAGTTTACCATTTGGTACTTGAAAGACACATTTTAACATGTAGTGTCTAGCTGAACACTCACTTGCGCAGGTGGGGACTGCATAGGGTTATTGTCTAAAATGATGTGCTGCAGTTGCCTCAGTTTCCTGTACGCTGGAGGAATCTCTGTGATCTTATTGCAGGAAAAGTCAAGTCGGATCAGAGGCAGATCTGCCAGCTCTGTGGACAAACTGTGTCATTAGTAAAATGCTGCTACAACATGTAAATACATGACCTGAACGGTCGGTGCATATCTGATGTAAAATAGTAGCAACAGTTACTATTTGCATGTAACCATACACTGACTCTACAAGTGGAAAAATCCACACAGTGCTACACATCATATTGTAGCATTGTGATTTATTTTCTGAACACAAGGGTTAGTGTAGGCTGTTACCCACAGCAAAACAATAACAAAACAACAACATTCTCCACTCAGCAGAGCCAGTCTCTAAACTCACCAGTAACTGACAAATCAAGCCAACACTAATTTATTAGCAAAGCAACCAAGTGTCACATATAAAAGCAGTTAACAACAACATATAGACAGTTATCAGAACACTAAAAGGTATCATCCTCAAATTAAACACAAAATATTAGATCATTACAGTATCATCATCATCATCATCATCATCATCAACATGAGAGGTCTATATAAGCCAAAAGAAAAAACAAAAACAAAAAACACCACAGACAAAAAAGAAAAGAACAAAGTCCTTAGTTTAGATTAAATGTCTTAAATGAAATGTCCTCTTTGAATAAAATATTTGTCTAAAATATGTGTTAACACATAGGGACATATGTGTATAGTGTTAGACTGACCCTCTGGTAGCAAGTGAAGACAGTTCCTCCTGATGTTGAGTTCTCTTAAGGCCTGAAGCCTCCCAACCTGAGATGGCAGTGCCTGGATCTCATTACAGCTAATGTCCTGAAGAGGGAGACAGAGAGTGAGAAATGTGTTATCTGATAACGTAATTTCAAATGTATTGTACATACCAGCTCCATCAGATCTTTGGCCTTGCCGATCTCCTCGGGGATGGATACCAGCTTATTGTTGCTCACAAGCAGGACTTTGAGTGGGAGGTTGAACAGGTATTTTGGCAAAACTGATAGAAGGTTTCGACTGCAAAGGAACCATGATATTGTATGTAGTTTCAAAACATACTAATTTAGAACCTGTGGCTCCAACAGTATAGATATTGGTGTAAGAATGACTATTTCAAAATAATAATAATAAATAACAAAAGGCCATTCGTGATTGATTTAATTTTTTTTTCTGTTTTTCTCTGTTCCTTGTAGCTAATAGAATAGTGTTGACTGTAGAGACTGACCTTATGTCTAGATAGGTGAGCATCTGCAGGTTGATGATAGCTTCTGGGATGCACTTGATACAGTTGTGGTAGAGGTTGAGAGACTCCAGTGGTGCAAACAAACACACTTCAGGAGGGATTTCTGTCAGACGATTCTTAGATAGATCTGTTAAACAAGGGCACAGAGAACATAAAAAACTACATTCAAATTCAGGTGTCTATTGAATTAAGCCTTTACATTAAGGCACATTAAGGCAGGAGTGCCAATAACTTGGACTAAATAATCAATACATCTGTGTAAGTGTAAGGACAAGAGCATACTTGAGCACCAGACTACACCACGTCCTGGGCCTGACTCCCAAGGTTGTATATTAGGGAACTGTCATCAGTATTGATTTCATTGGGAGGGGCAAGTTATATGGGTTTAATAGAGGGTAAAGACCAAAGGGTTTGTTTTAATCAAAGAAAGATTTGGCAATTCTATTACAAATGACTTCAAACACAATATCTACATGGCTATTCAAATGACATAATGGAGATGTTGCTGTAGCATGCTATATTTATAAAAGGAAATACAAATGTGTAATATAAATAGCCATTCTTATAACAGAGAGAGGGTGGTCATTGTAAAATCTATGTAAAGTCCTACTACAGTGTGCACGATAAGAGCCAAACGTGTATTGATCGTCTAGCTATAAACAGTGGTCTGTGTGTGTCCGTGTGTGTGAGTGTGCATGTGTAAATTACCTTCTCTTTTGGATTATCTCTAGAGGCCACAATGATTAGGGTCCAGTGAGAGGAGCTGAGCCCTCCCAGATAAAGACTTTAAATTATGATGTCAATGAAAAGGTGCACCCATTTGGCCTAAAGGTGACCACAACAACACCACTGTGCACCCCCAATGCTCAATGCATGTAATTACAACCCCCTCGCCTTTGTTGGCTAAATAGGCTATACACACAGTTCACACAGTTGAGACCGTGATTTAAATTCCACCAATATTTCGTAAGGTTAGATCCAATATGGGATTATGGGGTTGTTGACATTTTAACTGTACATGACAACAGACCGGCCCCTATTTTTGACACTGTGGTTAGTTGTACCAGTATAAAAAAGGAGAACAGAGGAACTGGCGAAGTATAGCAGAAGCACACGGGGAATACAAGTTGAGAGGTTAAGAGAAACTGAAATTACAGCATGGGGAAAGACCAAAGCGAAGGCCACACACAATAGCTGTTCCCCATTAAGAGTAAATACTGAAAGTCCCTGAGGCTTTAGACCCAGCTGCAGTTAGACAACACCCCACTACCCCCTCTCAGCCAACCCTCAGCTGGGACCAGGCCTGCTCAGTGGAGTCAGAGGGTTGATGGAGCAGGGGGTGGGTGAGCCAGTCATTTTCAGCCTGTCACTTCACATGCTCCTCTTCTGCTCTCCTCCATCCCAGGCCCAAGCACCATCTGTGGGGTACAGCGGGCTGCATCCACCTGCTGCTGATCCCCTGAGCAGCACTAATACAGAGACAGCCAAACAAGGCCTCACCATAGTCTATTTCACTGCTTATTCATTTATCTTACAAAGGGTGGTCTCCAGTGACACAGCACCTTCTACATTTGATGATGATATACTTTTCTATCCAGTGCTCAAATTCATCATGCAACATGCAATATTTAAGTTAAAAAACTATCATAATAAATTATCCAAAAGAGGTTTCCCTATTCAATTATGACCACATTTTTCAAGCACACTTGAGATCTGTGTGTGTCGCTGACCACACTATACCACTCACAGTTCAGTCTACAGTCTATAAATGGATGTGGGATAAAGAGATATGAGTAACATAGATGTCAGGTGACAGGTTGTTGGGGATGATGTCATTTGCTACTCTGCCTTCTCGATTCTCCTTTTAACAAGTTTACAGGATCTGGAGCCGTTTCATAATTGGGTTTTGAGAAGCAGCACTACTAATATGTATAAGAGGGTCTGCCCATGGGGAAACCTTTCAAAGGTATTAGCACATCATTATCCTGTGCAGGAAAGCTTAAGGCTCATAATGCGCCTTATGGGGGTCAACAAATCACCGGCCCACGTGTTGACAGTTCAGAAATGTGATGACGGAGATGAGAGGGCCAGTCCTGTGTACACACACAGACGACCTGCAGTCAGCTGTATTTGTTTAGCTCCACATACTCACACATCAGTGACATCAGTGTCCTGCAGTGCACACAATCATTTTGTGTTTGTGAGAAGCAGAAGCTGAAACTGAACACTGCTGACTCACTGCACCACCATTTCTGCTCTGTGTAAACAGTAGTAGAAATACAGGAAGGAGCACTGCCATGGATTACTGTCTTTAGTTTAATAATCTGATTATTAACACAGTTAATCTTGGCTCACTTTATTACAATGTAACTGCAGTTGACATGCATCATGCATCACCTCTTCAATAAATGTATGTTTATCTTGTAAATGTTTGTAGATTAAAAACTTTAATAAGGGCTTTAGAGTTTTCTTGTTTTGTTTTTACAAATACAAAATTGGTTTTATGGTCCATTTACTTCTTAAGTGCTATATAACAAATGGTCAGATAAAATTTTATAATTTTAGAGCTTTGCTTCACAATTTTGCTGTAAGTTGAAATGACAATTTTTGCCTCATGTTACAAATTAAACATGTAACACCATGACAGTTAAAAATATAATTAACAGAATAATAATAATATAAAAATAGAACTATATATTTTATGTGATTAAATAATGAGAACACAAAGGATTTTAAGGACTTGTTCAGATGTATTTTTAAATGGTACATAACATGGACAATGCTAGATGAAACAGGTACAGCTACTAAAACAGGTACTGTAAATGAAAAGGGTCAAATGTAGTCAAATGTAGAGGAACCAAATTAACTTAAACTGGATTGTTAATTTGTTTTATCACTTATTACAATGTTTATGGGGGCAAAAAACGGAAAGTAGTTCCATTCTGATTGTATACATTTTGAGCACACTGCTGCTATAAACTGGATTAAAATAATGCAGCTTTTATTTGATTTGGCAAATTCTCTGTACCTTCTAAGCAAGCTTGATTAACCAAAAAGTCACTGCTACAATGATTGATGACTAAACCCTGATAGACTAACCTTTAGTAGCTGCACCACATTTACGCTGTACACATTTTTGGAAGGTCATTTTGGATCCTGCTTTGACTTTTAAAATCGTATTAATCAATGACAGGAAAGAGTTAGGGAGGACAAGGTCAGAGGGACAGACGTTTTCGTAAGAATCTGAAGGCGTGACAAGCTCCTGTTACATTTACTCAGCAAACATCATTAACATTCCTAACGGACAATGATGCAACTGGACTTAAACTATAGTCTTACTGAGGAGCTGAGTATTATTGCACTGAACTCTTATATTGACTATTGTTGTAGCTATTGTTTCCACTAACAAATCTTAATAATATATTATGCTAGCATCATTCTAAAACAATTTTAGTCATGTTTACTAACAATTATTCTTATTACTGAAGACAGAATCATAACAAAGTGATTTCAAAATGTATTGCTCTTTCTTGCAACAGCACGTTTGCCAGTGTCTTGTCTAGACATGTATTCACACATTATGAAGTCCTAAAGGTAGAAACATCTAGATGAATTCTGATGTTTTTTCATCTAGCCATGCCTGCACACTCAAAATCATAACAAACAACTATCTGACTGATACAGAGCTCTAGTGGAATAACACTAGACAAAAACTCTACATTTAAGATTACTTTTACTACTGTAACTAAACCGCTGTTAGGAAAAGAACAAATATATGGGTATTCAGTGATTAAAAATAATTACAGGAATGTCAGCTTATTGCATGCGTCCTTGTCTGAATGGCCTTCAGTCTATCTACTAGAAGCAAACAATCAGGAATCTGACAAGAAAGACTTTTAAAACAGTCAAATATAAAGCCATGTTCATGCTGCTGCCTGTCTGAGGCAAACAAGAAAGAACTTGTATTCAACTCTGTCGGAATCTTAAATCTGTTTACATTCAGATGGTGGGAAAACTGCAATTTTTTTCCCTTTGTTTGACCCCCCAGTGAACTTACTAAATCCTTACAGTAAGAAACAAATGTATTTATTTCCCTCTGCTATAAAGAACACTCAAATTGCCTGATATGGTTGCATATCTTGACCTACATATACAGAGCATATCCTAATGTTAGGGGATCTTTAAATTCTTCTTCATAAATGATTAAGTTGCCAGGCAAGAAATGTGTACTTTGGATCCCAGACAAATTAAGTGTCATAGTGGTACTAAAATTTCAAACTCAATTCTGATGCTAACACATTTTTTTTTTCTAGTTCTAATATAGATCAAAATCATTCTAACTTTATTCAGGAAACATCAAACTTGGTCAAATGTTTGTATTAGTTTTTATTTTGCTATTATACTATTTTAGTTTCAATTTTAATTTTACTATTGATAAGTATCTGGGTATGGATTTTGACAACTCAATAAATCATATAGTCATAATTCACACTGAAGACACTAATAGAGCTTTAGTTCACTTACTGACCATAATGGCAGGCAGAGGCGCGCTGAACTTGAACATCTGTCCAGGTTTCTCTTTCTAGGGTTTGACCAGAAGCACTCAAAAGCTCAGCACTTTCCCATGGGAACTCAGTGTAGCTGAAGCCAAACTGCCAGTAGGACAGTACAAACAGACACCAGTGTGTAAGTAGGCCCCACACTGACCACATATTACCATTAATCACAGAAGGAGCTGTAAAAGCATGTAGTGGTGCAATGTAATCAAATTTTGTACATAAAGGAATACTAAAAGCTTTTCTGTGTTAATAATTAAAAATGTGCTTACTTAAGGCTAATAGTTTATCTCAAATCAAGTGTATTGTGTCTCATGACTGTACTGACTGTGTGATATTGGGAAGTGTCACATCTGCCTTTGCACATGTAGAAAGGTGAGACTTCAATCCGGCACAGTTTGGCAACACCAGAATGAAGGCAGTAGATACATTTACAATGGTGCACCAGTCCAGACAAAGGAGGATGGGTAAAGAGAATGTATTTTATGCTTATTCTTTGTGCTTTTGAAGAGCATGTCTGATGTATTATGCAACAATCATGACAGATCTGGGCAGTTTCTTTTAAAGAGACGTAGTCATGTGGCTCCAAGTTGCACATTCGCAGTGGTCCAGAAATAGTTCACATTCACTTCCTGTCTTATCCATTTCCCTTTGAAAGGCTTCAACAATACCAGTACTCTTGAGAACAATAAATGTAATATGTAGTCATATCAAGCTACAGTGCTGCACTCCTTATAAACCTTAAATGAAATATGAGATTAGAAATGATGGTGGTGGTACAGTAGTTGCATCTTGGATCGTCACTGATATATTTGTATCAATGTTGATAAAAAGGAAAATTATACTGACAGTTTTCCTTTGTTTCATTTTCCCATGTGAAAAGTATATGATCGTAATAGAACTGCTAGCCAATTCTAAGAAAAATCACTGTCTTGTTATCAAGTGCCCGGGACAAATTATAACACCATATGGTATGTGGACATCTTCTATTGAAGACAAACACCGATCATGAAAGGATGAATGAGTTATGACAAGGAAAGGAAATAGAATCAAAGCCAGAATGTCAAATAAAGGATTGGGCTGCAATAAAGTGCAAAATTAACACATTTTGAACAGTGGCAAATGCTGTTGCCTGTCAGAATATAGACCTAATCACCTTGCACACTCATAAAAATGACCTGCCAGCCACCATGACAACGTACTGCTGACCTATGAGCAGAGCAAAGGGCACCATTAGACCAGCCCATTAGCACCTCACCAGACAGGAGCAAGAAACATCAATGCACAAACCAAAACCCATGTCTTCCCTTTATGACAGATTATATGGGCATAATGCAGCCAGGCAGTGAGGGGTGAGGCTGCAAGAAGTAGGCTACCATGCATCTTTTGTCTGCATGTGCCAAAAATGTCATGAAATGAAAAAACTCGCCTGCTACTTTCTTATTAAATGCTATAGAGAGGGTAAACGTGTCCTTGCTTCATTCATATTCTGCTCAAGCTCCCCGATACCAAATGAACTGCAGCTCGCCGTGCAAAACCACTGCTCTGCGCCTGACTTGGGTGCGCCTGGCGTCTCATTCATGTCTCAGGGGCAGCGATTCTGAAAGCTATTAAGGTAGAACCATGTACACCAACATTTGGGCTAAATGAGCTGGAGTAAAATATGATTGAAAAATCCAAATATAAATTTGCAGGGGCGATGTGACTGTGAGTGAATAGAGTGTTTCCCCATTAATGCTGCTGTCATGCACATGTCTTGACAAGCAGACAGAATCCGTGCACAATGCGGACGTGGTGCATCCAGACAAACCCATGAGCTGTACATTTCTATAGAAAGCACGGTGGTCTGTGGGACTACAGTGAAGCTGGCCTAACCCACCTGCTTGTGTCGTGTCCGTGAGATCGTAGTTCATGCCCGGGTACTCCCTCAGCTTCCTCCCGCTGAGGTTGAGGATCCCGGAGCAGACGGCATCCTCCAGGGCACGGTCCAGGCTGCGCGTCGTGTGGGGTTGCTGCTGCTGGAGGTGCGGGTACTGGCTGTTACCGGGACTCCAGTGAGGTCCAGTGGTATAGTGATGGCTTTGTAGCGCCGGGACAGATCCCACACCTCCCTGACTAGACGCCATTTTCGTAAAAAAAGAAATTACTCTTTCAATAATAACAGCGCACAGCGGCAGCCTCTCCGCCCATGCGCAAACACAGACTACTATCGGCTCATTCCGGGGACGGACGCTAGGGGATGGGCTTGTGAGGTGATGATGCTGCTGTACTGCTGCTGCTGTTGGTGGAGGTAATTGTGATAAGCACGCTATGGAGGCCATTTTAGGGCTTTACACCTGCTTACCATTTTCCCATTAGGGGCCCCAAATGATTGCACTATAGGTCTTGATAGCATACTGAGAGCTGTAAAGGGTCAGTGAATTTTTGACAAGCTCGGATTAAAACTAATAGTACAAAAACATTTATACCTTTATTTTATTATTATTATTATTATTATTATTATTATTATTATTATTATTATTATTATTATTATTATTTATGTATTTAAATGTTTAAATGTCTGTAGATCCATAGCCTAATAGGTTTTCTATACAGCCTAGAAAAATACATCAAAATTATTATACATTTTTAGACATAGCCTTTTCACAAGGGAAATTACTTGGACACAGTAACTCACACATCCCATTATATTATAATAACAAAGGAAAAAATAGTAATACATTCTAAATAACCTTCACTGATCTAGATTTTTCATTTAGGTTCCTTTTTTTTGTGAGTGAAGCCTATTGACAGGGAGCCACGATAGTGCATGGGATCCACATTTGTGGTGGTCTGCCAAATGGCATTGCAGTGATCTGTAATCACAATAGGAAAATGCTTACGGGCTTCAGATCTGCTGCAGTGCCTTGTCAGCTCCATCAAACAACTTCTTTTATCCACAATAAACTGCTTGGACAAACACATTTTTGAAACACATGAGGACTGAAACTATAGTATACCTATGCCTTCTACTCTAGGCTGTGGGGTCAATGCTGCTAGAAAGACAGAGAATAATGTTTGTCAAAAACACACAAGGTCAATACAATACTGTAATAATGTCAGTGGACTTTGAACATCAGTATGATGAATAAGGAGACAACTTGTGTAGCCCATTTTCTGCAGTCAAGACAGGAAAAAATGTTAACCTTTGCTGTAACAAATGTGCATATTTTCTATATGAGGGAGTACAAAGTTTTATAAGGCTATAATTACAAACAAATTTAGCATAGACTATGCAGCCTAATAATTAATTTAAAGCAGCACAAAGCATTACTAGTGTTTTTTATTTATTTTTTATTTAACTAGATAGAAAACCTTGAAAAGTGCACATCCATGCTGTGAGGGGAGCTTGTCTCTCCACAGACCTGACTTGTAACCTTTCTGATAAAGGGTCCATCACCTGCTTACATGAACATTCCACCTCCTTGAAGTCAAGGAGGTTTGTTTTCACCATGTTTAGTCAGTAGTTGCCAACCTCTTTTAGTCATGGCCCAGTCCTGCTGGTAGTACTTGGACAGCCTCTTTTATGTTGTAGGCCTGCTCCTGTAAGTTTGCGAATTACAGGCCCTATACTGCAGGTTAATGTGTCTAAGTCCTCAATAATTAATTCAGTGTGGATCAAAATATTACATATATATTTTAATTTCTCAAATAATAAAATGGCCCTACTTGCTGCTGTATTGGGCTCAGACTGGGATATCCCTTTAACACAACAACTGGCCCTCATCTGTCTGTGCAGCAGAATGAACCATTGAGCAGGCGTGCTTCTTTTTCCTCAGCTCGGATGTCTCCCTCTTCTTCTCAGCAGTAGCATGTTGTGATAGAAACATTTGTCGTCGTATCCAAAATGCCGAAGCAGTAGCATATCTTACATTGTGAGTGACACCTCAGATCTTCAGATATGTAAATGCAAGTGCAGAATATAAATGTACACTCACTTTTTCAAGTGGCTTCACTGAGGAGCTTGTTGCTGTTTGTAGCATGTTAGCTAATGCTAAACGAACTGCATGCGAGAAATTGTTCTCTTCTTACCTTCCTATTTTATCGTAGTAATGCTATTGTTAATGAATGAGAAGTTGTAGCTTTCTTTGGTCTAACAGAGTACGTTGTGTTAACTCTGCATCCTCGGTGATTGTTGATGTGACAGTTAGCACGTTAGCTAAACAAGCTAACTAAATGTTGTTAGCCACCGTTCACAAACCACAGTAGCAGCCAAGTAATGTTATATTCCATCATTATTTAGTTCAATAAGCTATAATGTATGCATGACTGTGACTACATAACACAAGTATTTATTTGATAGGGACTATGACATTTAGCTATACGATGCTCAATATTATTAAGTGTAACTGTGTTATTACTATATTTAAGTATTAAAATATGGTTTGGTGGCATACCAAGACATATTTAATTATATTTTTTCTTTTCTTTCTTTCTTTTTTTTTACTGCTTAGGTGGAGAATGGCAGAGAGAAAGGGAAAAATTGCAACTCCTGCAAAAATACTGTCAAAGAAAGAACAACAGGAGCTCAAAAAGAAGGTAAAATGGGTGGTATTCTGTTCAATAGTTGAATCTTAATATTGTAATTGTAACTACTACTTTGAGTGTCAAGATCTACTTGTATTAATTTATTTATTCACAGGAGGAGGAAAAGGCAGCAGAGGTTTTTGAAGAATTTTTGGCAACATTTGAACCAAGCAACAAAAGTGGAGTTAAGACCTTTGTCCACGGTGGTACTGTAAATCCAGCTAAAGGTCAGGAAGTGTTATTTTTTTCATCAAAGAATGCACAAAGACCCATTGCCCAGATGTGTAAAATCATTAGTAACAATAACCTAACTTAAACTTAACATTATTATTTATTTAATGAAGGAGGAGACGAGGCCAAAGTAGACCGACTATATCGACCCACATCAAGGTTTGCTCCTGCACCACAGCATGTCGCACCACTACCGCCTGCAGAGAGTAAAAAGCCGGTAAGTTATATTTATATTATATATATATATATATATATATATATATATATATATTTATATATTTATGTATATGCATGTGTGTATATATATGTGTGTATATATGTATATATATATAAGTGTGTGTGTGTGTATATATGTATATATATATATGTGTGTGTGTATGTATATATATATGTATATGTATATATATATATATATATATATATTATATATATTTTATATATATATTATATATACGCATGCGCGCGCAAACAAATACATTTTTTGTTGCATTTAACAATGTAATGGTGTGATTAACCAATTTTGTTCTTGTCTAATTAACAGATCTTCAAAAAGAAGGCTGAAGAAAAGAAGAAAAGTAATCTAGAACTCTTTAAGGAAGAACTTAAAATGTGAGGAGATCTTTTTAACTTGATGGGTAACAGTACAATATGTGGATACATTTTTTGTAACAGTCATATTCACAAACTCAGTAGAGTAGTGATTGTTTTGTTTATGTACATGTACGTATTGGTGGGGATGTTTATGTTGTGTTCTATGATGGGCTTGATCGGTAGATTGTTAAGTGCTGAAATATACTTTTCTGTTTGTTTCCTGATGAATTGCAGAATACAGGAAGAGCGTGAGGAAAGACATAAAAGAAGGGGAGACCCAGGTGGAGGGCAAGGAGGAGATATTCCAGTACCATTTACAGCTCGTGCAAGTGAGTGTCTTTACCTTCTGTTTCCATAAATTATAACACTGTATTGATTTAATGTTGTTTGTCTTTCAGCTGCATTATATGATGATCCAACAGCACCTATTAGCACTAACCTCTACATCAGTGCTATAAGCCCAAAGGCAAGGATATATACTTTGAACTACAAATATAAATTTTGACATTTGTTTTATTATTGGTATTATGTTTTTAGATGAATGAGGAGTTGCTCTGTAAAGAGTTTGGCAAATATGGACCTCTGGCCAGTGTGAAGATTATGTGGCCCAGAAACGATGAGGAGCGTAACAGAACTTCTAATCGAGCATTTGTGGCCTTTATGACTCGAAAAGATGCAGAGAGAGCTTTAGCTGCACTTGAAGGTGAATTTAAATCTCTAACATTAGAAAATGATTGAACAGAGGCTATAGAAAATACCAATTATTTTCTGTGTTTAGGCAAAATCATTATGGGTTTTGAAATGAAGCTGGGATGGGGTAGACCTGCCCGTATCCCCCCTCAACCTCTGTACACACCAATGGGGGTAAGGGCAATACCTCCCCCACCTCCATCTGGCCTTCCCTTTAATGCACAACCGAGGGACCGTTTCCGCAATGACTTCACCAAACCACTTGGGGGGTCAAAGGCTGAATTTGAAAAGGTAAAAACTTTTGTCTTATATTTAGCAGTAAATATACTGAAGAGACTATTCTTAACTTATTTTCTGTCATATGCACATGCAATACATGTTTTAGGATATGTGGTATGGCTTAAAATGTTTTTAGTATCGCAGCAAAAAGTCATCATGAATGTCATAATTTTTTATATTACTTTCATTTAATCTGATTTTGATTTTCTAAACAGAGTTTGTCAGAAGCCATTGTAAAAGTGGTTATCCCAACTGACAGGTAAAGATTTTTCTTACAGCACCTTTGTTACTTCTGTAGTGAAATGTTGTTTTAACTTATTTATTGTCAATGTCTTTCTTTCCAGAAATCTTTTATTATTAATCCATCGAATGATAGAGTTTGTAGTGCGTGAGGGCCCAATGTTTGAAGCCATAATAATGAATAGGGAGAAAAACAACCCTAAATATAGGTAAGAAGATTGTGTTAATTGATGGTTGTTTCAGAATCATGCATTTATTTTTTACTGTAATTCTCAGATTTCTTTTTGACAATAAAAGCCAAGATCATGTGTATTACCGCTGGAGACTGTATTCCATCCTTCATGTGAGGGCTTCTTATTTGAAACATAACACAAATAGCTAGTTAGTTTTAATGAATTTATAATGAAAATATTTAACTTATGTGACTGGTCTTTGACTGCTCCAGGGAGATTCTCCAACTAAATGGAGGACTGCTGATTTCCGTTTATTTCGTGGAGGTTCACTGTGGAGACCTCCGATCCTCAATGACTTCTCGCAAAGAACTGATGAAAGACCAGAAATAGAGGATGTAGCTCCCCCAGAGGAGGAGGTGAAGAAAGGCCAGCTCAAAGCTGAGTGAGTATGTTTGAACTTAACCACATGCCTTTGGTGTGGATCAAATCAAACTTGAGACTGTTTTTTCAGACACAGACTGAGACTGGAGGCGCTGCTAAAAGAACTCACCCCTCGAAGGGACGACGTTGGTGATGCCATGGTGTTCTGTCTGCAAAGAGCGGAGGCTGCAGAGGAGGTGGTGGGGCTCATTGCGGAATCTTTATCAATGCTTCAGACGCCTCTTCAAAAAAAGGCAAGTGACTTTCATTTCATTCATTTGTGTATGTTGTATTGCATTATAATGTGGTGTGTATTTACTGTATTTATTTTTAGATTGCCCGATTATATCTTGTGTCAGACTTATTACACAACTCCTGTGCCAAAGTAGCTGGTGCATCATATTATCGTAAATAGTAAGTGATCTTTTTCTGGGTGAATACATTTTCCTCACAATAATTATTTTTATTTGAAAGTCCTAATGTCTGTTTGACTTTGTTCAGTTTTGAATCAAAGCTAATCCAGATATGTGGAGATCTCTGTGCATCACACAAGAATATACAAGCCAGGCTGCAGGCAGAACAGTTTAAGGTATTATGTAATTTAAGATCAAAAGTCTTGACAGTGGCTAAAGACGTTTCATGTTTTTCTCCACAGCAAAAAGTCATGAATTGTTTCAGAGCATGGGAGGAGTGGGCAATATACCCTGAGCAATATTTAATCTATCTACAAAACATTTTTTTGGGCTTCACTAAACCAGAAGAGGAGGTCATAGAAACAGCAAAAGTGAGCAAAGTTTTTAGACACCATATGCAATTGAATATATGTTAGGGTTCGAAATGACACAGGGGGGTGTCTCTGTCCCTCAGGAGGGTCCCTGTGATCTGGATGGTGCTCCCATAGATGGGTTACCGTTGAACAGAGCAGATGACCTGGACGGCTGCCCACTGGGCTGGGACCCTCTGGATGGAGAGCCGGTTGACGATTTGGATGGTGTTCCTTTAGGGGCCTCTATTGATGACATTGATGGGCTTCCCTGTAAGCATTTTTAAATTAGTTGCATGCACGTGTATTTTTTTTTTTAAAGCAATTTTGCATCAGATCTGAATGTTTTTTAAAGAATAGGTTGTTTGTGTATACAGTGGAGGATGGTCCGCACAGCAGAGTGCCTTTGTCTAAATGGGAGCAGATGACTGATTCCGGGATGTTTTCATCAGGTAACCAAGGTCGTGTTTCTTCTTTGACTGTTCCTCTTCAAATAAGAATGTTTACAACCTTTATATTTACTTTTTAGTTAAGACGGCCTCAAAGTGGGACAGTGTGGAGGAACAAGAAAGTGATAATGAAACAAGGTATGGACATTGCAAATGTCATTTTAAAGGGTTTAAATAAAGCTTACACAAATGTATATGTCTGCTTTCTCCCAACTGCAGGAAAAATAATGGTGGTACGGATGACTCAGACAGTGACAGCAGTGACTCTTGCTCCTCTTCTTCCAAATATGAAAGTGCAGACTTCCAGAGCTCTCTCAGAAGTTTCCAAATGTCTGAGACCAAGAGGAAGCGATTGAGGGAGTTGGAGGCAAGTATCTGGATACTAGAATATTCTTCTAAGCCTAAGGCAGACTGGTTTTGTAAAATATTGTTGGTTAGATCACTTCACAATTGATATATTTGTAAGTTCTCCCTGGTTACAATGTGTTCCTGTTTCACAATAAATACTGTCTTACCAAAATAATTTCTCTTCTTAAGGTGAAAGTTTTGAAGATGCAGGATGAACTGGAGTCAGGGAAGAGGCAGAGGAAGTCTGGGATGAGCATACAACAGCAAGTGGAATACTACAGGAACAAGCTGCTACAGAGGGTAGGCTTAGATACTTCCCAGCCATGCGAATGTGGTTCATACAGTATATTTTCAGAAATGTATTTATATCTTAATCCTAGGAATTTGACAAAGAAACTGTAAATAGCAAGACGCCAGTGTCAAAAGAGAAATCAAAAGACGACAGAAAGAGGGAGGACACTAGTAGTAGACGAGGCAGAAGCAAGGATTCAGATGGGAGGAGAACAAAGTCCAGATCAAGGTAAAACATTGTTTGTATTATATAGTAGCACTGTAGTTTTCTCTTAAAATGTTTAATATTTTCTGCTTCTTGGCCAGGTCGAGGTCCCCTAAACGTTCCAAGCGCTCTCGATCCTCATCTCCAAATCAGAGACGAGAGAGGTCCCGGTCTCGATCACCACATCGCTCACATAAAAAATCAAAGAAGAGCAAACATTGACTTCCGTTTTAACCACAGTTGACACACAGTGCTCCTCAATAAGCAACTGCTACTGCGTTACATTGTTTTCCAGCACTATTTTGTATAATGAAGTTTCAACAATTCTCTAGATTTCTGTTTTAATGTTTTTTTTAGGGATAATCAGACATGTTGCTGCAAAGCTGTGAAAGCTAAGAACAAAAACTACAGTTGTGATGAATGTATGTCTAACAAAAGTATGATTGTGACATTGATGCATTTTTAAGTAAAACTATGTACTGAAAGATCCCGTTGGTGAGAACTTTTATTGAGGAAACTGATAAAGCATTTGTTTTACAAAAGCAGTGAGTATGCAACATTACACAAGTACAGTTCTTTAATCAGGAAATGTGCTTTTGAAGGTTTGTATCAAAAGTAATTCAGATACAGAAACTACAGTATTTATGATGAATTGCTCATATTTCATACACTATTGGTTTCTTTAGTTTGATAATGTTAGGACAGAATTTAAAAACTGGATTTTGTAGGCACATTTAACAGGTACTTTTTTTTCCAAATCACCACCACCTCACATCATTTAAACACAAAACAAGTAGATTTGAAATATATATCTTTTGAAAAGAGGGAAAATAGTAAGGTGCCCATTCAATTAGTCTTCACACTTGTTTAGTCACAATCATACACTTACAACCATGTCTAAACATTTAGATCCGACAACACTGTTCAAAATGTCAGAACAGTTCACAGTTCAAAGGAATTGAAACCTGGGAAAATGTGGCAAGGGATTATTTCCCCTGTTGTTTCACGATCTGCTCTTTTTGAGAGCCAACCGTTGAGTAGCAGAGTTCAGGTTGTACTGTGCTCAGTACTTTTTGACATTGATGAAAACCTTTATGGCTCCAGTGAAGTCTGCTGAAAGCAAAACCTCAGTGTGATCTGTTTTGAGTGCACCTGCAAAGAAAAGATTATGTTAACCAAACTACAAAAACACTGACATAATGTACTTTATAGAGTAATGGTCAGAGGCTACCTGAGGGTATGGTCTCAGAGTCTGTAGAGTCTAGACTTTTGCACTCAGCTTCAGGTTTCTCTGCAGCGCTCTCCTGAGGGACAATAAGCCCCGGGTGTGGTGCGAAAATAGCTGAGGTGACCACTGCATTGTGTGCTAAAATGAACATAGAGGTTACATGCCAGTTCCCAAATGCTTTTAGATTACAACATAAATCTCTCTAACAGTATTACCTTTGATTCCTTCCCAGAAGTCATTGCGGTCACGACGTACAGAGGTGAATTTGCTCAGGTCGTGGTAAGTGCTCCATATGTAGATGTATTTATCCTCTGAGCCACTCACAATGAATGAGTAGTCGTGGCTGTGGGAACATTGCAAAGTTACCTACCAAAAATTCTGAATTGCAATTGCGATTTAGATACAAGACATAGTAGTAACAGTAACTATAATGCTCACCTAAAACTGGCTTTGATCTGACTGCTGCTATTGACATAACCTTTATATTTCATGGATAAAGACAAATCCCTCAAGTCGTAAAGGCGTATGCGGGAATCATTGGAGGTAACCAAAATCTGTGGATGTGCAAAAGACTGATTTTAGTATCTGAAGAACTGAATGTCAATATAATTAATGCCACAATATGCACCTTATTCTCTCCTGGTAAAGGTTCAATTCCTGTGATTTTGCGTCCCACTTTATTTCTACCTCTTGTCGACCTCACGTGAATTTGGGTGTGGTACTTTAAGCGCTATTGATTCACAATGAAGATAAAAGTTAAGTATTATATAGAAACATAATATTAGGTAAGCAGATTTTGTTACCTCTGTGTCATAGAAAATGCATCGCCCATCGTAAGTGCCAATCACTGCATACTTTCCGTTTTGACAGAAGTTGGCAGCAGTGATGAGGCGAGTTTGACCATCCACCTCGTTCCACAATGCCACCTTTTTATCAGGAATGTTCCAGAGTCGTAGCTTTCCATCAAGAGAACCACTAAGGAAATATCTGTCATCCTGTGCAAACAAGACCATTTAACAAATGTATCATTGTCTCGAATCATGTAATATAAATGAAATGATCAGACTTACTCTTGGATGGAAAGCTATGGCTGTAACAAAATCTATGTGTTGGAAACAGCACAAACACTCTCTCCTTGATATGTGCCATAATCTTACTGTTTTATCCATGGATGAAGAAAGTAAGAAAAAGTTCTACAACAACAAAAACATGTTAGACTACATGGGTAATATACAGTATTTAATAAACAGAAGAGGTCGTGCGTCACCTTTGACCAGGACAGGTCTAATAGATCAGCTGTGTGACCTTTGTACTTGCAAAAGGGAACCTGGCGGAAAGGAGCACTCCTGTCATCGGTTTCTAAGTCTTCTGGGACACAGCTTGCCTGAAATGTGAAAAAAAATTATGTTCACACTGGCATTTAGGAGTTACTACATTTGTGATCTTACAAAATGTCCTTACAGTTTGATCTGTGTCTGATTTAGAAGAGCATAGACTTTCCTGAGACGGAGAGGGCGAAACACGACCTGAACAAGTGTTACAGAATTTAAAAAATAAATAAATAATGATGCAATGCAAAAACTGACAAATAAGTTTACCTTCAGTGTTGTACTTTATTCTCATGTTATTAAAATAGTCAAACGCTGTTTTTAGCACCCAAATACGAACTACATTATCCTGCCCTGCAGTTGCAAGCAGCCTCCCACAGTGAGAAAACTTCATGGTCCAAACAGCACCCTTAAAAGAACAGAACAAGTCTTCTAAGTGAAGATACAACCTTGAAAATATCTAAAGTAAAGAGTTTTGCTAACCATGTGTTCTCCACTGAGATCCTGCACAACTTTAATCTGATCAAAGTCAAAGGGTCCCTTTAAGCTGTGTGCAGCCTTAAATTTAGCAGGTCGGGTATATGGCATTCCCTCATCATCACTGGAGGACGGATCATCCTGGTCTGTGTGAAACACTGAGACCAGCACAAACAACATTCAATAAAAGGTTACGTCACATTAAATCCTTTTTGTGGAAATACAATTGTACCTTCATCACGCACACTTTTAACTTTGTTCACTGCCTTCTCTCCATATTCTTCTGCAAGATGTTTGGCTTTCTTCACAGACTTGCCCAGGAATTTCTTTAACTGAGTCCTTAGGTAACCATTGTATAAGTTTAAGTGTCGTAAAAATATATACAATTAAATTAACAAACCACTTCTTACGTTTTCTGTTTCAGTTTCCCTCCATCCGTGTCTGTCATTGGAGCAGATGGTTTGTCATCATCATCTGACTGTGCAGCATCATTTCTAAAGAGGAAAATATCCAAATATAACAAATCTTCCCTCCAAAGGAAGATATATTGTGCTATACATGATGATATTGCTTCTGCTCACGTGATGTACTCCTTGGTCCTCCTCATGATGTGCAGAGTGAGTGGGTTGATTCCAGCTGGTAGTTTCTCTTCTGCCTGGATTAAAGGGATCTCTTCTCCAGTATCCAGATTCTTGATCATCACACTGGCCAGAATTTCCTGGTTTCAGATGTCAGATAACACTGTGTAATTTAGTAATGTAATGCATTAAATGTTACGTTGCTGAACTGTAAATAAAACAAAGAAAT
The DNA here is from genome assembly GCF_026225935.1 of Boleophthalmus pectinirostris. Lineage (NCBI taxonomy): Eukaryota > Metazoa > Chordata > Actinopteri > Gobiiformes > Gobiidae > Boleophthalmus > Boleophthalmus pectinirostris. The sequence goes on along the minus strand of NW_026571018.1, from coordinate 23,385,380 downwards.
AAACCTCATCAGTCAGTTCTCTTCCAGAGTTTGATCGTGGACGCTGAGGGCCTTGGGATGGACTTCCACTTTGAGAGCAAGGCTGTTCATCCTCATTTTCCTTCAGAGAAAAGAATAACAATAACCATTTTATACATCACTTTATATCATAAATAAACTCCCTCTTACCTGTGCCGTGACCACCTTGTCCCCACTTGTGGCACTGGCTAAATCTAGAGAATGCTGCAGGTCTTTCGTCAGACTCCTCACTGTGCTGCTGGGAGACAACAGGCCAGAGGGCTCTGGGACTTCAGGACTGAGAGGGCTCACTGCAGACACTGAGTATAACATAGATCTTTAGACAAAACTTGTATTTTAAAATTAATATTACTAATACATATCTATATGTTGAAACATTTGTTTATGAATAATATAAGTGGTATAACAAAAATTGAAAAGTAACACTGAATAAATTACATAATTCAGAGGCTTCAAACTACACATATTTGCTTGCAGTAGGTTAATTAAGCACTACAACCTTCAAATAAAGCACCCACTGTTTTAAAATAATTATTTTCAAAGTTTTACCCTCAAGTCCACTTGGCCTTAGAGATTCCTGAGACTTTTTCGAAGGCAGAGTTTGTCTGGATGGCGGAGGCGGCCGAGGGGGTGGACCTCCACTGGGAGGCGGAGGACGTGAGGGAGGAGGCTTCTTGGTGCTAGCTACAATGTCCGGCTCCACTGTGAACTGTCGTGGAGGTTTAGAAGGCCCAGATGGATCAGAGTCTGCAGGATTGTCTGAGAGTGGCACCTGGTCTAAGAGGTCTGCAGGTCTGGGCTCCAACTCTGGACCTGTGCGTGTCCCATCAGGCTGTCCTAAAGTGCTGGTAATATCTGGGGGCTGAACACACTCCTGTGAGGCTCCTGCAGACTCTGGGATGTCCATGGGTTCAGGTGCAGCGTCTGAGCATGCTCCGTTTGTCTCTGCACCTTGTGCTGGTTCCTCCTCTCTCCCCACAGGTGGAGGATTCCCTGATGCCTCCACTTTCTCCACAGGAACTTCCTGAGCTTCACTCGCGTCATCTTGCTCTGGCTCCACTCTTACATCAACACTGAGCTTATCTAGCAGCTGAGCCACCTCACCAACACTTCCCTTTTGACTCTCTTCTATAATACTGTCAATGATCTATTGAAGAAGAATGAAGAGAGAGAACAAACACATGCTTTCATACTGTGGTAAGATCATATTTGTGTTCACTGATGTATGTGTTTAAAATATACAGCATTTTTCATTTCATGTCCTTTTTGAGACAAAAGATCTACCTGAAGAGAGTCATCTTGTTGAATTGCAGCTGCCGGAGTAGATTTGCTGCTATCCTCATCTACAGTGTTAGGAGATCTCTGTACAAGCTGTTGAGTAGGAAGACAAAAGTAAAACATTGTGCTTTAATTTTATTTAATGTGCCTATTTAATAATAGGGAATAACAAATCTAACGCAAAATCATGAATTATAACTGTAAACAAAAATGGCAGCAAATAATATGATGAATAACTACAATATTCATCCACTACTTTTCACTTTAATCCCTGACTACTAAACGTCAACTAGCAAGGTTCACTTTGCAGTACACAAAGTTTTGATAAGCAGAAACTTGGTTTAAACAAACATACCTTGGGTGAGGGAAGTACAAACTTTGCAGGTGACCTACAACACAGAGAAGAACAGCTCAGCAAAAGCATGCGCACCGGTCAGAGGTTACTATATAACTATGTAAATTATAATGGACATCGATCGTTAAACTATTGTAATATCCAAACAAATAATAACGAGATCCTGCTTTGGACCAACATTTTCTATTACTGAGCAGAATGACTCGGTCTAAAGTGCAAGTTACTCAAACTCAAAACAATAATTTAATGCATTTCTTACACTTTTGGAGACGGGGTAAAATTCACGTCCTCTGGAGCATCGTAGAACTCTTCAGTGTCACTTGTATCAGACGCCATGCTAGCAAGAACTTAGCACCAAGCTAATCCAAGTTTGCAGGCAGATGTCTATAATTTACCCTTTCTTATGCGTTAGAAACATAGAGCTTCTTCTTTCAGAAAACAACCTTTACAGTCCGGAGGGTGTGTAGCCGTATGCCGTTAAACTGCGCTTGTCTTCTTGTCATGTCATAGTCGCAGAGTGCGTTAGCTTCTGCTAAACTAACAAACCGTATCAACAGCAACCACGTACAACTGACCGGTGCGGGTTCTGTTTAGACTCAGTTTGCACAGGTTGGGCAGTCCAATCAGGATATCATAAGCAGCTGTCTTTACGGTGTAGTGGAGCTGTCAATCTACCTAACGGAGCCAGTGATCCCCGCATAAACAAAACAGAGACGGAAAAAACACATCAACCAAAGAGCAAAGAGAAGAGGAGGAGGAGCAGAGGAGGAGTGACACAAAGGCGGGGCACGCGCCTCTTTCTCTTCTACTGGGATTCAGATACTTACGCCCTCTAGTGGACGGACTGAAGCACTGACTCCAAACAGAAGGACCACATCTTACGTGAACTCCTGCCCTCATTTAGTTGTTTAGCTCTGTCTAGTGTTGATTAAGTTATCCTGGTTTATGGCCAAATTATTGTCACGAAGAGCCACACAATGAACCATATATTCGAAGTGGAGGGACACAGACCAGTGGTCCAAACAGTGACTCATTCAGATAGGTGCATTTAACCCAGCTTTGACAGAGCCACAGTTTAATAAGGCTGAAACATTAATTTCCAGACTGTATTACAGTGCGGTGGTGATATTAAGGTTCTGATAAAATTACATACATTTGTAGAGTCATCAGACCAATTCAGCAGGAGGCCTATGGCCAATAAAAACTCAGGGCGACATGTGGTCCATAGGAAATATAGAGTAATATGAATAAAGATATCAATAAAGGTTTGTCAGTAAGATTGTGTACATGGATAGTGGATTGACAGTGAAAAAATAATAATCTTATTAATAGTTTATTACTACAGAAATATGAGGCCATTAATATTTGAATATTGTTATATCTGATTGTTTACTTTAAGGACAATACTATGGAGGGCTAACAAGTTAAATGGAAATTCCACAAGTAATTGTTATTTACAAACAAAATACATACTTGGAGCAATAAATCTATAGACCGAAATACAAATTATATGTAATAAAATATATGTATAAAATATATGAGAACAACTTGGAAGTTTAACTGGTAATCATTTTGCTCATGCTTTAAACTTTTTTCACTTTCACCACCAACACAAGAAAGAACATAATATTGCATGAAATGCAAGACTTAGTTATAAGCAACACTGATTAGAGTTGGTAAAATACATCAAAAACAATACTGCCTTATTCTTATTGACCTAAGTACACTAGCTACATTATCAAACAAGCATGGGACCGATTTTTTTTCTTACATATAATATAATTAACTGCTAATAAGTAGTGATGATTATTCAACACACAAGATGTAGGCTAAATGCCTAAACGTTGTAGTTTGGTGTTAAGCTATATAATTGCCACCAGATAGCCTATATATTATATTATTGCCATTTGCCACAACGAGACTACTTGTTACAGGTTTATAGGAATTCTCCCTTAGAGACACTTTATTTAGTAACGGAAGTTTTGAGCCAATGGCAAAAGATTGCCATAGACTTCCGCCAATAGAAAGTTAAGATGTTCAGTGTTTCTCAGTAAGCCTCAAGTACATTGGATGAAATAAGGAAGGAGGTCTTAGCAGAATAAGTGGATTTGAGGGGCTCGGGAGGAAAACAAGGACGCTAGTTATCGCTCTCTCCGCTGAAGGTACAGATTTATTTATATAGAACTTTACAAAACACATTTCATCTAAATCTAACGAATAAGACGTTTTATAAGTCATACCAAGGTTAACGAATACATGTCAGCTTGTTTCTAATGCTTATTTGAAGGTGGTGGCAAAGAAACCACACCAACTCCTAACTAGCGCAACAAACTTATCTTAGCATTTCAGTCGTTTGTTCGTAATCCTAACTAAACGATCACAGTGTACAAATGCGTGTTAAAGTGGTACGAGAAAACTAGACAGTCGTCATTCTATTTAATTAGATTATGTTCAATGTAAAGGTTAGCTTAGCCAGTTAGCTTAGCCAGTTAGCCTCTTCCCTCTGGAGACAGTGCACAGCAACATGGCCATAAAATTAGCAGAGCTCGGATCTCCAGCCTGCCGAGCTGCCTCAGTGACAGTGCAGGTGGTGAGGCCGGCTTATAAACACTCACATGTCCAACAAGGACAGCCTTGGGCCAGCTGACAAATTAACTAGACCTCTAGATAGTTTTCTCATACGTTTGGCATTTGCTTTAGCTTATGCGCAATCTAACAATGTTGACATTGAACAGCAACAGTTCATATGTTGAGTTTACACAGTTCGATAAAAACTTGGTTGTTGTTATAGTTTGTTGTCATAAATTCTTATTTTAGTTTCTATTACTTTATAATAAAGGGTTTAATAGGCCTATTTCTGGCTGGTTCTTCCTAAGCTTCACACTTATTATTAGATTCAATTAACCCAGATCCATGTGGAGCAACAACTTACAACTCCCTTAATTTCAAGACTCCTTTTTTTAGAAACTATCCATACTTTTTAGTCACTATAACTTTTTGAATTTCTGTCATGATACAAATGGTTATTTATTTTGTTAACCATATACTCTCTGAGGACAGATAACAAAATGTACAAAATGTGATTGTATTTCAGAGGTGTGGTTTTGGCGAGGGGATGGAGCACCCTGTTCACAGAGGGGAAACCATGCCTGTTGGACTTCATGACAGGTATGAACTTTGATTGTTGTGTATTGTTTATATATTGAAATTACATTCTGTCAGAGATGTACTTCCAACAAGTAGTGAACGGTGTACAATGTGTGCAGTGGAAGTGTTATAATTTTTTCCCGTGTAATTTATTGTAAAAGGAATTTTAAGGACCAGTTATTAGAGAGCATATTAAATAATTAATAAATTTTTAATTAAAATCACCACATTTTCAACTAAACAAATGACCTGGTCAAGATAGGAAAAGGTAAACTTCCATCTATCAAACAAGGAGGGTTTCTAAAATTACACAAAGCAATATTTGTCTTCATCAGCACTATTTCCATATTTCTGTGTGTCTACAATCACATTTACTGACGTTTGCACATACCTTTTGTATCTGTTATCTTCCCTTTATTGTTATGTTATTATGGCACATTATTTTATTATTTGTAGTTTTCTTTCATGTGACTTTGCACTCTGTTTGAAATCTGTTACCATGGCGACTTACTACAGGCATAAGGAAACATGCCACCTTCCTGTTGATCTGGGATATAAACATTATATGCATGTCTCTAACATGTTAAATAACAGTTACACATGTTTACAACATTTATGTGGTAGTTAACCACTTCTTTGTGGTGATCTCCATTGTATGAAGTAGGAGTCCCTCAGCCATCTCAGAGTTCCCAGTAGGAATTACCAGTACAAGTAGGACATTTTTAGTCTGGTGGGAATAGTCCTAGTCACCAGTAGCGTGGAACAAACCTTTAGATGGTTTAAGACTCTAAGTCAAGGAAAAATACAAAATGGAAAAAACTACAAATTTTATAAAGCTGGTTCATGTCTGTTGACCCATATTTATAGTTTTTCAGCTTAAAAGTTGACTGTGTTTAATAAAAAAAAAATATACAGTTGCTTAATGCTAGCTAGTGACTTAAATATTATTTCAAGGGGTTTGCTTACCATCACAAATAATTTGTCATAGTTTGAAGTTATTTATGTCCACAGTACATTAAAACGAAGCAGTAACAGATCAACTTATACTTTATTATGCTCCAGGTTAAATTAAGACACTAAAGTGTGACCACTTTGTTGGTATTGGTGCCTTCTCCATTTGAGCCTGACAGAGAAAAGAAGCTGATGAACATTGTTGAATAGAGCTGTTACTTGTAGTCCGATTATGGCTGCATGTGTGGGTTTTCTTTGGCATTCCTGATTTTGGCTTGAGATATTTTCTCAATTGGGCATTGGGCCAGTGTAATAAATAGGGTTTCCATCTTGCAGATCTTTGACTCTTGGATATACATCTCACTCTTGAACTTTTGATGTGAAACTACAGCTTTTGATGTAAATTGTTATTGACAAATCTTTATTGAGGATGCAGTGCAAGTCATCTCTTCTCAGTGCAGCTGTGGTTTATGTCTTGCCCTGTAATATGTCAAATCTAATTGATTATACAGTGGAACAGTTTGATGAGGAGACTGCATCTGTTTTTAGTAAGATAACGGCTATCTCTGCTTTTTTCTAATTTCCACATTAGATTCAGCTTTGCATAGCTAAAAGGGTGAGTGCATTTGCTTCAAATTGAATGTCTAAATATTAAATATTTTTGTCACAATACTGATATTTCAAACTTATGTTTACAGTTTTCAATGACACAATAATAATAAATGGTCACATTTTTCTATAGAGCTTTTCCACCTTCAAGGCACTCAAAGCAAAGGAACCACTCACCCATTCATACACCAGTGTACGCAGACACTAGGGGCAAGGTGGGTTAAGTGTCTTGCCCAAGGACACAATGACAGCCTTCATCTGTGGGAGCTGGAATCATACCAGCCAACCTGTGGTTCAGTGGATCTGACCGCTCAACCAATGATGTTTATGTCAAGAGTGGGATTTGAACCAATAACCTTCAGATCAGTGGACAAACGCTCTACCAACTGAGCTACTGCTGCCCCTACTGAGCTACTGCTGCCCCATAATAATAAGAACATTTCAGAATCTTTTCATACTACCATATGATCTTAGTTCTTTTAAAAATTACCAAGTTTGTCGGCTCTTTGTCAGTATTGATACTTGTTCAATTGAGTGTTTCAAAAATGGTTTTAGTACCAATTAGTGTCTGTATAATTTTTTTTTACAACTTTTCTAATTTATTATACCATCATTGTAGATGACAAACAAATAGTATTTAAAAAAGTTAGTTCTTGACCTGTACTGTTTATTCTTAAAAGGCTTGATTTTCCAAAACATTTGACAACATCTATATTTTCAGATTATGTAAAGAAATATCAGCAGTTCTCTTAAAGTTGAGATAAATACTATTTGTGGTTGTATCATATTGGGATATCTGACGTAATAAGTAATACACCTAAGACCACTATTGTATAATGATAACTAATGTAGTAACATCTTATGCTGTATCAATATTCTCCTCATTACGACCCTGAAATTTAAAATTTTATTGCTTTTGCTTGCAAACAAAAAAGCAAACAGATGAAAGATGGGAGGGATCTTATTTTATTTATTTTATTTTATTTATTTATTTATTTGATTGGGACAGAGCATGTTAATGAACAAACATGACAACATGAATGTAAACACACCGGATTGTAGCCTAAGGCTAATTTCCATCCGTTGTCCCAAGGGCTGGGGTCACAGGGGGCCAGACACTAAAATATTGCACACTCCACTCATTATATAGTTCCATTCATTGCACAGTTCCCATTCATTGCACAGTTCCCATTCATTGCACAGTTCCCATTCATTGCACAGTTCCCATTATTGCACAGTTCCCATTATTGCACAGTTCCCATTATTGCACAGTTCCCATTATTGCACAGTTCCCATACATTGCACATCTTACATCTTACTTAAATTATGCATTAAATGCATGTACTATATTCATTTTGCCTGAAACATGTAGAGATGAGCTTTAATATGACTTGATGTAAATAGACATTGGATCCTTGAAAATGGCAAAAGTGTAAAAATACAAATTGTTAATGTGTGCCTGCTATTTGGTTCTGAGTGTGCATGTCTATTTTAACAGCATGCCACTAGTGTAATCACAACTGCTTTAACAAGGTGGCACTGTTGCTTAGCTACTGGGCTATTCATGAACCCTGCGAGGCTGTTGGGAGGGAGGACTGCTTCCCCCTCCTTCCATGAGAGAGCTGTGAATGCAGCAGGACAGCGGTGGTGGATACACTCTATTGGTTTCTCTGTGCTGCCGCTAAACTCAGCCTGTGTGAACCTGCACTGCCTCCACCAGTGAATTTGTGCATCTACTGCTGCCACAGCTGCCCTCCCCTTTAAATGGTGTGGGCAGAGTGGGATGGAAGACTGCATTGGAAGCCTTCTCCTGGACATGGTCTTTGCTGTTGGTTCTGCTCTTGCACCGACCTGGTGACAACAACATGCCGTTGAAATGGAAAAGCGGTTCGCCCGTCAGCTGGAAATTCCCAGTGCCAGTCCTTAAGACATCCCGGTCCTCACCTCTTTCGCCTGCTTACATGTGAGTACCTGCTAAGCCTCTTCCAATAGTGCTTCAGAGGGGGATTTAGCCGCTTTGCTACTCAGAGGTTGCACTGATGATTAAATATATGAAAGCAATATTTTGTGTGAGTAGCTTTAATTGGACAGAATGTGATTGGAGTGCTGTAGCGTGTGATAGGATTTTCCTTGTCCAGCATGCGTTTTACAGCTCATGGCACAGTGTTTAGCTCCTGGGACGACTAACAGCATTTACTGCGACTCTGGACATCCTCGACTCTTGCCCTCTCTCAGCGCCTGTGTTTATTTGGGAGAGGAGACTCAGCAGCTTGGGAGGAGCCTGCCTTTGTCAGGATGTCTGGCGTGCCCTGGTTTAGAAGCTATTGTCATCTGCTACTGTTCAGGAGGGGGAAGGGTAGAGCGCCTCACACAGCCAGCCTTCCTGCCCTTTCATTTGCTGCTCAAATGGACAAGTCAAGTGTGGAGTGGGACTTTTGATTAGTCGCATGGAACTGGCCTACATAGAGTCAGCCAATTGTCTGCAATTAATTAGCTCTCATCTTTTACACAGGCAATGATCCCATTGATCCCACTCATTCATTTAACAACTGTAACTTCTGCGTAATTATTGACTGAAAATGAATGCCACACATGTATTTAGTATAACTTTGTAGTATAACATTATATTGGTTTAGTGTTAATATTTTTTAGTATTTTGTCTACACATGTACTGTTACTCACATTTTTGATACATTTTTTGCTTACATTTGCTAGATTATTTCCAGAACTAAAGTATCTAGTATGAAAATAAATAAACAAGTCACTAATAGGATAGCTCCACATTTTGAGCATTGTTCAGCTTTCAATTGAAATCTCAAAGACAAGTGCAGCATGTGCACATAAGTGGCAGCAGACGGTGTTGGCGTGTCTTCACACGAGAGTTGAAGCCAAGTGGAGCATGATTAAGACCGGAGGCTCCACCTAGCTGTGCTCAGTGCGCCACAACCCTACCACACCACTCACTAAAGACCACACTCTATATTTAAAGCATCTATATCATAAGCTAGGTTTGAGGCACTCTGATATTGGGCTTCCTATTATGGGTTGCTCTGTGTGTTGAGGTGAAGTCTTTCCTTATAGCTACACCTCTTTAGAATTAGGTTTCAGTTTTATCTTTGCATTCTATTGGTTGGTCTTTTTATAACCATCATCATATAATGCGTGTGATGTCTGTTAGCCATCAACACTGGAAAAGTGCCATTGGTCAAGATTTCCCACCACAGAGAAATGTTGAAACATGAAATAATCTGTTCAGTAGAAAGTCTTTGGGCTTTTTCTGTAATTCCACAAAATGTCCTTCAAATGAATGTCAGCTCTCCATCCCGCGCATGGATCCAGGCTTCCTACAGGGGTTTGGAGCTAAGCACTTAATGTGTGTGACTGCTGTCGTGGGTAATCACCTCATGGAGACGTCATGGTGAGTGCACTGCCCTAAGTGTGCCAGTGCCCGCTCTCTTTTCCACAGACCTTTAGCACATATCACACCTGGTGCTTTCCATGGGCATTGCTTATAAGTCAGTGGGCAAGCTATGTTTTTTTTTTTACAATTTGGATGTACGTGAATAATTGTTCATTTGTGTTGATTTACCAAGCTATAAATAGTAAATTCAATGCTTGGTAATGAATGATGTCCTAATCTCATGATATATTACGTGGCCACAGTGGACATTGTGGGGAGACCAACTGTTAGGGGTCTCTAACATTATTCAGATAGTGGTTTAACAATGTATCAGGAATGTGCTTCATTCATCTCATATATGCGGACCATAAAATGATTGTACTTTGCCCTGACAACTGCTTTTACCCATAACTGCAATTTTAAACATGACATAACCTTTTCACTTGGGGTGTTTAGTAAGGTGTGAGAATTGTTATGTTGATGGTTAATAATACCCTTGTGATGTTATGCTGAAGTGTTACATTCTGCACCGTGTGTTAATTGGAATCAAACAGCTTGGCAAAGATGGTGAAGACGTGTAATTTCTCTTCCTTTGTGATACAAATTGTTTTGCATGGCTTTTTGCTGAAATGGCATACCTGTGCTAATAATTTATCCTACTAAAACTTTTCAGATCACATCTGCCTCTGGTCACATGCCTCTCCACATATGTACAAGAACAACTTGACACTCATACAGTAAATACCCTAAAAACGTGCGCCTTGAAATTCACCTTTTCTTCTTGCTGAGAAATGCAGATTTGGAACAGAAGGCAAATGCTACACTGGGCAGGGCCATTTGTTTTCATTTAGAGTGGAGAAAGCAAAGCAAAGTATCAACTGTTCTATCAAAGAGTCAGGTTTTTACTCCCCAGAAACAGGCTGTTGTGAAATGTATTTAACAATGCAACAACAGAGGATACGCTTTTGAGGATATTATTAATTAAAGATATTAACCAAGGACGCCAATGGGTGTTTAAAAGGAAGTCGGAGCTTGTTTGCTTGTTAGTGGGTTCACAGCCCCCCAAAAAAGCCCGAAAATTTTGATAACATTTCATAAGACATTTTTAGATGTTTTTGTTGACTGGAAACACCATCTGGATCACAATTTAGTTTTAAAGGTATTATTATATTACTTACTTGCTACTATGTACTGATCCAATATTAGTATTGAATATTGGTGCCAATCCTGGAAAGGTTGCTGGATCAGATATCAGATATTCCAAATATTTGTTCAGCCGATATATGTGTTGGACATATAAATTGATGTAATAAGACTGGTCATAGTTGGCTCAAAAAGCCTCATAATTTTTTTACTTTAGTTTTCCTGTAGTTTTTTGAAGGATAAATAACAGATACATAACACAGTTTTGTTTTATTTTCATTTTGTTTTAAATAGAACATGTCATTTTCTGTCTCTGCAATGGTATTGGTTGATATTGGGTATCAGCAGATTAAAGCCCTATATCAGTATCGGTATTAGAACTGAAAAAGCTGAATCAGTGCATCCTTATTTGCTAGAGGAAATCGTAAAGCTATTGGATCCTCAAGGCTTCAGGAAAGAAAGAATGCTTTTTTAAGTCTGTGGTTATTAGTCTTACGGTGTTTCAGCTTTAAATTGTCTGTTGTTGAAGGAAGATTTGTCATGGGTTGCCATCATACATAATAGTGAAGATATTAGGGTGCATGTTCTATAGTGAAAAAAGTGTGAAAGTCTCCCAATTAATGTTTAATCTGACAAAACTCCTCTGTACATAGCTCCACGCCTCACCGCTCATTTGGATCACACTGGCAGTATTCTCTCGAGTTTTGACACATCTCAGATCCTCCAGTGGAGCTCAGCCTGCAGTTCACGCCCTGCTTACTTTACATGTCATAATGTCATACATTTGGTATAGGGTATAGGGTTGTGTTCTTGTTCTTTTTATTTTTTTGAATACAATCTTATGGCGTGTTTGCATGCCTTATCTTCAATGAAATTGTCATGATCTAACCCATCCATTAGGGCAAGGTTTAAGGAAAATATCTAATTGTGATTTTTGCAATCATGTTTTTAAAAGTATATTTCGTTCAGAGTGCACATTGTAACAACTCCAGGAGCAAACCTTTGACAGAGGACTGAAATTTAGACTAATAAACTTAGAAGAATCCCATGCATTTCACAACATATTTGTAGAAGTCTAAAAAACAGGTAAAAAGCAAGATGATGTTTTGCAAAAAAGGCAGGGTAGTTTGTTGTTTGCAAAGGATTTACTTGGCATTATATTGTACAGCTCCACACAAGCATTTCACAAACTAGTCAAGCACCTTTGGATGTATACCTTGACCCTAATCCACTCTTTGATTATTAGATGATTGAAATTCAAGATGGCCATGATTGCATTATGGATACTTTAACCAGCCTCCTCACCTGTTTAAAGATTATTAGTGGTGATTTGAGTGTTTATCATAGATTGGTGTGGACGTGTGGAGCTACAGTGGCTTTTAAAATGTCAGGAGACCTCATCAGTAATGGGCTCTTTAGACATTAGTCACACCTGGTCAGACGGAGACAGGACTACACAGGAGGGCAGTACAGTCAAGCATCATTACCACAGAGAACTGCTCTTCACCTGTGACCACCGTACACGCTGTTTGCTTTATGAATCTTACAAAAGTGTCTCTCCTAGATACAAACCGCAAAGTATAAAGGATGTTGAAGCTGTACTACAATATATCGCGCTCAAATTAAAACCTACTGCTAACCCTAGTTTTGCGACATCTACAAACATGTTCTGAAATGCATGGAATTTCATTTAGTTTAGCAGTTCATATTCTAGTCTCCACTGTAATGTTAATGTAGTTGGACATATTTAAAACGTGCACTCTTAACAGAATCTTACTTTTTTTTTTTTTTTAAATACAATCGCAATTTCTTTATTTTTTCTTTCAAACTGTCAAATTAGCGCTTTATTGTAACTAGCTCAAGAAAATGAAGTTACATGGCTGTGACTCAGGTGGTAGATAGCTGATCATAAACAGAAAGTTGTTGGTTTAATAACAACCAGCACAAACTGTCATTGTGTGGGCAAGACACTTAATTCAGTTAGATTATGTTTGAATGTTGTGTGATTGATGATTGGAAGCATCACAAATCGTCAAGACTTGTTTTTATTGTAAAACCAAGCTGCATTTCTCCTCTGTCTTTACCTGGTGCCCCACACTGAGCATGTTAAAACTGGCCTTTATCAAATCACTGCATCTTTTGGCTTTGTCTGTCCTCTGCACTCATCTCCTTCTTGTGTTCTCTTGTTTGAATATCTCTCTCAAATGTGGAGCCTCGTTCACATAGTTGAAAATGTTCTTTTTGTGTTCTTGCCTCATTGTCTGAACTCGTCCTACCATTGCCTCAGCTCACCTGCATACTGTAAAACACCACAAATGTTTAATCACAATCTTAAATTCCACAGTAATGAATGAAATAGTCTGAGTGTAGAGCATGTTTAATTTTCATTAGGATTTCCAGATTAAATCAGAGTATTTATGGGTTTCATCTTCCTGTATAGGCAACATTTTGAGGACTTTTCACCATTCCTAAAATACATTGTAAATCGCTATGGCAACAGTCCTAATCTGTCATCATTGGACTTTTTAACCTGTGTGCCATAAAACCTTTTGACATTGCACATAGACTTAATGAAATATCAGTAATTTCAAAGAAGATATATTTTCAAACCCTCATTGAATTGATTTAAGTGAATGCAGAAACTGTCATGCAGCATGGTTTAACTTCACAAAGCATGACCTGCAGTCTTTGCCGTCTTGAGCTCCAGAATGGATGCAATTTATGAACTTTCAATCAATGCACGGCTAAACATGAGGAAACGGCACACAGCTCTACTCTTTTTAATCTTTTAAGACCCTTCCCGTGTCAGCGAAGAAGCAGCGTTGACTTCAGCTCCCTCAAACTGTCAGCGCTGGAGCGACGTTTCTAAGCTGTACTCTGACATCAAGACACTGCATCCACTGTCACCGCTGTACTTCATCACTTATTTTCAGCCACTCTTCCTCATCTCCGTACACATTTTTTTTTTTTTTGTCCTCATCAAATCCTGGGGTATTGAGATGCAGATAGTCTTGCAATTCTGGCATTATTTATACTATTGATTTAATAGTTTACAAGTCATGAAAAGATGCAAACACTTATCCAAAGCTTGGATTCCAAGCCTTAATTATATGTTGTCAAATTAGTACTAAATATTAGCAGACTATTTTAATTAAAAGGAGAATCTTATCTGACTTATAAACAATTAGTTTTTTGTCCATCTTTTCTTCTTACATTAGACGCTCTCTCATGAGTAAAAGTAAAATATGATTAAAACATTAACAGTTCTAATCTATGTATAAAATTTTCAATCTGTTTTGACACAATGTCACAGTTTCCTTCTTTTAGTATACGCACATGAACGGTCTCCTACTGTCTCAATGCACAATTGTTTAAACAATCATGAAACACTCTCATATAATACAGTGTAAAATGTATAATGGATATGTTTATTAAGGTGTAATTATTCAAGTAAGCCATAACTTGCTGCCATAACTCAGTGGCAGTCTCTTATGCGTCCTAAATAAATGTTGCATTATAGCCAGTGTTCAAACAGCATTGGCACTTTCTAAAGCTAACCCTCTTCAGACTCACTTCAGTCAGATACTTTTTTCTTCTTCTTTTTTGTTTTGTTGTTTTTTCATCATGGCAGCCACCAATACTCCTTTGTGGTTTGGACAACCCACTCGCTGCTGGCTGCCTGTCCGACTTACCACCTGATGGGGTAAACGTACCCGTACATGTGTGATCATAGTCCTTCACCCATCCTCTGGACTAGTCCTGAGTCTCCTGGTCAATAGCCATGTGTCCCTGTATTTGCCTGGCCAACCAAAACCACACACTTTGACAAAACTTCACAAAAACATATGTGACTGACAGCTGGATTTACCAATTAGAAAAACACGACTTCTGTTAGTATCAAAACAAACATGGTGGCTTATGAGTAAAAAAATTAAAATAAAAATTATACAGAGGACTGGAAAATAACGCAGATTTCTGCAGAATCAACAATTGAAGCATCAAACTCTTATTTATCTCAGGCAAAATAAGCTGCATATTTAGTCTTTTGCATTTGAGAGACACATGCTCAAAAGTACTGGCTGTAACTGGACCATCTCCAGTTATGAATGTTATTTGCCATGCCGTATGTTCTGATTATAGGACCCTCTTCATTCAAACTGAATGTAGGAGGGACTGGCTGGTCAGGCAATCCATGTGTAGCTCCATACCCGCCGCTCCAAAGTCTGTCTCAAAGTTGGTGTCCTATGTCATTGGTCAATTCCTTGTTTCTCAGTATTTGTTGTTAAGCCTGTCACCATATTTACTATATTGATTTAACGTTCAGGAAATCAGATTGAGGAGTCACATTGCTGAAATTCTGCACCAATTGGCATAATTTGAGAATTAGAATATTTTGATTTTTTTCCACTGAGAAAGTTAAAAGCTGATTTTTATACCACTAAATCTCAGAATAGGGAGGGACTAAGGACATCTAAGAGCTGGTTGTAAAAGTACCGTTTTCTTCATTTCAGAGTAGCATTGGGAAGGTCTTGCAGAAGTACCCCCCATAATGCAGTACCTCTCTAAAAATCTCTCATTAACATCTAATCCCAGGTCAATAAAGTGATTACACATGCCATTTCACATCAGATTTAATATATTTGAAAAGTTCATATGGGCAATAAAATGAATAGAAAATGACCTAAACAGTTTTGCTTACCACATCAAAAATCGTGTGTGTTCTCAGACTTGCTTCATTACATAAAACATCCCCAAACCCATTAGTCTCCACATCTGACGACTGCTGCCAGCTCTTTAGACCGTTTAAAGGCACAAATCTACTGCAATGCTGAGCCAGACTGTTTTTGTAAAAAGAATATTTTATCAAAACAGGGCCCATCCTCATTGGAAATGGAAAATTAATTTCATGTAACTCAAATGCCACGCCCGCTGACTGCTCTGTCATCTTCACACAGCGCTGTGCTGACAGTTGTAAATTTTTGAAACCCACATTGATTCAAACAGACCTTTGATATAATATAGATTTTTGTAGACCTCTAAAGCCACAGTCAGAATCTCTATCTGTTATTGAATCTTTATTAATTTGGCCTAGCTATACCATATATTATTAAAGCTCTAGTTACAATATAGGCCCTCTTCACAGCCTGTGTTCTGGCTGACTACCCTAAATTCCCATGGTCTGTTTCCAGTCCTGTGGTATGAATTGGCAAAGTATTGCAAAAATAATACTGTATATTGTCAGTCAGGAGATTAAAATGGTATCGCAGTTATTACAGAGCATTTGTTTTCCATAATCTAGACCCTATAGAGTGTAGATTGTAAGCTTGCTTGTTTTATTTGTTGAGTATTCTCGATCTGGTCTGTCCAAGGTGAGCAGTTGTTTTTGCTTGAATATGCAGGACATTTGACAGGAGACTCAGAGGAGCAGAATAGCCTTCTATTTATTAGCGTGCTGTGTTTACTTATGAGATGTTTGGGGACTGTTTTAACAAATTACAACTGCTTGGCTGCCTTTACTTTCAAACTTATCATTTCGAGCAGAATGAGCTTCAGCCTGATGTAGTTTTAGTGGGCACTAAATGTTCTCACATCCCAAGAGGACGCCCCCTGGAGGCTTGATTCCCTTTCTCGTCTCTCCACACTCCCTCCACAGCAGCGAGCAGATTACACCACATTACATCACATGCACAAGATCCAAATTCAACTTAATCCTCAACATATTTTGTTTGTATTGTCTTGAAGCACAGGATTAACATAGCAGTGTGCCTTGAATCATAGGAGGCTTTTTTTTTGTTTTACTTTTTTAATAGTTGTGCAAGGTGACTGTGTAGTTTGTTTTCTCTTAGTGCAGCAGTAATGTTGTATCTTGAAGCACTGCCTGTACTATTCTTACTACCTATTGTAATGTCTATGCAAAGCATCTGGACAAGAAGCCTTCAAAAAGATATTTGCTCAAGGCACTATGGAAAATGTTACACTAAGTATGATAACAAAACTCCTGAGTCTTGCAACCTTTAGATGACAATTTTTGCAACAATTAGGCTACCACTGCCCCATATGTCCTTTAAGCAGTGTCACTTTGAAAACTTCCTTGTCCTACTTCTGGTGGCTAAAATTAGACCAATGCACATGTTTTTGAAGACTTTTCCTTGAATAAAACTTCTTTATTTTCTCTTTGTAGATCCCTTGTGGAGGACGACGACGCACACATGAAAGTGGCTCTGGGCTATGGCGATATGGGCATCTCTGCTCATTTGCAGGCATCCAAAACCGGCAACACACGCTTCTTCACGAGCAACACGCACAGCTCTGTGGTTCTTCAGGTCAGTGTTCAGATCATTATTAGAGATATTTTTAAGTAAATTTCAAAAGGAGCTAGAATTAAACCAGTAACAAATGTAGCTATAAAACCAACTTTGACTTTTGAGAGCTTTTAACTAAGTTGGTTCCTCTTCTCATTTACCTGAAGTTGTATTTGGAGTCATTCATGCATGTTTGCACCATCTTTTAATGATTATTTTCCAGATGCCAAATGCTGATCAACCTACATTTTCACCACCATCGTCATACACCCACTGCTCTGTGCTTGCTTTGTTGTCCAGTTTCATTTTCTTTATCACTGGTACAAGTAGGATTTGGCAGTGTCTTATAGTAATTTTGGTACAAATGAAAACTACTCGCTAGCGTGATGTGCAGCTGTTTATCAAAGGTGCTGACATCTGTATTCGTCTTTGTTGTGATTATGTTTATGACCACGTCAGCTCCCATTGGGCACTGCAGTTTTCGAACCTGGCAGTCAGTGGACTTGTTTCTTCTTATTAAGACATTTTAGATGAATACGACGATTTTTAAAATGTGCAAATTATAACATAATGATCCACGGGTGTCCATAGATTATCATATAGCAGACACAATCACAATGTCTTCTTTAAGGTCTTACTCGATGTGTGTGATATATTGTCTTAATAATCACCTAGTATATCATCTATAACAAAAGAACTGTCAAATATCTATAGAAAGATCAGATAAATAAAAGGATATTGTTTATGTCTACCATTTTGTGATACATTTTTAAGTCTTTTCACATTTGTTCGATACATGAACTGCAACCATGACATTTACAGGCACAGTTTGGCATGACTGATTGAGTTTAGCAAAAACATATCATCATCACCCAGTGTCTTCCTTTTGTTTGCTAGATTTTCTGATCTGGTAAATCCTAAAACTGCTGCATAAAAGCAATAATTTAATATCCTTTCTGAGTACATTAATGTCTTGTTTTATGGATCTGTCCACATTTGGTACCTGGGGACTTAGGAGACTGTCATTAAGATTCTCGTCTCCTTGCTTCATTTTTTTTTTAATGATTCAAAGTTCCACCAACTTAATCTATGCTTAACACGTATCAGGAAACTAGCTCTTTTTCACTTTTACCTCCGAGTTAAAATAATGTCAAAGCCCTGTGGCAGCATACATTATAGACTGAATATATTATCAAACATCTTACTTACTCTTTGCT
This sequence comes from Boleophthalmus pectinirostris, assembly GCF_026225935.1. Classification (NCBI taxonomy): domain Eukaryota; kingdom Metazoa; phylum Chordata; class Actinopteri; order Gobiiformes; family Gobiidae; genus Boleophthalmus; species Boleophthalmus pectinirostris. Next base: position 23,366,960 of record NW_026571018.1, on the reverse strand, counting down.
GTATTCTTTTGGGATTTGATCCATAACATGAAAATTATATCTTGCTGACTTAAGTTCAAACCACTCTATTATCTTTTAAGGTTTATTTGATGAACTACTTTTAGAAAAATGTGTTTATACTAAAATTATTCACCTTCTACAAGAAATGCCCTTTCTTTCATAAAAGCTACAAATAAGTATCACAAATGGCTTATAAAAATGCTAATGTTTGAGTGAGTGTATGCATAAGCAGAATATATATAACACAACAGCTGATTTTTATAGTGCGTGATATTGAAACCCAAATCGATCTGTTATCCACACCAGGCCTGGTTTGCTACTCATTTGCATAAAGTTTACATCAGCTGGTTGTGCCGTTGTACTGCGTGGCTGCTGCAGTGTCTGCTTGTGTCACTCTCTCTGTGGAAATAAATGGGCGCTGGCCCCATTTTCTCTTCATTAATCATTTGGAGTCACTGCGAGGTAATGAATGATAATGATTTTCTAGGGCGGCTGAACCCTTGCCCCGCAGACACAGTTAGCTTGTGTACCTAATCACACAGGGCTAATTAACAAATACTGTCTTATCATTTAAAGCAATATTTACACAATGTGCTGTAATTACATTGGAGGTTTGTACACTAGTGTATGGACGTCATATTGATCATAGTCTTATAATAATCATGGGTAACTTTTTATTTACATTACAGACTGAGGTATGTCCTGCTTCTGTCCGCTTGGACAAAAAATACTGAAAAACATGCATTTTAACCATGACAGGGCGTCACCTTCTTGTCTCCATGCAGATAGAAGTTTAATGCCATACTGTGTGCAGAACATTTATAGGCAAAACAATTACATATCAGTGGAGACGAGCGGAAAAGTAACATAGTGCAACTTTTAAATCTTAAAGGTATAATAATATTTAGTTGCTCTACCACTCAAATAATAAATCATTGTGGTATAACTGGCATTACAAATAATAGGGTAGATTTTAGCTGTAAAATACAATCCCAACCTGATGTGTTAAAAGGACAGGATGTAGGTGAGGATGCTAGAGGGAAAACAAAAGTCTCATAGCACTTATCATAGTGTAGACTGCCTTTGGCACAAGCCACACTTAAACTGTGAACAAATGTGCTGAAGATGACTCTCCAAAGAGTCGCTGGGGCTGGATCCATCACAGGCAAACAGCTGGATCCTTCTCACCAGCATAAACTTTATTGATCAAAGTAAAAGGACTGCGTTCTTTATTTTAATTATAAACTATTCCTTTGTGGATACTTAAGCTATTAACTTGATGGTATAGCTTTACCTTGGATAATACCTTTTGCATGACTTCTCTTTACTTTTTGTTCTCTTTTGGACCTGATGCTAATTATGGTTCTGGGTGTGAAATTAATTGCTTATTGATTTAGCACAGTTCTTAGTCAAAAAATTTATTCCATTATGTTAGTAGAATAGGTTGTGATACAATGGATTTTAACTATTATTATATATCCGTATATCGCTCAGTGCATGTGTTACCTTTTTTGAAAATGTTTTCTTTACTAAACCAGATGAAAGAGAGGCCAAAAAACGGGAAAAAAAAGTCTGAAAAGCTGACACAGTGCTAACACATTTGCCTCCCTGTTCTTTTGCCCCCCTGTGCTTTTGCTCCTCAGGGATTCGACCAGCTGAGGATAGAGGGCCTACTCTGTGACGTGACTTTGGTGGCAGGAGACGGAGATGAAGCGTTCCCTGTGCACCGCGCCATGATGGCCTCCTCCTCCGACTATTTCAAAGCCATGTTTACAGGTCAGTGCTAATTAGATCAATGCTCACTCATTATACAACATATAAGGGTACATAAAGGCTTTTGCATGTTTTAACCTTAATTTAGTTGCACATAACATGAATTGTATTCTAAAGCAAGCATTATATATGTGTTCATGAATGTTGCAGTGCTTTAACACAGTCCTAGTTCTGTCACTGTTGTTTGCCTCATGAGAACCACCCACAGTGACTTTTAGCCCAATGGCCTCCACTGCTGTGTTGTGTGTATCTATAATTCATATAGGTTGCCAGTTGCTACCTGATAAACCTACTGACACTCTCAAAACTTTGCAGACATTTCAATACAATTGAGATATTTTATCAAATTAAGAACAAAAAATGCTGTGCTGTTTTTCAGTCAGAGAGCAATAATGTATTTTATATTCCTGAGTTTAGATTTTTTTTTACATGCTGTGTGTCTAGGAGAGCCTTGTTAACTACCTTTGATTGGCTCTACCTTTAGATAGACTCATTTTAGAAATCAGATGCAGAAATGATTTAATGTTTTATTGTTTTACCTTGAATTTAGAGAATCATGCTCAAATATAAAATATGTAAAGTGTAGTATAACATTAAATTGATCTATTTCCATGCTGTTTAAATCTGTGGAGAGGCGATGCTGCTTACAGTTAAAATGAACGGATAAGTTTAATGCTGTTCTGTGGAACATTCCAAGCAAAGCAATTATGTGCTTTGCTCTGTTGGTGGCAGATCCTCCACCATAAAAGTTATGTAGTGCACCTTTAAACTTACCCGAACTATAGTGTTTAGTTTAGAACATAGATTGTCTTACACGGATAGTCAAACATTGTTGGTGTTTTCATTAAGCCCTGCACAACTACAACACTTGTACTTATAAAACAAATGTGTGTGTTTTCGGTGTGAGCCTAATTGAGTTTGTTCAGTTATGTAACTTGTTTTACTCTGTGCCGTTTGAAATCAGATGGAAGTGGCTGCGAGCAAACCACTACGATTATGGACGATTCCACTACTACTTTTAAAAATGATCTTATTCTCAACTCTTTGTTCTCACAGGTGGGATGAAAGAACAGGATTTAATGTGCATCAAGCTCCACGGGGTGAACCGAATAGGACTGAAGAAGATCATTGACTTTATCTACACGGCAAAGTTGTCGCTGAACATGGAAAATCTGCAGGACACGCTGGAGGCGGCTAGCTTTCTCCAAATCCTCCCCGTGCTGGATTTCTGCAAGGTTTTTCTTATATCCGGGGTAAGGACATCACATGAAAGAAAAACAAAGCAAATTTATGTTAGGATGCCCTGATATTACATTCTTAGTGTAACGATTTCTGTGAGAAAAGAGATCACAGTTTAACAACTACTCACCATAACTGACACTATGAACAAACGGTGAAATACTCAATTCACTATCATTGTATAAAACAAGATGTGATATTTTTTGTATATATAGACCTGAAATAATTAACTTTTAAAAGTTCTTACCTTTTATAATGTAGCCTAGATTATCATAATTATTGATTAACCAATTAATCTTGATTCTTGACATCAATTGTCTTTTTTGTTTTATCATTTGTTGTGCTGTATTAGTGTGTTTTTACCAGTCAATGAATTGTCCTACATGTACAGTTTTCTTTGTGTTTCTTACTTACTAAAGGTAAGTTGACAATATTTATACTGTAGTCCCAATATTCTAATATAAAATTACTTGAAAATAAACAAAAATATATATACCTTTCAAATCAATTTTTTTGGAACACAACTAAGACGTGTTTATTTGGGCTTTAAAGTGTTCATTTGGAATTTCATGTCTTGTCTGCCCAAATATTACAGGCCATATATTTCTATTAAATTTTTCCAGCTTCAATATTAAACTGTAATTAAAATGGAGAAAGAATGTGGAAGGAAGTAACTGCTAAATGTTCAACATTGGTTTATGCAAAAAAACAAAATCAAACCAAAATTGTTCAAAATGTTCTTTCTTAATACTGGTATTTCATGTGTGATGTGAAAACATTTATGGAAATTGGTTCTTAGCTTGAGAATTATCACTCCTTTTAAAATGTGTTTAATGTATGCTCTTGTTCCTCTGTGCCTGCATCTCATTTGAAAATATTAAGTTCAGAATTAGACATTTTTGACACGATACCTTTATTTTACAGGTCTCTCTTGACAACTGTGTGGAGGTCGGACGCATCGCCAACACTTACAACCTCACCGAAGTGGACAAATACGTCAACAACTTCATTTTGAAAAACTTCCCTTCGTTGCTTGGCACGGGAGAGTTTGTGAAGTTACCTTTTGAACGCTTGGCTTTTGTATTGTCGAGCAACAGCTTAAAACACTGCAGCGAATTGGACCTGTTCAAAGCTGCGTGCCGCTGGTTGCGCTTTGAGGATGGCAGAATGGACTGCGCCTCCAAACTCATGAAGAACATCCGATTCCCCCTCATGAACCCACAAGAGCTCATCAACCATGTTCAGACTGTAGACTTTATGCGCACAGATAACACTTGTGTCAACCTCCTGCTGGAAGCTAGCAACTACCAAATGATGCCCTACATGCAGCCAGTCATGCAGTCAGAAAGGACAGCCATCCGATCAGACAGCGCCCACCTGGTAACTTTGGGCGGGGTCTTGCGTCAACAGTTGGTCGTGAGCAAAGAGCTGCGATTATTTGACGAAAAGGCTCACGAGTGGAAAGCCCTTGCACCCATGGACGCGCCACGGTACCAGCATGGCATTGCGGTGATTGGGAACTTCTTGTACGTAGTGGGCGGCCAAAGTAACTATGACACCAAAGGCAAGACGGCGGTGGACACGGTGTTCCGCTACGATCCGCGTTACAACAAGTGGATGCAGGTGGCATGCCTTAACGAGAAGCGCACCTTCTTCCACCTCAGTGCACTGAAGGGACACCTCTACGCCGTGGGGGGGAGGAACGCCGCAGGAGAGCTTGGTAAGGCAACACCCAGCTCATTTGTTTTTGACTCATCCCTCAAAGCCTTCTATTAATATTGTATGAGACGTTAATACTTGTTTAAATGTCAAGAAATGGCAGGGAAATAATTATACAGCTGTGGTAATGGGAAGTCAAATGACACAAAAACTAAAGTATATTTAATACAATATTATCTTATGTGGTCCCAACATGTATCAATCCCTAAAGTTTCCTCTTTGTTCATTGTCATTTTTGACCATGAGTTTTTTGGGTTTTTTTCTATCTTTATCTTTCTTTTATATTTTCAATTTATTAATTCAAATGTTTTCTTTTACGTTTCTACTGATATAAGAAACTACCATAGACTGTATAAAAGAAGTGGACTAAGTGATTGTGACGTCACCCATAGCGTTCGGCGCCGCTCAAACAAGGCTCGCAAATCTGTAGAAAGGCTCTGTTATGAATAGGATTTTTTGACGGACAAAATAGTGAAAAAAAAAAAAATCGGGATCATGTAGAGCAGGTTAATACAAACGTTTTAAGACCAAAATGACGAGGCTCACTGCAGCAGTTAGAGAGAGGGGCGACAAGATCCTAATGTAAGTCAATTGGAGCCAGAAGAACCTCCTGGTGAACTTCCTATTTGGCACACGGAGGCTAACGCTTTAGCTATGTCCACTCATATATACGGTCTATGGAAACTACATAATTAATTGAATTAATTTGTTAGAAAATATCCCTCCCAAAGAATACTGAAAAAGACAGCCATGAGGGCCATTGCAACATTTTCAAAAGCATCTATTGAAATTCATTAAATATATTAAATTTACTATAAGACATGTATTTTTACGTATTCTCACAAATTAAAAAAATTATGGAGCCAGACTGTAGCTAAGTTTGTCCTTTTGAATTGTACCACAATAGTGATGATGACTGGCCATTTTATTCCATTCAAACTTAACACTGAAGTGAAGCTTTTCACTTTACTGCTGTTGAATATATTTAGAAGGTATTTGTTTGGTGCTGCTGTGTAGCTGGTGTGGGCTCTGTAGTAGTGACCCACAGTGTGGTGCCACCTAGTATTTAAACCAGTGAGTAAGAGCCATGGACACAGTCTGGTCCTCTGGGTTATAATTAGACCAAAATACATGAGTCCCATTCATTGGCTGTCTACACAACTGTCTGTTTTTAGCTTTACTGCCTATGCTGCTGTGTGTGGTTTTGCCTTGAAGTTGTTTCTTTTTTTTGCAAGTGCCCTGCCCCTGTATTGTGTTTGTTTATTCTGGGCAGGGTGTATAATGGGTGGGGTTTTATTGTTTAGTCTCATAGCCAAGATTATAAAAAATGCACAGACTTTGAATCATTAAAGGTGTATTTAAAGATTTTATTACATAGTCACCACAAGATCTGCTTTCTTTTATTTTAGGTTTTATTTAACCAGCTATTTAACTAGATATACTTGAACTAGGGTGTGCCTGCATTTGCCCATATTATTACTCCCTCAGCATATAATTCACTGTCTTATCTGTAATACAAGCCGTTCAGCATCTGCTAGATTATGTGCCTCCTCAAGGTGACTTTGATGAGAGTTGTTGAGCAAGCAAAGAGCAGCTCTTTTCCCCGGTGCAATTTACCCAGCTGTCCCAGGACCTGCTTACAGCCCTGAATGGGACATCCTACTTTTAAATACCAAAATGTTGTATTATGTCTAGCTTGTCTCTATCACAAAGTCTGAAATGCCATACATTGCAGAACTTAATATAGATGATCAACTATAAAATGGATTTATACCAGTAAAAAGAAATATTGTACTTGTACAATATAACTAAAAACCATGAACTTCAATTAAAAAAATGCAGATTGAAACACTTTTGAGTCTTAAAGGGTATTTATTCAAACCTCTACAGCTCAAATATTATTATAGTACAGAAAAATAACAAAAGTTGCATGTTTAAAATTTTTTTATTGTAAAAATATGGATATCAATTTAGAAATTTAATTTAGCGTAACAAATACAACACATTTTTAATAACTTGCTTTAACTATCCCTAAAAGCAGCAAGCTCATAGTAATTTCAAAAGTCTTTCCTTGTCTGAACACACAAACCTGAAGAACTTGGAGGTGCTCTGTGCTTGTCGAGGGGTCATGTATCCACCAATTATTCCCAGTGAACATCACTCCTGTGTATCCTGGCGCCTGTGTTTCCTGGATTAGGTGAAGGGATTCACCGGGGCTCAAAGATAAAGGGTACCCCCATCTCTATCCCCATCTCCTTATTTCCTGTGCTGCTCAGCTCTGTGCGCCTGGTGGGGTAGTTTTAGAGTGTGTGTTAGCTCCCACGCTGAGACCCTCCAAGTCCTTATTTGCCGCTGTTTGTCCTCCTTAGCTGTGTCTCGACCTACTTTCTGATAATGCTGTCCTCTTCTCTTTCTTTAAGCTACTGTGGAGTGCTACAACCCCAGGACAAACGAATGGACATATGTTGCCAAAATGAATGAGCCACACTATGGACACGCTGGGACAGTGTATGGTGGCTACATGTACATTTCAGGTATGTGCAGTCAGTAGCTTCCTATTTCCTAAATCAAATTTAGCTTAAATCAGAAACAAGTTTTATCAGTTGTTTTATCAGTTTTACTGTCACTGAACAAAATTCACAAGCTATGAATACTTTGGGTATATTGTGCAAAATAAAACAATACATAATAATTAAATAAAAAATACATATTAATACACAGATTATGCTAAAATATAGATTATATATAAATATATAGATTATGCTAAAATAAAATGCACGCATAAAATACGGTGTTCGAATAAAAATGGGTTTTGACAACAGGAGCAGAAATATAAATATAAAAATATAAATATATGTATGTGTGTGTGTGTGTGTGTGTGTGTGTATATACATATACATATATATATATATATATATATATGTATATATATATATATGTGTGTGTGTATATATATATATATGTATATATATATGTATGTATGTATATATATATGTGTGTGTGTGTGTGTGTGTGTGTGTGTGTGTGTGTGTGTGTATTATATATTATATATATATATATATATATATATATATATATATATATATATATATATATATATATATATATATGTTAGTGCACACCTCATACTCAAACTCTGCTAAAGTATTATCGCCATGACTCACTAGGTTCAGACAGTGTTTGGGTCATGTTTTAAAACGGGGAGATGTTTCTGTTACAGAAAACCTACATGTGCCTATTTTAGAATAATTTCAATTTTAGATCCTGAAATTGATAGTCTCAAAATTACAATTTAAAATCACTCTGTGTTGTGTGTCCCCTTATGCCAACATTGTTTTTAGTATATATAATTGCTACACAATATTCATATGTCAGATTTTGACACTCTACATTGTAATCTGTAATTTTTGATAAATGAATGATACTGCTATGATTTTTGAAGAATTCATATAATATTATGACCTGTTAACCACCCAGAGTGTTGATTCATATCCCTTTAGATTACAGACATTACAGACATACCCAGCGTATTGGCTAAACACAGGTGAACCCAGGTAAAGCAGCCACTCAGAGCGGTGGGGCCGTGACTAGACAATAAAACTGTTCCAGCTTTGTAGGTGCCTCCTTGGTCCTTGTTCACTTTTAGGATTGAACCAAAATCCAGCGTTATGGAGATGAGCCCTAGTTTCAGAGTGTGACTAATCCAGTGCAATGCTCCATAGAGAAGGGAGGGGAAAGATAGGAGCTAGGAGACGAGAAGGAGGGAAGGAGACTAGAGGCTGTGTAGGAGGTGAGCACAAAAGGCTTGTGTTAATCTGCCTTGGCCCTGTGTACTATTGTTACAACCAGCCACATTATTGATATGCTGCATGTTTGAGTAGCACTGATATTTGGTAATTACAAAAAAATAATTTCAGTCTGTGTGTTCACCAGTATGACTCAGCTGAAACATTCACAGATGCATATAATCCAGTTTAACATGCACACTTTTATTCATGAATACATCTATTTGATTTATTAATATGTATTTGATTTACAAAGTGCAGGGTATCTTTTATATCTATTATACTGAACTGATGTAACAATTTCATTTCATAACTGGTGAAATGTCATAATTCTACCTGGTATGTTAATGTCTTCATTTAGATTCAAATCATTGTTTTGTTCCATTAAAATCTTCAAATTTCATTTCTCTTTCCAGGTGGCTTTAATCTTTTTTTCTCAGATCTTGTCCTTTCAAACTGCCCCCTGCTGTGCACACAGAGCCTACAGTCATTCCATAATCCATCAGGCTCATTACTCATGAAACCTTTGTCTGTTGAGATGTTAGTGTCACTCGTGTTTCCTGTTCTTTTATGAGGGAAAATTGCTCTCAAATTGGACTTTTATGGCTACATGGTGGCCACTGACTGGGCCTTTGATTTTTGTGTTGCTAAAACACTACTGAGTGTTTAACTAAAGCTTATGCCTTTATCATATTTCATATTGTTGTAAGTAACTACTTTAGAAGTTAATTACCCATACATTTGCATGCGCCACAGCTTGTTTGTGGAAGCACAGACATTCACCTCTTTTGGTGAACTAAATATTGTTTTTGGCATGAGAATAAACTGGGACTTTATGTTTACGTGAGACCGCACAATCCACCAACCTACAAACCCATGTGGCACAAGATGAAAGTCTCATTTTTAAATCTTTAAAAAGAAATAAACTCAAATGGTGAATAAGGAAGGAGTTGCGTCTGAGCTAATCTGCTGCGTGCCAGCTGTTTCAGTGGCTCTTGCTCCAAGGCTCTCTGCGCTGCCTCACTGATTCTGGTCTTTTCTGCTCTTTCTAATGGACTCCTTTCACTCTTTTGTTGTTAGCCTCATGTTTCACTCTTTTCTCTTGAGCCACTGACATGCTTTAAAAGTGACCACAGTGTAGCTACTACAAGCATTGACATAATGTCATGAGCTGTGTGTCTAGGCAGCCACAGACCAGACCTAAGTCTTAGCCACTACAGACAACAATAATATAGATGGTAAAAATAGTGGGACAGCATTAACATAAACATACACACAATGGAGTATTGCTTCCACAGGCCATACTTAATCTGAGTATTCACTAATAAAAGACAAAAGACAACTCAAAAGTGTAGTAATTAGTTTGTGGAATGTGAGATTTCTACCTTAAACCGCTCCTGGACAGATACTGTTTTGTGGAATGCTGAATTTTTTTTAGAGCAGGCATGTCCAACCTATGGCCTGTGGGCCAAATGTGGCCCCCAGACAATTTTTTCTTGGCCCTCAGGCTTCCAGGTGAATTGGCCCAAATTACCTTGCATCAGTTAAAAATTAACTTTTTACTGCAAGTTTTCAAAAAAATCTACCTTAGTGTGTGATTTTAAGGATCTTAAAATGCGCCATCAGTCTATACTCATTTTAATGAATTAAATATGCACATATTTCAATTATTTACTGTATTGAGCACCAGTCTACGGCCCTCGATCGGCCCTCTGCTTCATTTGTGTTTACATATGTGGCCCTTGATGAAAAAAGTTTGGACACCCCTGTTTTAGAGCAATAAAAATGATCTTCAAAAATGTGCTTATATCAAAACCTTTTCTGTCTATCATCCACATCATTTTTCATATTAACCTGAGCATTGGGCCCCAAGTGCTGGGGTTCTGTACAAGGTGACCCGAGCAGAAGTGCTCTGTGTGCGTCTGTCACAGTAGATCTGCTCATGGTGGGCGGGCGACGCTGCTGAACTGTCCAAAAGAATCCTGTCAGTCTCATCACCGTGACAACCACACAAACACTCAGTTCGACACAGTCCTGACTGGACCACAGATTAACATCTGCACACACAAGCTGCAGGCGCACAATTAAAAACATTTGTCTAATGAGACTCAAATCTTTAGACTCCATCGGCCTTATTTGATACTGCTATTTAAAATAAAATAAAGTGTATAAGTCTTTCAAACAGTGAGGTGCAAAGTATACATAAAACGTTGACATTATTATAAAGCAAATTAACCGTCATAAAGGTTCAATCTCAATAGACACTTAATTTTTGTTTCTTTTATTTCAGTGACTTTTTACACCAAGTAACGACTAAAAAAAAAAAGTTTTTCCTATAGCACCAGATTCAAACCTGTTTGTAATAGGACTGTACCTTTGCCACAGTGCTTATAACCTACCCAATGTTGACTCAGTCATACACATTCTAAAACTGTAAAGCACTTCACAGACCACCCTGAGAAATACTGATTTATTTAATCAAATTGAACTAAGTTTTTGTTGCCTTTATATCAAAAGTATTCACCTAGTTCCATTAAGATATTTCCAGTTTTTAATACTGAAATTTTAAAAAAGATAATTGCTACCTTCCTGAGTGTAAAAATGGATCAATTGATCCTTGAGTGTTGCCGTTTTCTGAAGCCACCTTAAGGGACTGCAGTCTATACTATAAAGAGCAGTGGTTTGTTCAGGTTTAAAGTCAGATCATTATAAGGCTCTGCTTTGGACACTTAATCTTTAAAGAGTATTTCTGAAAATTGCTGAGCTGCTCTCTCTGCCTCACCTGTGTCCCTCCTTTGTCACCCCCTCTGGGTCCCAGCACTTAGGCAAGTGGCCAAACTGGTCGCTGTTAATAAGAGGTACATTCTGCTTAAACCCAAAAATGTATTTAAATAAAAAAATATGACAAATTTTTATTTATATTTTTATACTTTCTTATAATTGTTTTCAGAATTGTAGGTCTTAGCCATAGTTACCACATAGTTAGCCGTTAGCAAATCTTGAAACACTATTTAGAAAACTCTATGGATAAAATTAATGGCAATTTACTTGCTACAATTGGCTTAAAGATAAACTTAAATTAAACTTAATTTGTGTTTAACTTAAAGATAAACACAAATTTCATATGTTTTTCTTGGCCATAGCTTGACTATGACCTTTTTTCCATCTTTGGAAACATGAGAGAAATTTAAATTGTGGCTGCTGTTGATTGTTATATTCTGCAAACTATGTTGAATCTAAACTAATTTGTTAAACCCACTGTTAGTCTGACACAAGCTTCAGTTTGACTAATTGTTGTCGCGTTCACTGTCTGACTTCTTGACACATATTAGTGGGATTGCAGGATAGTGGTCAGACATGGCTGTATCAGAGTCCAGACTTGAATAACAGCATGGGCCTCTTGAGAGGAATTAGAGAGTGTGGATGTCAGCTCCGCTTTTCTCGTCACAGTTTAATGGCACGCTTGTCCTGAGGAGTTCTCGGATAAGGCACACAGATTGTGGCGCTGTCGTTGAATTTGATTGGTCTGAGACACCCAGCTTCCGAGATCTGAGTCGGTATTTGGACAATAATGACAGCACCCCATCACTGACGCAAAAAGAGTGATCCTGCCACTCTTCATTGCTCCTAGTTGCTCTCTGCCTGGAGGGGAGGGGAGAGAGGGGGGGCTGAATCCAACCCCAGTGCATGCTGGGATTGCGTTCCTCTTTATTTTAAGCCTTCCCTGTAGACATGTCCTGTATTTTTCTCGTTTCCCTCCTCACTTTGGCATAGCGTTTTTGTGTTGTCTAAAAATCTTCCTGTGCTCATAGACACTCTGTAATGTGTGCCTCTTTTTAGTAACTGCTCATCATCGGCATTATCTCACCCTGCACAAAGAGACTGAAGGAAAAATGATGCTTCAGTTTGTAACGCAATTCTCTACAACAGTGTGGTTAGCCCTTTGAAAAGAGAACTGATGCCAAAATATGATAAATATTTATGTGTAATATTATCATAATACTCCAAAAGCACCGTCTGTGGTCTGGATAACATGAAATTTATAGTGATCCTTTTGATTTAGTTTCCAAGCCTGAACTCAAGGAGTGAATGCTCTTAACATTGGGGCATACTCAAAACACTCAAACAAATAGTACGTCTGTTTTTATATAGTAAAAAAAGTGGCCTTAATCTGTATCTTAAGGATAAGGAGTGTAATTTCTCTTATTTTCCTGTTGCAGGGGGAATCACTCACGACACTTTCCAGAAGGAGCTGATGTGCTTCGACCCGGACGCAGACAAATGGACTCAGAAGGCGCCCATGACGACGGTGCGCGGCTTGCACTGCATGTGCACGGTGGGCGACCGTCTCTATGTGATTGGAGGAAACCACTTCAGGGGCACCAGTGACTATGATGACGTGCTCAGCTGCGAGTACTACTCCCCAGCTCTGGACTTATGGACGCCTATTGCTGCCATGCTGCGTGGCCAGAGCGATGTGGGCGTGGCTGTGTTTGAGAATAAGATTTACGTGGTGGGCGGGTACTCGTGGAACAATCGCTGTATGGTAGAAATAGTGCAGAAGTACGACCCAGAAAAAGACGAGTGGCACAAAGTCTTTGACTTACCAGAGTCCCTGGGGGGTATCCGGGCCTGCACGCTCACAGTGTTCCCCCCTGACGACCTGTCGGGTTCCCCATCCAGAGAGTCACCACTGTCGGCGCCTTGACACGTAATGGCTGGGCGGCCATAAAGCTACACCCACCCAGCCCTCAGACAAACCCCTATAGACTTTGTTTGCACTTCCTCTTGGACTACATCTGTACTGCTATGTTTCCCTAGCCCTTCTCCTCAAAGTTGTGCAGAAACTTCTCCCCCGACCCCTCAAGTTCATACCGATACAGTTTGGCAACCTAATTACGTGTTAATGTTGCATATTCGGTATACTCTGTATTCTTTGGCAGGAAACACCTTGACTTGAAAAGTGACTTTGCAAATCAACTTTTCTACCTGATGTCTACTAAGTTTTCTTATTTCTTTTAGAGCTGTGATGTTGACTCCTGCACTGTCACTGTCTCTCTGTCTGTAGAGCTATGCCAGAGTCGAGCAGGTGAATTCAGAGAGCTACAGCATATAGGGATGAGTTGGCATCACAACACAAACTGGTTTTTAACTCAGGGCTTGGCACAGGCCCCACTTCTCTTGGACAGTTTCATTTTATTTCCCGCTGTTGCTATGAAACTGTTAACATGATGGTGTTTTCTAAATTTAATAAAGACGATTTTGAAAGTAACTTATAATGTAGTTTTCATTCATGATTTCAGCGATTTAGGTCAATTCTTAAATCCCATGAGAAGATCATAAAGTTGTTTTCCAAATGCTTCCTCCAAAGGCCATACAGAATTAGTCGGTAAGTAGTTTTATGTTTGTGACTGGTGTGAGCCGTATTCTTAATCCCTGCCCAAGCATTAAAAACAAGATTTGTGTTCCTTGTCTTAAAGTGCCTCTGGACAAGAAACAACCTGTAAAATGTACACATCAGTTTGATCACGGTGGACTCAGTGTTGGGCTGAGGTAAACAACACTGCAGTCATTGTTGTCAATTAGAGTGAAATGCTTTGAGCCAGTGCAACCATTAATCTATACAATGTGCCCTAGAGGAGTGTTGGCCTGCTCTGGCCTTGTTTTGTAACTTTAGTTAAATCACTGAACCAAGAGGGAGAAGTTAGTTAAATTTAGTATGATTTAAACACACATAGGGCTGCAGAGTATGAGGAAAAACAAGATTTGGGTTTTTATCGTTTTAAATTTGTTAACTTACCAAGATGTTCGGTTACATTTCCAAGGCCATCAGTATTAAATCGATTAATTCTATGTTCAAAATGGTGACTGAATTGATATGACCACAACTAAGCCTGCACATATAATACATACTCCAGCAAAAGATAACAAAATCATTTTTTTGCTTTGTTAATATTCTGTATTTTTTTTGTAATCTCTTAAATCATATAAATACTGTCTAAAGCTAACTGGATCCCGGTTCTCTTCCCTCCACAGTCCTTCCCTGGCCTCACGACAGCTGCTCCTGTCACCCTGCGCCTGTCCACCTGCTCTGGGCTGGTTTGTGGTCTGATGGAGCATATGGTGCCCACAATGTCTGCTTTGTGTTGTCAGTGGGAACAGAAAAAGGTTTGTGTAATCATCAGGTGAGCTGGTCCTGTGTATTAAATCCTCATTGTATTCTCATTATATGGATTAATAGTACCCTGCAGTGGGGCAACTAAATCCATATTTGAATGTGGTCCTGTGAACTTTTAATACCTGTCTGTCAGTTGTATTAATGCTTTGATTTTATTTTTGAACATTTGTGAGTTTTGTCTGGTTTGTGTTGCCTTTAATGTGTCATCTATAGTTATTTTTGATTTGTGGTGTGTTGTTTGGCTCTATTAATAGCTTTTTGTGACATTTCAAAAGCTTTTCACAGCAGCTGCTTATTGTCAAGTCCTTTTGATACCACCATTTGCATCATTCTTTCCTTTTCAAAATGTATAAGGTTATAGATGGCTCGAAGAAAAAGAAGAACTTGACTTTTGGATAAAAAGTATCCAAAGTGCTGAAGTACCAAAAAAATAAGCATTTGTAACGAATATCAAATCCTTTTGCATTTTTAAGGTGAAAGTTTAAAAAAACATCCAAACATTATTTATTTTTTTTCCCCTTGGAATTTTCACTGATAAAGCTGGCTAACCAAATGTCACCAAATCTCCATGCACTGACATTTTTGTATTGGCAATGGCAGTATGTTTCGCATTTTTCAGGAGAATATTACATTTAAATACATCTTCTTACTTTGATAAAATCCTATTTATGTGAAATAGAAATCAAGGCCAATTTATATTTGGACTGTTTTTTACACAAATTGAAATAATCTTTGCTGCAGATGGAGTTATATTCACACAGTACAAAGTGGGTATCTGTAAAGCTAATTTAAATAGATTTTTTTCATTATGATTCATATATTACTATTACTAGAATGCCTTTAGAAAATTATGTTTTCATCAAATTCTTTTAAAATGATAATTTGAACTGGATTACAGTGTCTTGAAGTGAAGAGTAATTTACCTCACACTTTTAGAAATAATACATTAAGTAAGAACACTTTCAAAAAGCGTCACTTTTTACAACAGAAAAACCTATTTATCCCTGTATAATCTGTAGGTAACAGGCAAAATTTTTTACCAAAATGTACTCAGTATTGTTGCTAGAGCATCTTTAAACTGAAATAAATATAATTTATTAACCACCAATGTCATTTCACTTTCATTTCTTATTGAATTCACACATTTCATCAAAGGCACTTAAGTACATAGCCTGAACTGAATAAACTCCAGAAATGAATTCTCTTGTAATCCTTGAGTGTATTTGTTTATGAATAACAAAATGAACCCTCTGATGTTGGGTTTAATAAACAATCTGTTCTCAAAGACTAACAGAGCAGTAAATGACAGTGTTCCTCTCCTCTCTCTTTCTCTTTTCTGGGTTTCCCTGAGGGGTTGAGCTCCACTCCAGGCGCGTTTAGCTGTATTGGAGAAGTAGATAAGTGAGAGGTACCTAGATTACAGCTCTTACATTTGACACACCAGCTCAGATTCAGCCCTGTCCTTCTGCCAGACGCTGCCTCTCCATCCCAGTGGCTAAATGACCTAGTTTTGTGCGAGCCTTTGGATGTGTTTACATACACCACACTGATGACATTGTCAGTCTGAATGCATCGCTATGAGCACAGATGAAAATAAGGAGCTGCTATGAGGAGGCCTGGTGCTGTGACTAAGCTCCAATCCGCCTCCTGTCATGTAATAAAATGGTGCACGTAGACTTGGCCACACATCCCTGCTGTCCTCTGTCTGCATGTGAGCCTGTGTTAATAGTTATTGATCCCTCTGATGGGCACTGGGCCAACACATCTTGTAGATATATTTATTTCTAAAGCTGTCTGCTGGTATTAGACTCTAACCAAATGGCTGTATCTTTCTGCCATAAATATTCAATAAGGTTGCGTCCTCCGTGAGATTGTCCATTATAATTTGACCCTGATTCAGTTAATGTTCTCTGCCTGTTCCCTGATCCAAACACGTGTCCAATGGTTTTATGCTGTTAGCATTATTGCCAAGCAGAGAGGAGCAGCTGGATTGTAACATCTGGATGTATAGTTGCATTTTGGTTAATGCCTCATTTCACTGGATTAAAGCTCCCAAAACCATTGTTTCTGTGCTCACTCAGTCTAGCTTTTGTGCATCTGTCTTTCTCTGCCCTTTTAGTCACAGGCTATTGGTTACATTTTTAGTCTTCCATTACTGTGAAATATATTGTGCAAGAGCAATTAGCCTATTAATATAGTCTGAAGCCAACACACTACCCAGCAACAGGGAATGAGCTGCAGAGGATAATGAGCCATCTATAGCAAGTGCGCCTATACATTTTGCCACTAAGGTCACAGAATACACTTATTTGTTCATTTAGTGACATCTTGTGGAGAAAGTTGGTATTTTAGATCTTATCCCACAATGGTACTACTACAAAATGCATAAAATGGTATTATACCTTTTTAATGTGTTCAGCAAAACAACCAACTAATTTAATTAAAACACAAATATTGTAAAAGTTCAAGTAGAGGGGTGGTGGGGGTGAAAACCTTAGGCTTTAAATATATGTTACTCCAACTTACAATATTCACACTATAATGCTACTGCTGTAGGCTATTCTTCCACACTTTCATATGCAACTTCTTTCCTTTTGCAGATCTCAAAGTGATGGACTGGCAGCCTGTCCAGTGTCTGCCATGCCTTCAACTGGAGGCATGCTGGGATATGCTTCACTTCCCCCCTGACAACCACAGTGCCGCAGCTAAAGAATATCAATTGGAGAAAGTACGACCCGAGAGAACACCAGTTGGCATGCTCGAAGCCCTAAACGTAGTAAGATTTCCTTCGAGGATATAAAAGCACATAATTTTCTGTAGTGCATTGGGTGTGAGGCTGTGAGCAGAGGGAGTGGAGCGAAGTGGAGCAGGTAAATCGCAGTGGGGAAATGCTGTGGCCTCTCAGGGTTAAGCACCGTTCTGGTTTGGTGTCCCTCTAGGATTGCTGCACACTTAAAGTTTGAGCTGATGTCAAGTGAGTTAGAAGAGGGAGAACACACAGACTCCTTTTTCCCTGGAATTGTGAGGAGCTGGGAATAAGCTGGAGATTTTGAAAAGTGAAATTGGTGATTTGATAATTATTCATTTAAAAGTGCATTGCGTAACTTTTCTGGTGGAAGGTCCATCACCTGCTTGTTTCTATAAATATGTCATTGCTCTGCTTGGAAGCTTCCATAGTATGACATTACAGCAGCTCTACCTTACATTTATTCAATTATAACTCAAAATACCTAGAAAAAAACAGGCATTTTGATTCGGAGTGCGAGCAGGGTCGCCTCTCCACAGATATGACTTGTAACTTGTTCTGGTTTGGTCTCCACAAATATAGAAAGGTTTAATACCATACTGTGAACCATTCCAGACAAGCAATAACATCTCCATGGCGAAAAGCATTTGACAGACCCTCCATCAAAAAAGATAAAAATGGATAAATGTATATTTTTGCTATGCACCATACAATTTTGCACTACTATAGAGGTTTCTTGCCTCAGTGGAAACACACATGCTAGGCTTTTTGCAGACTGATGTTGGATCCCAGTGCCAATATGGGCTGAAGTGCTGAATGTCATTTCAAGCTGCTGCTTACTGTCTTGTGAAGTTTACTATGTTTAGATTGTTGTAGTACTAATGGAAATAGAAAGTTAAAACCATATACTGGAACATCCTCTATTGAGAAGGGTGTGTTTTATGTTGTACTGTTCAATATTATAGCCAAAGGAACAACATTTGGAAACAAGCTCCTTCAGGCTTAATAAGAAAGAGGTTAAATCAGCCAAATTGAAAAAGAAACATGCTTACGGCATGTAGTAGTAGTGAATGAAAACATATAAAGCTCACATATTGATATTTCCCTGCAGTGCCCATTTATCAGCAGTAGGTCTTTTTGAATATAGCGGGGATATTATGAAAGCAGCCTCTTTATTGTGTTTCATTATTCTTTGTGCTCCAGGAAGTTTCCCTTGAGATGTTTAATTTGTTCAACAAGTCTTTCATTTATTGTGTCTAACAGACTGGAGCAGATACAAGTAAAATGCACAGACACAGCTGCACGATTGTTCTTAGTCTCACTGCACATTATTGATAAATTTTTAATGGTGATTTTAGTGATTAGACATGTTTGTGTTTCTTTGGTCACAGTTTAGAAATAATGTAAGACATCCATGCAATTCAACCTAAGATTGAACTATAGATTGGGTTTCCCGAGTTTGGTGATTTAATGGAATTGTTGTTGGAGGGAAATCGAATTACTACATTTCAAAAATATTATATTTTACTGTACTGAATTGTGTTAATTGATTTATTTATTTGTTAAATTACCAAAGTTTTATTTTTATTATTTTCCTTTTTGAATATATAACAATTATTAATTTGCTGTTTACATAATTGATAGAATCTAATTACCGTCCACAAACTTATTCTTGGAACCTGAAATGTCACGTGACCTGTCAAAGTCTGGCGGGTGCACGTGCTTTATGGCCGTGCGCGGGACTGATTGATAACTCCGCTCGCGCTTTTCAGCTCTGTCCTGCAGGATGCCAGGTTTCCATGGTTACTGAGTTCTTCTTGATAAAAGGGGATTCGAGACTTTTGCACGAGGCCATTTAATTTCACACAAATGGGAAGAGGGGATGCATGGGGCGTCTGGTGAGTTAGCAATAATCAGATAAAAAGTGAATGTTGATCCCTATTTAAATTACAAGTAAATAATTCTAAGTTATTGTTTTTATGTTTGTTTGTTTTTTTGTTTGTTTGTTTTTTCTCCTGAGGCTGGAGTTGAGTAAGATGCCAAAGGGCGCTTTCAACTCTCCATTGTGACCCCTAGTGGCCTGAGTGAGCATAACTGAGCTGGCAACATTGCGCTCTGAGTGATGCGCAGTCGAGACATTGCGCTCACATATAAAGCTTATTGGTATTCCCATTAACTTTCCACGTATTGTTTATTTAAAAAGGTCCTTCTTTGTCTCAAACGAAGCAAGAATTCAAATTCACTAGTTGATGGATGACTGACCTATTTAACATTTGATGCCCGATAAAAGCCGATCCCAGAGGGGACAGAAAAGCAGCCATTAATGCTTCCGCTGCAAGATTCCTGCTAATAAAAATAGCATTCATTTTCTCCCCAGAGTGCTGAAGGCAAATTAATTCTTCATGAATAATTAAATGCATAAAAACTGAATGGCAATTTTAAATGTACAACTTTTA
This sequence comes from Boleophthalmus pectinirostris, assembly GCF_026225935.1. Lineage (NCBI taxonomy): Eukaryota > Metazoa > Chordata > Actinopteri > Gobiiformes > Gobiidae > Boleophthalmus > Boleophthalmus pectinirostris. The sequence continues at coordinate 23,347,064 of NW_026571018.1, read as the reverse complement.
AGTTATGAGGAAGACATACAACATTATGTCTACTTTTATTACGTTAAATGACGTTGCTGTTATGGAAAATGCAGATTCCTTATCTGCAAATTTTATTCCTCCCTTCCTCTAGTCTTTAAAATATAATATGCAGCTCTGGGAGAAATCACTGTGACAAACTTGCTTCAGGCCAGTTCAAAAAGGAAGATAAATTACATATGGTTGAAGAGATATAGGCTAAATTAACGTTTGGCATTATTTTATAGGTGTTCTCTGCGCACTCCATGTGCCCGTGTTTTTTACTCCATGTTAAAAGTCGCACAGCAGAGTTCTGCACTAACTGCAAGCGATAAAGTGCATTTGGGTTCATTCCAGTGTAAAGTGCTGCTGTAGTCCAGATCTTACGAAACAATGCACACAGGACATGCTCAAAGTTTGAAAAAGATAAAATTGGTTTAAGTTTGACTAAAAGATGAAGATGATAAAAACTATGAAAAATAAAATGAAATGAACAAAATCTAAATCAAAGGATATAAAACAAAATGTAGTACTAAGCGTAAGAGTACTTTTACTTCAAGCTAAATAAAACTCAACTGGGAGTATGTATATGGAGTCTAAAAAGAGAAAAGGTTTAATTTTAATTGTTCTGTTTCTTCTCAGGTGACTGGCTCCACAATGGCTGTGGCATCCTGTTCACTGTGGGGTAGATGGCCAAAACAACATAAACTTCTTCCAGAGTCATCTGAGCCAAGGATGAAGGGCGAACTTAACAGGAGGTATTTTACTCAACAAAGTAGTGATCCAAAGAAATATTGAAGTTAGAGTAACAAAACATATTTGGAGAAACCACTACAGCAATTGTAAGCACAAAATCTGATTTATACATTTAAGTTAATGCGATTGGCAAGGATACAACTATAAATAATTAACAAAATCTGATATTTGTAAAGAGTTTTTAAAAAAGTACTGGTACTTCAAACAAAATATCACTCAAGTAGAAGTAAGTATATTCACTTCAAAAACATCTCTGAAAAGAACAATTTCTTTAAAATCTTAACCAATTTTTTTTTTAAATGTACCATAAGTAGATTAGACAAGGATAAGAGGATATGATTAGACCAGCACATGATTTTTGGTTTACTATGATAAGGTGGTTTAATTTAAATTATTCTGGTTCTTCTCAGGTGACCTGCTCCACCTTTGGCATGGAAGAGCCCAGGTGCCAGTTTGCTGTGGGCCAGGCGGCGATAACATATGCAGTTTCCGAGAATGTCAAGGACTGAGGGTGGAAGGAGGTAAAATAAAGTAACAATAAAGTTTTACTTTTTTTGACTTAACAATAATATTACTCAACAAGATAGTGATCCAAAGAAATACTGAAGTTAGAATTAATAAAATTTGAGAACCTACTACCCTAGTAATTGTAAGCACAAAATCAGATTTATACAAGTTAAAGTAACTGACCAGGGCTTAAACAATAAATAATCCAATTCACTTTGTTTCTGTAGCACATTTCATGAACAAAAATTGTGATCAGATGTTTTAACTTTAATTGTTCTGTTTCTGTTCAGGTGACCAGCTCCACAGTTTGGTTTCAGTTCGCCATGGGTTAGATGGCGACCAAGGACCAAGCGTGAAAGTGGCAGGAAGTATGTCAAAAAATTTTCCTGTGGCATCTAGCATAAGATAGAAGATAAGGATGGGCCTGATTTTTGTTTTACTATGATGAAATGTTTTAACTGTGCTTGTTCTTTTTTTCTCTCAGGTGAGGTGAGGGCAGTTCGCTATGGGCCAGATGACAACTTCAGCTTTCCAGTGCATCTTCTGGACAAAGCCCGAGGGTGCACTTGGCTGGAGGTATGTCAAAAAAGTTGCATTTAACATAACGTTTTAGCTAAATCGTTAAATTCAGAAGAGGTTAACCTAAACTCACACACCTGTGTTTTTGTTGAGTAATATTAGTAGGGGTGACGGTGGCTTAAGGTTGGAGGATTGATTCCCCTCTGACTGAGTTCTGTGGTTGTGTCCTTAGGAAAGTCACTTCACCCACATTGTCTAGTTGGAAACTGGTGGGTATGTGAATGTGTACTGTTACTTCAAACAAAATATAACTCAAGTATTAGTAAGTATATTTAGTCCAAAAACTATTGTCAGAAGTACAATTTCTTTAAAATGCTAACCAATTTGTAGTCAAATATAAGTGGATTAGACAAGGATAAGCGGATAAGGATAGACTAACACTATGATGAGATGGTTTACTTTAATTGTTCTGTTTCTTTTCAGGTGAGGTGGGGGCAGTTTGCTATGGGCCACCTGGCGATAACTTCCAAGAGCATCATTTGGACCAAGAACCCAGGTGAATGTGCCAAGAGGTATGTAAAAACACATGATTTTTGGTTTACTATGATAAGATGATTTAATTTTAATTAATCTGTTTCTCTTCAAGTGACCACCTCCACATTTGGTGTGCAGTTTGCCGTGGGCCAGATCATGACAACAACCTCAACCACTTTCAATGTCCTCAAGGACAGAGCGTGAACTTGGGAGGATGTAAAAATGTTAAGTGTTCTTGTGGCATTTGTAGGTAAATAGTTAAAATCAGAAAGAAAACACACTTGAATAGAGGTTAACACACTCACACACTGTTTTTGTTGAGTATTATTATCATGGGCGACAGTGGCTCAAGTAGATCACAAAACTGAATTCTTACTTCATACATTTTTTTTTAAATGTTAACTGATTTTTAGTAAAATGTGAGTAGATTAGACAAAGATAAGAGGATAAGGATAGGCCTGCACATGATTCAAGATGGTTTAATTTTAATTGTTCTGTTTCTTCTCAGGTGAGCAGCTCCACAATGGCTGTGAAATAGTCTGGGGGCAGGTCTTCTCAGATGACCACCTCTAAAGAAGCATAGAAGAACCCGAGTGGCCAGATGGCGATTTCTGTTTTTTATTTGTACTTTATTTATTTATTTATTTATTTCAGTTATGATATTTACATAATAAAAACAAACAAACAAAAAAAACACTCCCACACCCCACCTCTCTCTCCAAACTCATCACATACATACAAAATGACACAAAATCCAACAAGTAAACAAACTTCATCTGTCAGTCAAGTCCAGTCCTGATGATTTTTCTTTTTATCCATTCATTTTCCTAGCCTTTCTCCTCCATGGCCCTACTCAGGCTGTGGTGGGACCCACGCTCCTAATATCCCTAAAATCCTCATCCCAGCCCCCTACTGGAGAAAAAGGTGAACAACGCCTTTATACTCAGAATATGACGAAGACCATGAGGGGCCAATCCCAGAGGTCCTGCCCTCACCTAGGAGCTTTACATCTTCTGCAACTTGTCCGACCTCTCGCAATGTTCAAGGTACAATTGTCTTTTCTGCTCATTTTCACAATAAAGACTACTGATACTTTGCAGTGACATCATTTTGGGGGTGTTCTACATACATCTTTATGGCAGAATGTTCATGTCCGTTAGCATTAACTTATTTTAAGATGAAAACACAAGAAAACACAGACAATGATTTAAACACATTTTCAGGAGCCTGTGATCAATATGAGAATTTATGATCCTGTCTAGGTGTCAGATTATGTTTAAATAAAGCTCAAATTAAAATGTTTAACAAGCCTCAGATAAACCAGTGCTTACAGCTAGCATTACATGGCTTAAAGATCACAATTTTGTGCAATATATAATTTAAGACCTAATTAAGGCCTGATCAAGTCTGGGTTTAAATCTGGTGAGACTCAGAAATTCAAATATGATCTTGGTGGTAATTGGTGTGAAATGTTTGAGAACTGCTGCTTTAAAGATCTGTGCACTAATAAGCTAACACTAATTACAGTTGATTGATTTAGATGCCAGCAAAGAGACGCAGAGACAATGATGATCAAGGCCCAGCCAGAACCCTAAATTTAAAGAGGAGGATGAAGCTTCAATATGAAGTAATTACAAATTCATATATTTACAATACATTTACAATAAAGCTATTTAAGAATTAGAACCATCAAAATATAAGCAAAAAATTATATCTGATGGTGGCCCATTTTAGCTGAAAGGCTGGGCATAATTTCCCTGAAGACTTTAAGGCAAAGTGAGCCACTATTATTTTTAATTTTTAAAACTATAGGTTAGACAGACTAAATTACATGTATGGGTAAACACAGCCACTACACGTATTACAACTGAAGTAGCTATAAATTCATTATTATTTATTTATAAACCTTATCATTTTCACGTTGGATATTCCTGCCAATCAGTGTTGTGCTCTGCTGAGGCTGAAGTGTGGTTCGTCCCACAATAGCCATCACACACCAATCAAATGTTTTGTTTTTGTCAAATACAGAAGAGAACAAATTAAGACCCTTTGCATGAACTGGGGGTAGAATATTTAAAAAGCCAGGGGGCTCAAATGTTCTGTGGCTCATTTTACCTGATGGCTCAGTTTACCTGACTTCACCCCAGATTTTGCATCTTAAGCCCTCTTTAAATGTTTTTAGAATAATTTTTTCCTGCTTGTAAACCGGTTTAATATTGTTTGCTTGCTTCATTATTGCATTTTTATAAACTCCATATATATGCAATGATCCTGTTCAACTTAAATTATTACCTGAATCTATACATGCTTTTTCCTGTTAATAATTAAATAAATGTTTTATTTTACCAGGCAAAGCATTAAAAACTAATTCTTTTGGTGTGCATGCATTGTTGTACTTTAAAATAAACATTTCTTTTGTTCTTGAGAGACTTGACTTGTTTCTGAATTTTACAAAATCACAGAGAAAAGATTAACTGTTGTTTCATGGGGTGTGTTTGGGGGTGCCTCATCAAGATCATGCATCAATCATGTGTCTGTGTTGTACAACACCCGGGCCTTTTCAGTTTGACTTTAAGCATCTGTGTTGATATAAAAGTAGATAGATGAGATGAAAAAGGAGGAGGGAGGAATGCTCCTGAGGGGCAGAGCAACACGTTCCATCAAAACATATTGGACTGCTTTTCCCATCATACGTTTGGGCTTTGTAGTCCATGACGGCGGGTGAAGGCGAAAGAAAGCAGTGGCCTTGATCTCATGATATATTGCTGCATTTGTAATGATTATATGTTAGTTTGAAATACAGGCAGTCAAACACTGAGCCAGTTTCAAGGCTAGTTTGTGTGAAATCATAAACTGTATAAAGAAGATATGTATACAGTTTGTGTGAAATGTAGAATCTGGACGGAGCAGTGAAGTGAGAGCGTGTGGAGAGGAGCCCGTCTGTGACCTGTGTGTCCATGAAGTAGTGACAGCCTTGGTGGAATAACAAGACTATTACACATGTGTGGAGGAACATGTGTCTGTTCTTGTCGCTTGAGGGAAATCCAGGACATTTCTTCAGACATTTTGATTTGCATCTGTGAGGCGAGTTCAAACACAGAGCTGTGTTTAAGGGGACGTCTGTGACAGTGCTGTATTATAAATGCACCTTTCTGACCAGTGCAATGTCCTGTTGGTGACTGTATGTTTTGTATAGTAAGTGCATTATAGAGCTGTCATATGCCACTCATATGGTTTCTACATGCATAATAATACTTACAAAGAGAGCTAGAGGAATGAAGGCTCAGCTGCATAAATAAGGTAATAAGGTAAAAATAAATATTTTAATTTGTAATGTAATTTGTTTAAAAAGTGTAGTTAATAAATTGTTATCCACTAAATATTGATGTCCTACCCATTAAAGTCACTCCACACTACTGCAATATAGCTGCATAGAGAGTATTTTCAAGTAACCTACTTTACAATTGCATTTCTTTCCTCAGTCCATTTCCGTAAGAAGTTCAGAATACCTCATTATATAGACCTTTTCATATATTTATGTGTATACAGTATATTCAAGCTTTTTCTCCTGTCACCTCAGGACAGCCAGATATGACCAGTAGGGGGCAACACTTCCTTAGGTGATAGCAGGCTATAGCAGGCTATAGCAGGCCATAATAGGCCATAATGCACAGTACAGTGATGCCAGTAGAGTTTTAAAATGTAAATTTCATTATATGTTTTTTCTATATTACCAAATGCACTAACTGGTGTCAAGTATGTAGTGCACACTTCCAAAAGTCCAAGTTTAGCTGATTCATACTACTGCATAGACCCTTGCATGACTCAAGAGTTTAACTGCAATGAATCAGCATGACTTCTTCTGGGGATCAGTTTGTCAACATTTATTTCTGCTGACCATAATTTATAAAACCTAACACGCCTGTTTTCTGGAAGTTAAGTACGTTAGACACATAATGCAGTTTACAAATGTTCCATGACACATATGGGCACTTGCTACACACACGCCCTTTTGCACATATTTATTTAATTTAGACAAACTCAAAAACAAGAACTGAAAAACTACAATAACAACAGAGCTTAAATTGTTATGGGATTTGTTTGGTACTTGTAAATGTACAAAGCGTAAACAAACTTGTCACAAAGGCTTATTTATTAAGATAGATCTTGTCTGAATACATGCTTTGTTTTAAACCACTTTATAACCTTTATAACAATTTTGCCTCAGGGTTGGGTTTAAAACCGGAAACTCCATCACCGTTCTAATATTGAATTATTCTATCCGCTTATTCCACAGTTATTACTGTCCATATCCCAGGGCCATTGCATGGACAGAAGAGCGCGGCCTGCTGTGCTGGCACATTACAAACCCCAAATGAGAGTGTGTGTGTTGTAAACCAGATGCCAGTAGCAGTGCAACAGCAGCTAAAGGATTTAAACTTGAGCCACCACGAGACAGTCAAACTGAGAGCTCGATATGCTGGCATCATTTAAATACCGGACTGTCTTTTCTTTCTCAAAGCCCAGAACCTCACTGGAAACTTCTCCAGCCGCAGTGAGAGGAGCCTTGGCAAAAGCACATCCGCTCCAGAGCCTGGGCGTGTGTGACAGCTGAAAAAACAGGCCTAAACCAATGCAGACGCTGACACCACTTCCACATTTAACAGATGAAGAAAAACTGCTCCAAAGGTGGAGCTCAATAAATACACTCTGAGATCCACAGACAAAGCTTCACTGTAGTTTCAGACAGACTTTAAACAGTGCTCTTACCGTGAAGCAGTGTCAGCGTTATTCAGTTATTTCAATGAAACCTTTCTCTGAATACATAATCTCATTTTAAGACCACTTTTAAACCAATAAATAAAAAGATAATTTCAGAAAAAACGAGATCTTTATTAACATCACACTTGTCACTCTCACAGAGAGAAAAATTTAACATGCCAACATCAATAACACAATTCAGTTATAAATACCCAGTTACAGACCATATAATACTGACTGTAAATATAATTTCTCTGCATCTATTTCTGTGTAATGTCTCAGTCGTCCAGGTAAGTTCTATTGCAAAAGAAAATTTTATTCTGCCAATTGGACCAAAAAAACCTTTGTTCAGTTCACAGAATAAAAGTTTCTTTTGTGATGGTTCTCTAAAAAAAAAACATTACTTATATGCCAAAGCAAAGCTATACTGATATTCAGCCATAGTTTAAAAAGATAATAATAATCAAATTACATTCAGATGGGTCTGAATGTTGGCCATTTTTCTGTTACTGTGAATATATCATAAAAGTTCTTGTCCTTATTATGTTGAAAGGTTCATCTACTTTTTATCATCTTAATTATTGATTTTATCCTTGCGAACTCTAGTATTTTTATGAAGCCAACTAAGATAATGCCTGCATACAGTACAGTCTTTTCTGTTGAGTACATTAACTTGACATATTTGATTGAAAGCATTGGTGCCTTCATTAGAACATTTTGTAAACTTACATGCCAAATTTAGCTCTAAAGACATCTTGTTGATAACCACTCTCCCTTTGCAGATGGCCTGTGTGCGTGAAGCCCTAATTAATGGTTGAGATGAGTCTCGTGGGACAGTCTTTTATCTCTTGAGCATCCTGTCCCGTTCACTGTGCTCTGGAGATGTGAGCCTCCTGCTTCCTCTGCCTTCTCCTCCTCCATATTAGAGCCACCATCAGCAGCACCACCAGCAGAACCAGCACTCCGCCAATCAGACCTACTTTTAGAGGTAAGCTCCTGTCTGAGGGCTCGTACATGGTACAAGACGCTTTGCTTTTCCCTGCGTCATTCACTGCACTCACACACACTTGGACAACATCATCAACTTGTCCTATACTACCACTGCGTTTGTCTTTGCTAAATGTATATTTTTCTTGTCCACCCACTGTTACAATGTATCCTGTGACGTATGAAAGGGGTTCACACCACGCAACTGTCACATCTGATCCGTTCAACGTTACCAATCCCAAATTAGGGGCCTCTGGGGGGACTTTATTTGTAGATAATCCAGGACACAAACATCCAAAAGAGGCTGACAGCTCGTAGCATGAAGGCTGGTTTTCAAGACATGGTTTATAGTCGCATCTTTCTAAAACACCATGTGTAGGTACCAGTGGCACAGTGGAAATGACGGTGTAATCATCCACATCATCATATTCTTCAGGCACAATCACAAAACCTTCAGTTGGAGAGCCTAGTAGAGTTACAGAATCCAGAGGGCCAAACTCTGGAGGTTGGGATGTCATGGGCAAGGAGCTAATGGTTTTGAGGAGGCAAAAAAGCAGCAGGGGTAAAGGAAGATCTCGTTTGGCAGCCATAACACTCTCTGGAGAAAAAAACAAAAATAAGTTAGAGCTGGAAAATCAGTTTTTTGCATTGTGTTGGAATATAGCGCACCCCAGGGTTTGCAGCCGTTTGTGGATCATATTTAGTTTTGTACATAAAAAGTTTTGGAATGTATCACCCCCTTACAGCAATTTATTCTGTTAGACTTAAGCATTTCTGAAAACCTGAACTACATACCATTTCTTTTTGATACATCTGATAAAACACTTGAAAGAAGTATAGTGTAGAAATCATGGATGGGAAGCAACTAATTACGGATACTCTCATTACTATAACTGAATGTTTTTTAATATTTGTACTTTTAAAGAAGATTTTTAAACATCTACTTGTAATCTAAAAACTTGTAATTCTAATCATGTTGTAATTATAATTATCTACATTTAAAATCCTTGAAGATAGTGAGTACACATTTCACTTAACAGCTCTGCATCCTCTGCTCAAAACATATGCAGCTAGCAACTTCATTCAGTCTTAAACTGTTAAATTAATTACATTTTATATAAAAGATTAATCAAAAATACTATTGAAATTGCATTAAAACTTAACATTAATATTGGGAAACAGCATGCACACTTTTGCTTAAGTACAAATTTGGCAACACTACTCGAGTATATTAGCCATGTAACTATACTTTTACTTGAGTACAAATCTTCAGCATTCTTTCTACCACTGGTAGAAACATAGACCCTTTTTCCAATCCTTTCTTAAAGTTTGAAGAGTTTTCCACAACAAACAAGCTCTCAGTTCACTTAATGAAATCTCTACACGTCTACACAGGCTGTACTATAGACTCGTATTAAGTACAAAGTGTTAATCTTTGCTGTAACTAATTCAGGCCATATTGCACAACAAAATGCCGACACACACACCCTCGAATGACACAGTCCAGTCAGCTGTATCCCGTTACACCAAAGCCCTCCGAAATATTTAAAGAAAAACAATACCTGAACTAGTGGCTAGTTCAGCGGGCAGCACCAGAAAAGCTATGCAAAAAATGAATGGACTTTACACTGAGTCTTGTATCAGAACTCACAAAGACTGCACTGAAACCTAAACAAAGAGGTGCTCTGTTTAGATGGAAAGTAGAGGAGTTTCAAAATGAACATACCTCTTGTGTACAGAAACTCTAGTCTGATCTTCTTGGTTCTTCCTTGCTTATCTGCCACTTGTTGCTGCCTGTCTCAGTATGTCTCTGCTTTATATGCTTTTTGCTCTCCCCAAAACATTCACCTCCTTCTTTCTGCCCTCCCCTAACCCCCCCCCCCCCACACACACACACACACACACACACCCCTCTCTCTCTCTGACCCAGCCCAGCCCAGCCAGTCCTCTTCTTCCTATTCTGAAATACCTTAGTAATGAATGACTTACTGTGAATGTGATTGCTATCAGATTCATCATATGTTACATGTCTGCCACAGTGAGACACTGTGCGTCTCAAGTGTTAATGAGTTCTTGTTTTCCTTTTAGGGAAAAGGGAATTGTGAAAGACTATGGGCATGTTTGGTCTAAAGGTTTTGTAGAACTGAAAGTTAGTCATTAGCTGTAGATGCGGGCAGTTCCGGATGGCTTATATTGTCATCGACTAAACCTCTCCCTCTCACCTGAATGAGATGTGTGACCACACATTTTGGCCTTCAAATGAACTGAAAACGATTTGTCTAAATATGTGTAATGAGCTGGCCTTGACTTGTTGAGTTTTACAGAAAAGGAGACCCTGTTTCAAGAAGCAATAGATGCAATAGAGAAGTAGATGGCTTCATAGCCAGGAGACAATTATAGTAAAGTGGTAAGTGGTATATGTTTTCTGGCACTTGCTTGTCGCCTGGAATGTCACACAGTATAGCATTAAACTACAGTTATTCAATTACATCCTTATTGCTCAAACTGAGCAGGCTTGCTGACCTGTAACGTGGCTTGATAGCTTCACCCACTGCTCTCCACAGAGATATATAGATTTAATGCCATATTGTGGCATATTCTAAAATAATCAATAACATATAGATAAGCAGCTATTCTACACCCCACCAGAAAAGATAGATAGATGGACAGATAGACTGACTGACTGACCGACCTTTATTATTAGATATTATCTCAGAGAACTTCTCAACTTATCATCTTTTAATTATTCTGTTTCTTAGCCTTTTTGTGCAAATCCCAGAAGCTTCATTGCCAAATTTTGTTTTTTTTTTACTATGGAACATTTTGTTTTCATGTCTGACCAAACAATGAGCTCAGCTCTGACTGTGCAATGCTGACTAATAAATATACACATCACATATTCATACCATTACCGTATCAACAATTACAGTTACCAGGAAAAACCAAGATTGTGCCTGTCCTAGTGTGGCCCACTGGAATGAACAATTTAAAGGTGTTCACAGTTGGACTTTAGTTTCTTTTGACTAAATTAAGTCTGTGAGGAATACTTGAACATGCTGTAGCACTTACGGTGAAGAAAAACATTTAATGTGGAGTTGTCCATCTGACTCTGGGGCCACTAACCTACTGATTATTTCAACGTTTTGGGTGAATATTTTACAGACCTGGGCGTGGGAGTGGAAGTGTGAAGCAGATGGAGCTCTTGTGGAGGACTCCAGTATTTCTGTATGGTATAATGTGTCTATATAGTGTGCCTGTTATATAAATTGATTACATAATAACATTTTGTTATGTCTATTTTCTGTTAGCTAGGATAGGAACAGATGACTAAATAAACCAAATCAGAACTTGTCTCAGTATTGTGACAGTACTTGACTGATTTGACAAAGAGCCACTTGAAGAGAAATGAAGTCACCCATACTTCAGCTGTGACACAGTCTTGTCAGGCAGATGGTAACACTTAAACAGTTTGTTGCACCAAGAACTGCCCCATTTTCAGCAAGGAAAAAAACTTTTCCTGGGTTGCTGTGGCTGCGTGGCTGTGTTTTCCTCATCAAAATTTCCCCCATAATTATAAAAATGAAAGAAGCCAGAGGGAGTTCATGTTACTCTAAAGAGCAAATGGAAACTAAAACATGTTATTTAAAGCAGATAAAAATATAAAAAGAAGAAAAAATGAGAAGAAAACCAATAGGACTTACACATACATAGCCTATAAAAGCAAAGCCAGCAGTGCCTCCTAGAGTTTAGCCCACAAATAAAAACTAAATAAATAATAATTATATTATTCTTTTTTTTACTTTTTTTTTAGTTATTTTATTTTTTTTTAGTTGACTGTACCCTGTACCCCTGTACCAATATTTGCATTAACATTTTTTAAAATCTTTAGTCTATGTGGGAGAATGCAGCCTATACAATTACAGCCTATACAATGTATATATATATATATATATATATATATATATATATATATATATATATATATATATATATATATATATATATATATATATATATATATATATATATATATATATATATATATATATATATATATATATATATACACATACACATACACATACACATACATACATACAAACACCACACATAACTTCATGTACTAATTACATATTAATTAAGATATATACCTATATGCCCAGTTCTACGGGGAATTTTTATTTGACGTCATTGCTGTGCGACAAACATGATTTTTGGTTTGTAGTTCAAAGAAGGTGCAGGGAACACGGGTGAGTTTGCCAAGCGATTCTGTTTCAGCATGTTTAATAGGGACAGTAGAGGGAGGACATACTCGATCAAAGCCTGTGTATGATATTCTCAAGGAATTTTAGATTGAAATCTTTAAGCGTAATGCTGCTGGACAGGAGTTAGCAATCGCATCTGGGCCCAGTGGAATGGCCATATCGTTTTCGTTTTTAGCTAAAGAGACTCAACCAATCAACGATACAATTAATGACCAATACAACTCAAACCTAAAGTCCACATGTTTCAGTTGTGGACAGTTTAGAAACTCGTGCTGACTGCCTTAGCCAACAAAGCTAGCATGGCTTCGAGGCGCACAGGGTTTGCTGGTAGCATGGATGCATCCATAAACAGCGCTATGAGCCGAAAAACAAGTCTAACCAGCATATCTGACAGAACTGGGGCAGAGTCCTGTTTTGACAGAAAATCAGAAAAACCTGCATACGGCGCTACTCAGGGCAGTATGACTGTTACGTCGCTGAAATCTCGACTGGCACCGACCATTCACACAGCCATGTCCGCCGCGGTTGATGCTCTTCTGGGTGAAGTGGTGATAGTGCTGAATGAGACCCAACTGGAGCTGGTGCACAAGGAGGAGGAGAATGAAAGGCTGAAAGTTCGTCTGGAGGTGTCTGAGAGGGAACTAAAGACTTTACAGGACTGTCTGAGCAGTGCGCAGAAACTCATAGATCAACTACAGATCTCTTATTCTGGTGCACATGTGGTCAGCCAGTCTGTTTTTGCACCTTCACTGTCCTCCATGACCTCACTGGCTTCAAGCATGGAGCGGGACCCCCAGAATCCACGGATTGTGAGCGGACCAGACCTGGGGCTTGGAGGCTCAGTCACTGAGTCTCTGCAGGGGTTTGGCCCAAATAATGATTACAAAATGTGCCAGCTTTCAATTCAGCCTGATGGATCTGTGACCAATCATAGCCTGGATTCGTTTGGATCAAATACTTCTCATGTGTGCTCCAACTCCAGATCTGGTAACACATTTTCATATTTTCACATTGTTATAAAAAATATTCTGTTACTGTATTGTGTAATTTTTTTATACATTTTTCTCAGATGAGAGCCAGTCCCAAGGACTAGGATTAGCACATCGATTTGAGATAAAGGAAGAGCAGAGACCAGTGCCAGCATCAGTGCAGTCTAACAGGAAAGAGGCCAGTGGGGAAGGTGAACAGAGAAATCCAGAACATGGCTTCATCCAAACTGGAGGAGAAGGAGCCTCCCAGCGCTCCTTTCCTCAGCCCCTGCGTCTCCAAAGATCTGTGCGGGACTGTAATGCTGCCATGCCACCTGGTGGGCTCAGTGACCAGAAAATGGTATCAGGAACTTCAGTGGGGTCCAGCCTGTCTCCAGGTCGAGCAGAGGACACAGCTGGACCTTCAGGAGTGGGCGTAGGAGTGGGACCCTCAGCTGACCGGCCGCACCACTGCTTAGAGTGTGGCAAGACTTTCCGTCTGATCTCCAGTCTGAAAAAACACATTCGTATCCACACAGGGGAGAAGCCGTACCCGTGCGGTGTGTGTGGGCGGCGGTTCCGTGAGTCTGGAGCTCTGAAGACTCACTTGCGCATCCACACAGGAGAGAAGCCCTACTCCTGCTCTGAGTGTGGCACCTGCTTCAGGCACCTGGATGGTCTGCGCAAGCACCGCCGCACACACACCGGAGAGAAGCCCTACGTTTGCGGCATCTGCGGCAAACGCCTGAGCCGACTGCAGCACCTCAAGCACCACCAGCTCATCCACACGGGTGAACGGCCCTGCTGCTGCCCCTTCTGTAACCGTACCTTTAAGGAGCCTGCTGCGCTCCGCAAACATGTCCGAACACACAGAGACATGGGCATTGGTACCAACGAGGACCAACAAGAACCCATAGATGACATGAACAACCTTCATCCTGCTGCCCCCTCCCCTCAGATGAGGTTTGAGGAGTGGGGAGCAGAGGAGGAGGACAATACAGTGGTGGACTGTGTTTAGCAATCTTTGAAATGGTAAACAAACAATACATTACAGCATTATGGGTGAACCTGTTTTAGGGTTTACTTTGCATCCTTCTGTGTGGAACTATATTTGTTACTATAAATCTATTTCCAATACTGTACTGCAAATTCCAGCTATCTTAAATTGATAAGCTTTTTCAACGGCAAAACAAAAACATTGCCAAAGTTGTATATAAGTAATATTTGTTTTTGTTTTCAGCATCGATTATGCATTATGATGGGAAGCAACAGCTCTCTTTATTGAATGACAAATGACCATAATTAATTCAAAAGTACCTTTTTAAATCCTTAGTATTAAGTGCCTGATAATGCACTCGTCTGTTACAGGGTTGTAAATGCACAATGGTTTTAGCCAAATATTTCATATTTGCACATGTAGGAATCTATCTAAAATCTATACAAATGGAGTGCTAATACCCTTTGTTTATGTAGTTTTGGAGAGAGTTGTTATTTCACAGTAACCACAATGGGTTACTTGTGATGGTTGTATTAATCAGCCTCACCACTAGATGTCCCTAAATACTTAATTGCATCTTTTAACTTGCTTCATAAGGGAAGATTAGAACAAAAGATTATGGCACTTTTAATGTGCTATTTTTGTTTTCTGAACTAACTATTCACATCATCTTATTTTTAATCATTTTCACATTCCACAGTAGTCTACTTTTGTGTGTTATTAACTACGTAAACATAACTTCCTAAACATCAGTGGCTGTTAATAATATTAATGTATTTTATATATGTGGTCAAAACATTCTTTTTAGGCGTTAATATATACAGTAACTCTTTCATAATCACTTAGTAGAACTTAAAATCTACAAATGGCACTGAACTGTAGATTATTAATGTATGTTGTGACTTCTCTGTCTTGTCTGCAGTGCTGCATGTTCCATCATTTCTCAGTCTGTTTATGTGAAATGTATCTTTTTTATATGCTTCACTATTAAATACCGTGTTCTCTTTGTTACAGTCTCTCAGTGTGTTAATAACCTTTTTAGACTCGTTTCAGCAAATTTTTCTGTTTTGAACACAAATAATCCCTGTGTGATCTTTGTCAGTCTATTAACACATTGGTTAAGTTGATGCCAAACATCTGAACTTGGAAACAGCCTTGTTGCCTAAATCTGGTATCTATTCTTATTTTTTTGCCTGCAGTGCTCAGGTTCTTAAAGTGCATTTTGTTGTGCTCTGGCAGGAGACAAAGCCACAAGCAGAGGAGTTTCCACATCAGTGCATTGCCAAACAAATTGTGTAGGTGCTGCAGACACGCCCCAAGACAGGTCCAAAATAACACTTAACTACTCTCTCAATGCTCCCTAATGACAGCTGAGCTAAAGGTACTATTTGCGCTGCCCTCATCATTTTAAAGCTGTGACAAAAACAATCTGGACAGAAATGTTTATAAAAAAATTTACAAAAAAAACTACAGCCCTAACAATATCACATTTTGCTGATTTAGTTGTAAGTTCTGAAACTTCTCCTGAAAACATGGAGACATGGAAACATGGAGCAACTCTGCAGATTTAACAGTAAGATACAGACTTACTTTCACTGTTATTTAGTCAATTTGCCCCCGACCCACTTAGGCATGTTTTTCCACAGTGAGAGGAGAAGGGGAGGGGCCGGAGAGAGACATCCACAGGAGGACACTCTGGAAGCACGGATTATGTAGTAAGACTCACTCCACGTCCACCCTGTTCTTATGCTTCAATACTGTGAACTTCATAATTGTGTCGTAATTAACAAACATGATGTCTTTAGCAGTGCATTAAACTATTAAGTTGTAGGAATAAGGTATAACACTGTAAGTTTTGTGAAGACTAAACAACTTTGCCAGAGCATCATTATATGAAACTTGTTTGCAGTGGCTGGTCTCATGTAGATGTGTTGCACAAAGGGAGAGCAGAATAAATAGTTTGTTTCATACAGAGCTTCATATTAAGCTATAATGTTTTCCTCTATAGTTTACAGAGCATGTTTATACCTGTTACACAACACATTCAAATTTAAAATGAGATATTTAACACTAAACTGTGCAGTACCTGTTCTTTCCTGTCTCATTCTTGTTTTTTTTATTGCTCAACTTTATGTTTGATCTTAGGAGACATATTGCATCGTCTGGCATTAAGTAGAATTAGCCTATTTACTGAGGAGGATGTGGACCTGTTCAAACAGAAACTGTTGTAGTAAATACAATCTTCTATAACGCAGTGTTCCCTCTTAAATGATTATTGTAGTGCCATGTGCATTTCATAAAACATGGAATGGTTTATTGCCTTATTATGACTTATTTGGACATGGCTACTTTCAGGGGAGTAACTGTGTCTCATGCTTGTTGTTGACAGTCCTGTAGAAATGTGCAGCCTGTGAACCACAGGAGCCAATGCAGTGATTTCCTGAATGATTCAAAGCAAACACGTTCACTTTTAAAACAGGAAATGACTTGGTCTAAAATTCTTCAGCTTTTGTCCCTCTGTCCCTTTGGACATTTGGTTCCAACAATTTGGAGTAAAAACAAAAACGAGTTGTGCATTAGGTTGTAATTAAACCTAATAATTTATCAGTGAATTATTTTAAGTTTCTTCACGTACTATTATATTCAGTTCACTTATTGAATATGTCCTATAGTAAATCCTTCGGGTACTTCTGCACAATAAAAGCTCTAAATATAGGAAAACACCACTGACTTTAATATAGGCTAAAAGGGATCTAGTAAAACGATTAGCCTGTCAAATGAAAGGTGCATGGACATAAATGATATTTAAGTGTCATTTACTGAGCAGCGAGCGCACACAGCTGTAGTTTGCAGAGGGGTCTGTATTGGGAAAAGGAGGAGGAGGTGTTGGGAGAAATAACCAACAAGGAAACCACTTTTCGCTTTGCTCCTGCGCCGCCTGACTGGCCCCGGGCCAGCACTCTCCAGAGAGGGCTGGCTCACCCGTCTCCTTCGCCACTCTCTCCTCCCTTCTCTGTCTCTCTCCAAGCCCAATGCGCACTCTATCCAAAGTCTCCAAACTCCACAAAGCAACAGGCGAGAGGAGCGCGGCTGAAGCGAGGACGACCACAGCGCTAACCGACAAAACCAGGCGACAGAGACCTTCCAAAGATGGCAGAGGTTTTTATTTTACACGCGGACCTCTTGGACACGCAGGGAAAGTGATTTGTCTTTTTGGTGAGAATATTCGTGGGAGGACTTGTGTTTTTCCGCCGTCAAACTTGTGCCTGGGATCTCAAAGCAGACGCAGCTGGTTTGGATGTCCCGGGAGTTGGTGACGGGCAGTGAAAGGATGCCAGGATGCCCTCAGTGATCCCGGTCCATCTGCTGGTCCTGTGGCTGAGCGTTCACAGGCTGGTGTGGTGCACGGAGCGCGCCTCGGCCCGGGAGCGCTTTAAGGTGGTCATCGCTCCTCTGGTGTGCAAACGGATCTGCCTCAAAGGACACTGTCAGGATACGTGCGAGCAGGGCAACAACACCACGTTGATAGCGGAGAACGGACAGGGGGCGGATACGCTCATTGGACAGGGCTTCAGGGTCGGTGAGTGCCACTACTGCAGCAATGGTTTTATTTAGTGAGGCCTCCACCATCGTATGAATAATAGCTAAACAATGTGACCTCAGGATACACCGTTTAATTCATTGCGCTCAACCTTTTTCATTCAGTAACATGTATTAGACTATTTTTTTCTTTAAATCTTAATTGACATGCTCTTAGGCCAATTAGAGAGATTGGCCCTTGACAGCAATTGCTTCTCCTATACTAAAATAGCCTACAATTCTCTGTAAGGCCTAAAGAAGACCAACTGTTATTCCAAAAAAAGCCCTGTAAAGATAGAATTTCATCCTTTAAAAATCTACACCTCTGCAAAGTAACTCCATGCTGTAGGCCTATTAGACTATTGGGTAGAGTTTCTACTTTCAAAAATTGACTCCTAGTGGTGTATTGCAGTATTACAGCCAAGAAAAAAACACTGAAAGTATGTATTTATTTATTTATCTTTAGATTTGTTTGGTCAGTTTTCCTTTGGTTAAAAACCTTAATTCAAAAATTTAAATGTATGCTTATTTTTGCTGAATTTGATTACATTTTACACCCAAATTTGTCCCAGAGTTTAGGCATATCCCTGTTATGGCCTTATGGCACAAATATTTTAAATAGCCTTGTTTGCATGTGGGAAAAATAAACAAACATGGCCTCTATTGGGGTTTATTTAGCTATTAATGCATTCTCAGTAAATACAACACTAGCCTTTGCACTGTCTCCTTTTATTTTTGAGCTGGCTGATCAGAGTTATAAAATACAAAATTTAAAAAACAAACAAACAAACAAACAAAAAACACATGTAGTTTTACATGACTTAAAATGCTTTAACCTATTCTTTCAAATCATGCAATGAACGAGTTTCTATAAGCTTATAGACTATAAATCAGCTGTCATGGTACAATGTGATGGTGCAATATACATTTCAGAAACACTGTCAACTGAATTAATGCTACTTATTGGAGAAATATGCTGCAATGAAAATATTACCAATACTACAGGAATGTTAACTGCTGTTTTAACTTCTTGACCCCTCTCTGAGGGAGTATTAATAGTCAAAGACAAACTTTAGGCCTGTGTTAGTGAAGCAAACACCAAAAGTAGTAAATAAAGTGACGTTTTCTGGTTTCCCTAGTGTCTTTAAGACCAATTTAAATAGGTGGGTTGAACCTCCTGTGCCTCTGTGGAAAATGCTATCCTATATTACACTTTAATTAGTGCAGCATGGCTCATTACATGCGTATAAATGTCTCTTATGTATGCCTCTCCTGCCTGCGTCTGGTTGGCATGAGCTGCTGCTGTATCAGATCAGCTGTGGTGAGACCCGGAGCCACACAGTCTACATCAGACCGGGCCTCAGTGGGTCCAACTGATGCACTTTTTCCTCTACATCACTCTATTAGGACTAGAAGCTCAGAAATCACACAACCAGTGTACTGGCATTAACTATCACAGAGTTAAGGCAAAAAGAAAACAATGTAAGGGTAAGTTTAATTAAACAATACCATGTAAGTTTAGTCAGGATAATTTAACAGGTGGTTTGTTATATTTATACTTATATAAGATACATGCATATTTGCTATAAAATATAGAGTTTTCTATAAAAAGTTTGTCACTAAACTAGAAAGAAATGCTTTAAGAAAGTATGTACAAAAGTTGAAAAAAGTGGCTGTATAATAGCTATGCTTTTAGTGTCAGAAGTTAATATTTTACCTATCAAGTGAAATGGGCAATTGTATTCATTCAATTCAATAATAATAATAATAATTTTAATAATTTAATAATAATATTTTATTCAATTACTAGAGAGTACCACTTTTACAAATTTAAATGCACTGTTGTAGTTTACTTTGCCCACTTGTTGTATGAGTGTTATAATGACTATGATATCAAATCTTATCTTAAAAATCTTATCTTAATTCCTTGTGTATCTATCCCATCATATTTTGGCTTATATCCTCATTTGTTTTGATTTTTAAAATCTTATTAACCATTTGTTCGGGAAAAGCTTATGCATGTCCTTAGGTTTTTGGGTTTCGATGAGGAAGTTCATTGAGAGTCTGATATGAATTTGTGCTGCAGAGGAGCCAAAATGGAAGCCAGGCAGGGAACATAAATCAGTGTGGAGTTGTTGACTGGACACTGTGTGTCCTTGCTCCTGATGATGGTTAATGCAGTTTGCCCCAATAGTATTGTGTGTGTGCATCTTTGGACGATAAACAAACTTGATCTAATTAAGGTTTGTAGAGCTGCTCCTTTTTGGAGCCAAGTGACTTCCCCTATGACACCGTGTGAAGTCAGATTTTTGGCCAGCCACCAGCTCAGCTCTCCCTCACTGCCCTCATTTCTCTGCTCTGCGTCATGTTTTGGAGCTTTGGTGTCAAATAAGTCAGGAGCGACACAGTGAATTCCTCAAATACCTCAATTCTGTTTTCCATTTGGTGCGCATACATTGTGGAAGCATTTTACAGTCACCTGTCTCTAACTCTTCACTGTCTGGACAAATCTGAAAAAGGTGTGGTAATATGGGCCACCCGACAGAGGCTCCAGGAGAGTGAAGGTAGGAAGGCCGTGCTGTTCTCCAAGAGGTCTGGAATGTGGGGCGGACAAGTGGAAATTTCTCTCTCCCGTGTTAAAACGGCCGTGGCTATAGCAGCAACAATATGAAGACTTTTCCATATTTGTGCGGTTGTGACATCAGCCAAGTGAAGCCAAAAAACTGGGCAAACTCAACCAGTTTAATTTCACAGTGAGCAGACCCAGTTACGGTGCAGCTTTCAAAAAATGGCGTAGAGAAGGAATGGATTTTCATGATGATTATCTTTAAGCCAAGATCCATGTTGACAGTTTTATTATCGCTCACGTATCAGAATCTGTATCTCATTATTATGTGCACTTTATATTGCTCTCAAATTAAACCAAAATGAAATGAAAAATATTGTCCAAAAATATTTATTTAAAAACTAGAATGTGAAATAACACAAGTTTGACTTCAAATCAAATGGTTTTACCACTGGTGCTTATTATGGCCCTTATTATATTCAGCTTAAGATGCACACAATCAGTTGATATGATAAAGGATAGTCACAACTTTTGAGGTGGCCAATACTACAACAATGCTCCTTCTAACCTTTAGGCCCTATAACATTGCTCTGGTTGGTATATGTGCTGTTTGCTCATTCATTAAAGTCATTTATTTTCCAGTAAAGACATGCATGAGACGTTGCATGAGATGTTGCATGAGACTATAATATTCAGCCTGGCTTAAACCATGATGTTAATAAATCACTAATGTCCCCTTTACCTGAGTCTGTGTGATGCGGCTAACACTGAGCTCATTGTCGAACACAGACACTGAGATTATACAATCTGTCTCCTGCCTCTGAAAGTAGCAGTTACAGCCATTACTGCATTATTTAATATACAGGGCAAGAGGACACACAAAGGCATAATAGTAGTGTGTCTGAGTATTCATTATATCAAATGCACTAATGATACACAACATTTCAAGTGGTCACCTATGGCAGAGTTACCAGATTAGCAAAGTGTGTTATTGGATAACAAACTAACTGCTGTACATGCCCTAGTTCTTCACTGAACTCAGGAATATTCTTAATCATGGTTATAGTCACTGAGTTGCCAGGGTGAGTATCTTGGGCAAAATCTTGAAAAGTGTCTCTTTTTTTTTTTTTTTTTTTAGTGAATTGCTTCTGTCAGCCAATTTCAGTTGGATTTGTTTTTCTACTAGATTCTCTTCCTCATGTAATCCCAGTTTTAGGTTCTGGTAGTCTGACCTTGTTGGTGGATCAGACTATGTAAGTTATCTGGATAATCGATTAACAAACCTACAATTTGAAAGAAGGTATTTATGTCTCCGCCAAAAGTGCCTCCACAGCCATTGAAGCTGAACGTTGACAGAAAGCATTTGGATTTTCCCCTTTAAGAACAAGACAAAAGATATACCATCTTTAAATGCATTGTTGATTTTTTGATTATATGATAAAAGCCTTTGCAAATCATAAATTAAAAATACTCTTTCCCTTTTAAGCTTTTTTTCCTCTGTCGGATGTGGAGGAGAGCAATGATGTTTTTCAGATCAAAGCTATGATTATCTCCATGTTTGGTTGTCAAAATATCTCTTAGCCAAGATATTTTTCATCTCTTCAAAGCTTAATGTAAAGTGTCTTTTTGCATCTGCTGCAGACATCCTCTTCATGTAATAAAACAACTTATATTTTTGGTTCTCATCATGTTGCTCTGTTATGATGGATATAGCCTACCCTGCGTATTTTGGTGTCCCATTTGTCTTATGAGCTCATTTTCCATAGACCATACCTTATTATATCTTATCATCCTCACTATTGTTTCAGCGGCTCTTAAGAATAGTATTGCTAAGGAAATAACTTCATTGCTGCCAACTCCAGGCTCCCTAAAATGGGCATCAAGAGAATTGTTTCGGACTATTTTAAGAGTTCTCATGATCTGTATTTAGCTGCTTGACAGTTAAGAGTTTGAGGTTTGTTATGGTTGTGCATTGGTAGTCTCTCAAAGGTCCACTGAAGTTGACTTTTAAGTGCATATGACAGGTTTTCATGTTTTTCTAATAATTATTTTGTTGGTGGAATATATCTAGGGCTGGGAAATTTGAGGAAGATATTTTTTCCTTCATATTAATCCATCTCAGTTTTTTGTTTCTTTAAAAATATATTATATTAAATGGCTTTCTGATTCTCAGTCTCCATGAAAATGTGATTTATTGCCCAGTCCTATACTTGGGGTAAATGTTTTTCATAGTTTAACCATAGTTAAGGAGCAGTTTGTGAAGAAAAGTTGTAAAAAAAATTTAAAGAAGTAGTTCTAAGTAGTCCTAAAAAGGAATCCCTATGTCTATCAATGTCAACAATTCACAAAAATCCATCCAATATGTAGCAACAATTTACACTTAACAAACAAACAAACAAACAAACAATTTTCTGAGGTTAATTCAGTAAAATAAAAATGCCATCATATTTATTCCGCAAATAATGGATGTTGTGTAAATAGACAAACTTCTGGACTGTTGTTTACTTTAACAGTTATGGAATTACCAGCCGTGAGTAAAATTATAAACTTAGGTAAACTAGGCATAATTATTAGCAAAATTGTAAATATAAGCATATGTTTGAATGAAATGTGTATTCTAAAATGACAAATTTACTAATGTTTGTAAGGTTAATTTTATAGTTCAAGAATACCCACTTATTATGACTATGAGTCTGTCAAACTAGGGTAAACAACTCAAGATTATTAGAAAATACGAACATAAAAGTAAAAACAAACAAATAAAAGTAGAATTATGTCAGTTACATTTTAGTTCAATGTGTAATGTAACCTGTCACTTTAAGACAAATGGGCTAATGTTTGTAGTGTTGTTTTTGCAGTTCAAAGCTGCCCACGGTTCTTCCTCTGACTCTCCTTTGACTCTGAAGCCAAGACTCTGGAAAAGGCGGTCTGACGCCGGCAACCCCAAACCCTGGGCACTCCGTATGTCGCCACAGTTTGGATGGGGCTCAGAGATGAGAGCTGGGCACAGCTCCCAAACGCAAACAACACCAAAGGGAGGGAGAAATAAGCACGTCATATTGAAATTTATTATGTGTGTCAAGCCATATCTGTGACTTTCAGCAAAGGATTATGGGATAATATTTATGGATGCACATTCTGTCGCCTCTCCCTGTCTATTTCTGCGTGATGAAGACCTTGTGGTTATTTAAGGGGCTGCCATTTGGGTCAGTAGTGCTTTTGATGAGAGAGGAAAGTAACATGGAAAAAAAAATTGGCTAAATTGATATCTGACCACAAACCACATACTACTTACCCAAATCTTCAGTCTCCATCATTACATCATTATTACGATAGCCTATACATTTTGTACCTCAGCATTCATTCTATCTAAAGCCTTTACAAATCAAAACTTTTTTCTGTCTAGTAATGTTAATAAAAAGTTTATGTGACCGCAACTATCAAATAATTTAATGGAAAAAAAAAACTGTTCTGCTGACTAGTAAATGTAAAGGTAAGTAAAAATCGCATAAAGCCAAATTTAGATTTTGCACAACAACTCAGGGTGAAAAGTGCAGCTCCATTTTTATCCTTTTCTTCCATAAATTCAGTCCCAAAATCTCATCACTTTTGACATGAAAGGCACTTTGAGCTGCGAAGATGGCAGTTCGGTAAAAATTTTGGAAAACAAAGTATCAATTAGAGGTGACTTCGTGGACGTCACAAGGGACCGTGTGTATGTGTGTTTTTTTGGTGCGCACCCTGTTCAAACAAACAGCCTTCTTTGCCATCTTTGACACTCTCCTCCCAGTTACTTGGTGAGGGGGGAGCAGTTATTTAAAGCTATACAGAGGAATGCAAGCAGCCAGGGACTTCAGCCTCTCTGGAGCTGCAGCGATTAGCCAGGGTACACACAACAACACAGTGTCCCGGGCCAGACTGTGGGGGCCTATCTGTTCCTTAGGTCATGGTTCTCAAACTGTGGTGCAGGTATCATCATTAGTACAGCAGCACTAGCCTGTCAACTGGTAGTTTGGTTGGGGGTCTGTCACCTGCTTGTTTCTATGGATATGTCATTGCTATGCCTCTAATGATCCACAATATGACATTAAGCAACTCTATCTTACATTTATTAAATTTATGGTGGTTTTATAGCTAAAAATACCTGGAAAAACAGGCATTCTGACTCTGAGCGTGGTTGCATCTTCACAGATCTGACTTGTAACTTGGTCTGGTTTGGTCTCCATGAAGATAGAAAGGTTTAATACCATACTGTAAAATATTCTTGATAAAGCAATAACAGCTCCATGGAGAAAAGTATCTGACAGGCCCTCCACCAGAAAAGTCATATAATGCACCTTTAAGGATGCATGGGGCAATAAACAGTAAAGTTGTTAATTGTGATGAAAAGGGAAGACAGTAATAATATGTAGTACATTTTGTAGAATCGCAATAATCGTGATAGATAGATTTTCGCCGTGGTGCCATCAGATGTCCAAAAAAACCTGCTTATTCATGAGGTTTTCTTGTAGATCATTGTGTATTAATTATATAAACACAGAATGTTTTTTCTAATAAGAAGTGATTCATGTTTTTATAACTCACATTTTTAAACCAATTTCTCCAATTATAATCATAATTATTGTGATATTATTGTTAATCACCATGACCAGTTGACCATGACAATTGTGACCATGGTGGTACTCAAAAGTTTAGTTTGGAGACAGTGATGTTAATGGCTGGTATAACTGAGCTGGAGTCGTCTGTTAGATTAAATCATTTGGGTTTAGATCCTTTCTTTTTTTTATTTTTTATGTTTTGCTGTTTTGCTGCAGTCCACCTGAAGACTTGTTTTTATCCTGGCCATATATTATGAGTCCTATTTGTGTTCGTTTAGTTCTCTTTGAGTCCTGTTTGATATTGGAGGCTAAATCTGTTGATTTAAATCAGGGTTAATCCTGCTTCCCTGCCTAGTCCAGTTTAAATTCAGGAATAGTCTCAGTGTTTACCTGCTTTGTTCCTGATCAGTTTTGTTGTTCTTTACTCTAGTACATTGTTTATACCAAGTTCTGACCAGATTTGGAGTCATTTTAGTCCACAGATACTCACATAAACATATACTGTACGTGCTGGAGACCTTGCCTTTACCTATGGGGCAACTGTCTGACATAATCTTGGATGCAGCGATGTCAGCACTCCTGTGCACCTTCCTGCCGCTCCCCTCATCCCTTCAGCTTAGACAATCATTACATGACATCATGGGCTGCTCAGCCAAGATCCTGTCTCAAACTCTTCTTTTCCACACACGGAGCAGCCAAAGGGGAGTGACACGAGGCTATAGCTGACTGGATAGATGCCCACCCAAGAGCCATGGAAACCACAGCATATTTCCATGACATGTGAGAATTGCATTGTGTAACGAAGAACTATTGTATTTAGTTTAAGATAATTGCTCACTTTTTTAGACTTGAGGACTGAAACGTAGTCTTCGTCGTGGCCTGTTTTACATCAAGACTAAACAGCAGTGCGAACTTTGCTGCCAAAAGTTTAGACCTCAGGCATCCTTTCCCACAGAATTAGTGCAGTAAAACTTACAAACAAAAGACTTAGCAAATTACCAATTACCATTATAGTGAGCTGCCAGATTTAGCCTGTAGGCTCTTATCATCTTATCAACCTGCAAGCCACAGTGAGACAACAGCACTCACACAATCTGATCATATTTAGACATAATAAGCCATAAAATGTGTGACCATGTCAAAAATGTTTATTTTAGTTGTCACATGATGCCTTTTTAGCTTGTTTACATATGACAACAACAAAGATAATATGGTACATTCACTGCAAAGTTTCCATAATTTCTTTTTGGAAGGACATAATGTTGTGGCTGGTGTTTTTGTTAAGCAGAGTATCTTGGATGGTCACATTCAAATGAAAGCCAAGAGGAGTTACACCAAATACTTTACAGTTCATGTACAAAGTAAGTAAAAACATCTGAACAAAAATAACTTAGACTGGAAAAGTTCTTCATGAAGTAAATACCAAGAGGTAGGCCTTTGCCATTTCTACCGCCCCCGTACCTGCAAGGATAGTGTGGTTGTAATACCAATTACTAACTAAATTTATCAAAGCTAATTCCACAGTAATAATATGCATATGTATTTAGGTCCAGCAGACTTGGCTTAGAAAAGATTTATTTTGGTTGGTCCTCAAATTATGCTCTTTTTGTCCCATAAAAAAAAAATCCTGTTCCACTAGGCACTTTTTGGCTACTGGACTGAACTGAACTGCTTGTACTGACTATGCCTTTCTAAATTTGAATTTGAAACATTTTTGTAAAATCCTGAGAATATATTGACCAATTGCCAATTGTTATATATAGTATGTATATAATGTAAAAATGTCCGATACCTTTACGTCTCTCTGTACTGGACCAAACATATAGGGCACCACCTCTTTGTGTTTGTTTAAGACTAGACTTTCTCTCAGTCTTTATGGAGTTTGTAGGTTCGACTCTGCGTTTGCCAAAGCCCGTGATTATGTCATTTATTCCCTGTGTCTGGTTGAGCTGCTGCAGTCTGACCCACTTCATTCGCGTCCTCCCTGCGCCCTGTGGGATGCGGTCTCATAGTGCCAGTCCACGGCTGGCTTTTTTAGGGATGCGGTTTCCTGTTTTGGAGTTTGATGGCGGAGGGAAGCACGTCATACTGTGATATGCGTTTCACTATTTTTCTATTTTTGATGCCTTGTGGTGAATCATCACTCAGAAGATTGACTGTTTTGTTATCCAAGATTTTTTACTCACGTGCAAGAAAGAAAACATATAAAGATGATACTTTTAAATGCAGTAAAAGCAAAATAATATAAATTTGATATAAAGATTCATAGATTACATTAAAAGGCACATACAGTATTACACTATTGCCTGATCTATGTTATAATGTTGTTTCCTCATCACAAACATACCCGGAGTTGTGTTTTGTTTCATTCACATGTTTAACACACAAATCATATTTAGTACACACTACACTACATATTTAGTTATGTTTAGGTTGAGTTCTTTTCTCAAATAGTTGTACTTCATGATATCATGTGGTAATACAGGAAGTGATTCACTGTGTTTTTAAACTCCATGCAACTTCATAAGAATCATATGGATAATTTCAGCCTGGAATTGTTAATCTCTACTGAACTAAAGGTAAAAGGAGCTGTTAACTTGTAAGGGTTACTTAAACAAGTGTGAATGAAATAAAACACAGCCCCAGGTATGTTTCTGAGGAGGTAACAACATTATAACAGCTTAAAGCTTACAAGAATCTGTTTTGTGTTATATAGGACCTTTAATACCAAAAATACCTAATCATTTTATTAATAAAGCATTACATTTATTTTGAGATAAACTGAAGCATGGCTACCAGTGTGGCTACTAATTATTCACTCACATGACACATTCATACAAGGCAAAAAAACAACTTTATTTGGAATCTAATCCATATAGAGGGCCTGTACCCTGTATAGGGGCACCGGGATTGTTCTGTATTCTCTCAATTTAAAGATTGGGATAATGTAGCACTGTATGACTCAAATACAATTCAGTGCTCTTCTAATTTGAATGCTAAAACAATCAGAACTTGCCTGACTACCCAGTCTTCTTATACCTAAGATAAATAATAGTTTGGCGCGTTGATAGCTGATTCTGTAAAAAGATGGGATGTTTCTCAGTCCTTTAGGTTTTTTTTTTTTTTCTCCCTTTTTTTGTGTATGTGTGTGTCTCTCTGACGGGTTAATCCGCCTGTCAATCACTCTTCTGAAATCGTGGCAAGAGGATATGGCTCTAGGGGCCAGTCCAGGGGACTGCATAGGACTTGCCCTAAGATAGTGTGTACTCCTAGTGGCCACCAGAGGAGTGCACCACACAAACTCCAGATTTAGAAAACCTTCCGCATACACTGAACCAGGCAATCTGTTGTTTATCGATCCCACCTGCAACTAGAATGTGCACACGCAATCCCATGTCATACCCTCTCTACACCTCCAACTCACCATCCTAAACATTCTCTAAACATGAGCTGATAATCACCCTACATTTGATTATCCTTCTGAATATGTTTTCCGTGGAAGTTGCCTAGCGATACGTGTAACACGCCCCTTTTCCTGGGACGGCCCTACTTGGACCTCAGTGGTGGAAAAAGTAGACCGAGCAAGGATTCCAAGTCAGAATCCAAGATGGCTACACCAACTGCGATGTGTAAATATGAACTTTTTTCATTGTGTTGGGACACTTTGGTGATTTAAATGACAATTCACTTACAGTCAATTACTCCAATACCTTACACCTGATGATTTCCTGATACACCTTACACCGTATCACTGCCTATGGGTTTGGTAGTTGGTGTCGTGGTGAGGCCAGTATTGAAAAAAATATTTGATTTAATGGGCGTTAACGTCCCTAAGGTTGTAACGGAAGAGAAATCAAAACATAAAACGAAGCGCAAATTTCAAAAATTAAATCAATTAAAGTGGCTGTGTTTTCATAAGATGAGGGAATAGTCAGAATCATAATCCAAGTAGTTCAACACGCGAAACATAATAATACGCTTGAAGCTTGGATGTGACATCAAATCCGAAGTCACTGTTTCAAGAGTTTTATCGCTATATTTTTAAGTATGGACAGGGCCTGTTGCACATTATACTGGTAGATATGAGCACACGGTGGACTGAATGGTTAAAGGAGGGAGTTATGAGTGCATGCGAGAGCGAGGGAGGGATACATGGACCAGCGGCCAGGGGACGAGTGTTTCAGCAGTTAGAACACAGATTTAGCTGATGTTAGTGCATCAGATACATATCAGGCGCAGTTATTCTACCAATAAAAGTCCACACAAAACATCCAAACTCTGCTTATCTCTTTGAGTGCATGGGCCTGGGTCAGGACGGGCACAGGAAGAGCCTTTGCAAGAGCTCTCCTTTACACAAAAATGTAGGGAATATTATGAGTTCCGGTCAGGGTCAGCCAGCAGACCTGTGGGAACCGGGTAGGCAAACCAAGCATTTGCCTAGGGCCCCCAGCTCTGGGGGGCCCCCTGATAACGACTGGTTATGTGTTCAGATAACAGCAATGACAACTTTGTGAGTACGTCAGCGCCACCTTAGCCAGACTGGCACCTCCTAGTGCCTCCATTCAGTTTCATTTCTCTCCAGCAACTAGGTCAGGAATCAAAATACACTAGATGGTTCGCAAAAACCCTGGAAGTGCAAGTTCGGGCATAAGCCAAAGCAAAGAGCCATATATTCAGTGTTGTCAACGACTCCCGAAATTGAGAATTTAAAGCCGGAATAAAGAGAATGTTGGGTGAATTTCATCAAGGGGAAAGACGTTATAGCCCTTCTTCCTACAAGATTTGGGAAAAGCTTAATATACCAGTTAGCCCTGTTAGCGGTGCATTACATACGTGACTACCAAATAGCAGCAATTGGTTAAATGACTGTCGAGCAAACAAATTCTAACACTGCAAGGTTCAGACGGTTTCTACGAATGTGAAACCGTCTGATGAATCAGGCTAGCGCCACCTTAAAGTGCCTCCTTAAAAGCTATGACCGGCAGGCCCTCTGTAGTTTGACCGCACTCAGAGCCCGCGAGCCGCTGCCTGCTGTCGGGGTTATTTTAATAGATCCATGGGGCGGCCAAGTCAAGTAAATGTCTGAGCAGCCATCAGTTCAAAATGAAGCGAACTTACACCCCCAGGGTCATTATTTCATCTTCTCTGTGTTGGGTCACAGACTGTGTTCTATAGAAGTCTATGGTCACGGCGCGGAGTGCGGGAGAACCTGCGCTGCCCCGGGAAAGTGCACGCGTTCGAGTACGAGAGCGCGCGGTTTAAAAATTATAATATTTTAGACAATATGAGTGGAATAAACAGCCCTTCTCCTTGTTTTTAAATGCTCAAATCTGAATGTAATAATTTTATATATGTGGATTTTCTGATGATTTCCTGATCAATCACTTGCTCAAACTCTCTTCACTTGTGCTCCTCTCCACGAGTGTCGCTTTTTCCCGTGTCTACAGACTTTGCGTAGAGTTTACAGCAGGGTCTGAGCTGCCGTAAAGATAAGCAAAGCGCGGCTTTTAGGTGGAGTTTCATAAATCTCGCAGTTAGTGTAAAGAGCGCCTACGTCATGATTTGTGCCTTTATAAATGAGGCCCCTGTCTTTCTAAAGTTTTGTCAAAGGCAAAGGCATGGTTGACCTTCTGTGTGGGGGCAGCCCTGATTCACAGTGACTCAACACGCACAGCTTTATTTGGTGTCTGCTGTGTGGCTTTTTGTTATTGTAATAAAACAAGTGAGCAGTGAGAGTGGGGGAGTTCATAAGAGGCAGTAAAATCAGTCTGGTTACATGATGTCTTCAGCGGGATGGGGCTCTTTTGAAGTGCGGTTTGTTGAGCTGTAATTTGTTGCCTTTGTGCCGAGAGGGCGCGGCTGTGACTGTGCAGGGAGGGGGCTCCAGACAGACAGTAGTGAGAGAGTGGGTGGTCACAGGGCACGTAGAGGGCAGCACACATCGCTTTGTCTTGTGTATAATGTTCACATGTTATGTACAGTATATATTTTAATAATTTGATTTAATAATAAAAAGGTTTAGAGAATGCAAATTATTGTTTTGATTTATTGTATTTTAGTCGAAGTGATGATATTAAAAAGTTGAATGAAATTTCAACCAAACAAAATAGAGCTACATCAGAAGGAATACAGGGTACAGTCTGCTTGTGAAGTGACCAGCAGCACTGTGTATTAAAATACATAACTTTTTATTTTTTTAAAATCCAAATTAAAACATGTATCGCTGGAATCTCATTGTCATTTTGATGTATAACCAGTGTTGAGTCAGCTTATTTTTCAAGTCATGCTCAAGTCCTCATCCTTTGAGTCCAACCCATTTACTGAAGTTTATTACAAACTGTGCTTAATTTGTTGGTTCTACTGGGAATTCACAGATTTTTAACATACATAGAACTTAAGACAATCATTTAAAACATATAAATTAATGAAAGATGAACAGATGTCTGTAGTATACAGGCTTGAAAGCTCAGTACATAACTAATATCTTGTCAAGTCCAACTTTTTGGTGCATTAGTTCAAGTCCAAGTCAGATTCTATTCTATTCTAAGCTCCAGTCATGAGTCACTTTCCTCAGAAAGTCACAAGTCTCAGTAAAGTCCAAAATCATGGAAATGAATCAAAAAAGGAGTCCCAACCCTTAAAATGTTTTCTTTCAGTACATAGACTGTTACATTATTATTACTGCATGATTCTAGGTCTGTCTCTGTTCGTTTTTCACAGTACTTTATTTGGCTTCATTATAAAAGCCTGTTACATGAGACTGATTGAGTTTACATCGCTTTATAAGAATGTTCCATATGTTTTCCTAAAGACCCTGGGAATCAAGACAATCTAACAAGAAAATCACATTCATTTTATGCTTTAAATACTTTCACATGGACCTTTCTGGCTACTGAAATATTTCTATCCCTCCATTCGTATATTTTGTTAATAGTTGCTGTCAATCTTTTGTCGACCCCGCTTGTGTGTTGGAGCATGGGAAAATTATACGCTTCCTGAGTTGGAATGTACCTGCAAGCGGACTTTCAGTTTTTAAAAAATCATGACAGCTCAAGAAGATAAGACTAACATTGCATGAATCTAGTTTGTACTTGCGAATAATAGCACTGTATTTTACAACCTACTTCCAATTATGTTTTAATAGGGGAGGTAAATTACTGGTTAACAACTTCACAAAGTCTGACTTCTGGGGCTCACATTCATTTAAAACTCTAAATGCCTTTTCGCTGTCTTTGATTTTTAATAATACAGTAGTTCACAGGAATGCATCAGATTGTGGTAAGGTACACAGGCTTCTTCTAGTGATATTCAGTTATTCAGTTCAGCTCATTTACTGTACTTTAGCTTGTTTTTGTCTTGTTTTTAATGTGTTTTGAGTAATTGATCTTTTTTCCCTGGTTTGGACTGGATTTAATCCTGGTTTAGTCCTGGTGGAATGTCACACTTGTTTAGCATAGTTCTATCCTGGTTTACTCATGTGTAGATATAGCCACAAATATAACTTTTACTTCATCAATTTTACTTCATTCATTTTACACCACTTCATCAATACTTCATATGGTCTTGGTATTGACCTGGTTTAGTCCATGTGTACACTTTGTTTTGCTCTTGTCCTGGCATAAACCTAATGTCTGTTTAAATTTCTCATAGTAAGTGAAAAGGCAGACATTTTCTGAAAATTGTAGTTTAAGCCAAGATAAACAGACTAAGAGGAGCAGCTCAGACTAAATGTATATATACACGTTCCAAAAGCTCACAATATATTTCTTTAATGAACTCTGAGGTCTGGCTTAAAGGGGACCTCCTCTTGTTTTGATGTGAATTTAAAACTTTGTGCTCTTTGTAATCCTGCTGCCTGACCACAGTGAGACCCCGCCTCCATTTAATAGACTGCTCCAGCACACACCCGCTCTCACCAGTGTCAGATCTGCAGAAGACATTAGCACAAGCAGAGCCAAATATGAGGCACGAGAGAGGTGTTTCACTCCAGTGTGTTCAGGAAGGCTCTGTTTTGTAAAGCTGCAGATTGATTAAAAAGCACTGGGAGAGTTGGGAAATTCATATATAGTAGTCATCTCGTCATTAAAGTGAAGTCCTGGTCTCCGCTAGTCTAGATCTACAGTAGATCAACTCCAATGTCATATTATCTTTCTAAATCTTTGATACCACTTTATAATAACTACACCTTAATTAGTCTTAATAAAGCATGAGGAAAGACTTAATTAATAATAAACTAATTATTTATTAATAGTTTATTAAGAATTATTCTGTATTAAGGGGTCAAGGTTCGGACTAAAGTTTAGGAAGCAAGTTTAAGGTACAGTTACTAAGTTGAATAGCATTCTTAATAAACTGTTGTTCCTTATGAATTCATATTTTATAAAGTGTTACCACTTAATTCAAAATGTCTATTACATTTTGAGTATATAGAGAGACTACCAATGTTTCAAAATACAATACTGAGACATTGATTATTTGTAGTTGTTGGTAGAAACCTTTGTCTAAAGTGTATTCTAATTCCTTTATCACTTTGCACTCACAGTTGGGTCCCATATGCCTGTTTTTTCGATGCCCCGGTATCCAGGTCTGTGGATGTTTTAACAGCTGTAGGAGCAGCCTGAAATCAGTTAAACCATTATGACATCAGTTATTGATTGTGCCTGTGTCTGCACTTCACATTATGTACAAAAACTATCCAACAAATCAGTGTGTAGAGGAGCATGGTATATTTCATTAAGACATATGATTTCTTCTGATATTTAGTATTAAACTATTACATATGTCATGATTTTGTCCAGGTGAAAGCACAATTTTGATCTAAAATGGCTTAATAATAGAAACAGCTCATTTCTTCTTATAACTTCGGAGGTTTGGCTCTCTATAGTGGCATTACACCACATAGCAGAAGGTTTTCATTGATTTTTAATTTTTAATTTTTTTTTTTTTGACATACAAAAGCTTTTGTCTAGTTGACAGAATTGTGTCAACTGCAGCAGCATTGCTCTGCCAATAGTCTGAATCCATTTACCTGAAAATAGTTATTTGCTCCTTTGCTGACCCCATGTGGCTGTCGTCAATTTTTATTTGGCTTATCTCAAAATTATCAAATCAGTTCTTCAAACTAATTTCATATAAAGTAAAAACTTCCAGCATATTTTTTTCTGAAATAATTTTACATTTTTGTTGTGTTTACATAATAATGGAAATATTGCGAACTTTGCTCTTATTCATAACACTTAAAAGGTCTCATTCACACAACCCTCCCCTTTATCACACCTAAGAAACTTTACCCAAAAGAAACAAAATCACACTTTCTTTCTGTCTTCCTTGTGTTTATTGGCTCATTAATGTGGTCGTAACCCTCTGCCAACCAGACGTTTCCGAGTGAGCCTCTGTGGATTTGGAGATTGTGTAATCACGTTTTTCAAGTGTTTTCTCTCCACTCTGTGTCTGGATTTCAGTCTTGTCTGACTCTATATTCAGCCTACAGTGGATGGTGACCGGTGGAAACGGGAGCTGTTATGTCATAGAGGAAGTCTGAACAGTTTGCGTGGGCCGTACTTTGGTTTTTGGGACTATTTCCTCTCAAAGCCTCTGTCTAAATCTGCATGTTTGTACCTGCTGCAGTTATAGTGCTTTTGAAATGTCAGTATGAGTATTTGAAGGAGTTGTACTGTATTGCAAAGTATTGTGATGTACTATATGGCTTTTATTGACCGTAATAACAGTCTAGTTTTGATATTTTAGTATACATTTTGACATAATAATTTTAAAACAATTATGTACCTGTCTTAATGTAGTAAAACTTTTATTATCAAACTGCATTAGACAAAACCAGTGTTAATTCAGTAAATAAAGAAAATGAATGAGAACAGAGTTTCTAAAAGTACATTTCTGTCCAGTCAGGGACCTTAGTGTTACTGCAATATATATTTAGTTTACTGAGTTGATTATTGTATTAGCCAATATTGTGATGAATGAATATGAATACTTTAATAACATATTTTGCTGCCTTAGTTAGAATCATGCTTTTTTTTTTTTTTGCATGAGTCATTCAAAAGTGCCCACTCTGTCTTATTTCTGGTGCTGTGCTGTTTACTATGACTAAAGACGTCCCTGCTGTGATTACCGTGATGTAGTGTCCAATTATGATTTGCCCAGACGCATCAGCCGTTCATAATTATTTCCATGTGTCCCGCGCTTGGCTCAGCAGCTCAAAGTGGAGACTCTCTTCACTTAGTCTCCTCTGCTCTGACATACAGTTTTGGTATTTAATGATTTGACTAGTTTTGTCAGAATACTAAAAATAGATTGTAATTTTCAACCAAAAATAATTATAATTTCTTAAATGTTACCATGTGGTCTGAAATGAGTTCTGATATAGATCATAGCTATTCTAAATCTATTCAGGAAAGGTCCAAATTTGTCCTATTAAAGAGATTTTTTTATTTGTCCAAATAAGTATAAAGTTTAATATTAGTTTTAGTATTAATTAGCTTCTAGATATCAGTTGTAAAGACAACCCAATATGACATCTCCTTACTTCTATTGTTCTATATGAGTTTAACGAAACCTTAAAGTGAAAATATGTTGACCTTAGCTACAAAGTGAATAATGCAGTAATCCCTTCAGTTTTAATGCAGTAGTACTAGTGGAAGCTGTCAGATAGTTTAATGTTATTTTAATCTAATCTTGTGTGTAAGTGTGTGTGTTTTTGATACTCACTCTACAAATGCCAAAAGCATCCTTAACATCCATCAAACATACAGGATCAATGTTTCAGACAATATAATAAGAAACAGATTCAATTTGATATTTTTGTGAACTATTATTGACCCACGGTTTTGAATCTCTTTGTACTATGACAAATTGATCCAAAAACATGTGTGTGATTGCACTCATTGAAAAGCTCACAATGCATACATCATAGTGCATTGTTTAGTCTTGTCCTGATCCACCTTTTCCCACAGCTCCCAAACCTCTTCCATATGGTGCATGAGGCCATAACACAGCTCGATGACTTTACCTGCTCCAGAGCTGCAGGGACCTGTTAGTCTGTCAGCCTGGTGAAACTTTCTCACTGCAGCAGTTCAAAGTGAATATTTAAAGCTGTCGGCTCACGCCACAAAGACTGTCTGCCTTTATACTGAGCATGTTACACACTAAATCATTGGTTATATAAGAGTCTGCACAGGAAATCATAGCAACATAAAGCAGCCAGCCCTTTATATAGATTTGAAGAACATAACTGAGATTCAACGAAAATAATTGTGTTTGTCTGTGACTTGTGGAGCAGTGATTACCAAAGTGCATGTTGAAAACAATTATGTGGGTTGCAAGTTGATTTTAAGAAGTAACTAAAAAAAAGAAGACAAAAAGTTGCTGGTATATCTGCTTCTTGCCTCTTCTTCCCAATATTACTGATATTTATCATTATTTTTGCTTTCTTTCTAACACAAGTAATATAAACATTTTGTTACTACAATCACTTTCAGATCCCATTGCTACATCACTTATTAACATCTGCCTTTTTCTCAACGGACAGGGCGCAGTTGCTAGGAGTATCAGACAAAACCACCGCCTCTTATTCAACTAGTATTACAGTACAAATTATGTTTAAAAATCTATACAATTGTTGCAGCGACACTGACAGAGTGATTAAAGTTAATGCAAATAATAACGTTGATAGTAGCTGCAATAAAGGAGAGAGAAGGAGCAGCAGTTATGGTAATAATAAACACACCCAAAGCCCCAATTCAAACCATGTGCTCACCCCTGTTACTTCATAGCATTATTCATTCATCAACTCAATTGTGAAACAGCTTTTTTAAAAAAAAGGGTCATTGTGTTCCCCAACCCAAGCTTCAGTTACTGTTTTATTACTTATTTGTTTATTATTATTTGTTATTGTTTGTCTATTGTCTACTTTGTATTTAATTTTGTTTGTAACCTGTACCATACTCTATGTCTATTTTTTTTTTAAAAGAAAAAAAGAAGGTAACATTAAAATAGCATTTGTATTTAAAAAATAAGCTGTCCAAAGTAACATTATTATATACAGAATGCTTATGGTCATTTACTGAGAAGTTTGGAACTCCCTGACTTAAAAGGTCTCCACAGTTACACTTAATTATACTGAACATTATTAGCTGCCATATTGATAGTCATTATGTTTTCTGTTTTTGCTGTTGAACTGATGATAATGAGGTGTGCCTCACGTTGGTAATTTTTTCCTGATCGGTGTACTTTTCCCTCATCTCCACAGTGGTCTGCCCTCTCACTTGTTTAAATGGAGGAGTGTGCCTTTCGAGAAAGCACTGTCTTTGCCCCCATGGCTTCACAGGACGTCTCTGCCAGTTCCCCCTCCAGCAGACACACCATCCCCAGGCAGCACGGGGCAACAAGCAGCCAGTCTACCCCACATCACTCAAACCAGACATGCAGAAACATGGGGACCAGGCTCTGAATGGGAGGACACAAATAACACAAACACACTCAGTATTCACTCTGCCGGGCGGACACCCCTCATCTGAAGGTAGGTCTTTAATAATTAAAAAGTTTAGAGTTAGTAGTTATAATATTGTAATATTGTAATAAATTGGTAATGCACATTCTGCAGTCACTCACTCACTTCAACTTGGACACTGAAATGTCATTATAGACATAGTTTAAAACCACATTACTTTTCTGGTTTGTTTAGCCTGCAACGTTCCACACTATAGCATCAGACTTACTTTCCTTGTATATATTCAAGTACAGATATTTCTTT
This sequence comes from Boleophthalmus pectinirostris, assembly GCF_026225935.1. NCBI lineage: Eukaryota > Metazoa > Chordata > Actinopteri > Gobiiformes > Gobiidae > Boleophthalmus > Boleophthalmus pectinirostris. The sequence continues at coordinate 23,309,261 of NW_026571018.1, read as the reverse complement.
GGCTAAAGAAATAGCTTGAAAAACACAAATTCTTACTATGAGCAGTGTTGCCTCTCCGCAGGTCTGACCTGCAATTTGGGCTATTAGCAATATCTGCTTGTCTCCATGTAGATAGATATGTTTTATGCCATATTGTGGAATATTCTTGGCAATATATTGCAAAATTCAATAACACCTCAGTGGCAGCTGGCCTATATTTTCACCATTCACCATTCAAGAAATTACTGCTCAATTAAAACCAAAATTAGCTGAGACTAAATACAAATACAAATCAAAATGACAAAATACAAATTGAAATTAGTTGGATAGCTGTCATTGTATTACTGTAGATCTGCTATTAATAAAACAATTTTAAGATAGTATAGTGATGCACTGTAGTATTTATATTTTGCATTCAAAGTGAAATAGTAATGAGAACAGTGAGAACAGATCCTTTGTAATTGTGAATCTGATTTTAGTGCAGATAAATGTGCGGGTTCACCACACACCAGGGACCTCAGTGGTCATACAACCCTTTGACCAGGCAGACACCAAACCTCCGGTGAAGACCAGCCCACGAGTGCCACTTTCAAGGCACAAACCAAAGGGCCGCTGCTTCCAGGAGACCACGCCCAAACAGGCTGTGAGTAAGCATTACTTATCACATATTTATTAATTAACATCTGAAAATATCACATCACAGCATTGTAATTGTTTTTATTCTTTTAGTGCAACAGTACACCACTCCCTGTGTTAACCAATCAAGAGGACTGCTGTGGCACCGTGGGGAACTCATGGGGACAGAACAAGTGTTACCAGTGCCCCAAATTACCAAGTAAGTTTTAACCTTATAGCTAAACTATTATCATTTAGGGTCCACGTTAGAATAAGATCCACTTGTATCATAGTGAGTAGTGTTATTTTTCCTTGGTCCACCCTCTCAGAATTGCTCAGCTTTATGTAGTATTAGAGCACATTTGATTGGATCAGAAAAATAGTTTGAAGTAAATAGTTCTAAAGCCCATATATAGTACTATGTGTTTTGCAGGTTTAAGCAGCTCTTCTAGTAGCAAAGAATTAATTAATCATAACTATTTTCTCTACCATCTTTATCTTTAAAAATTGGTTCAAGGGAATGGAAATGCACAGATCAGTCAGTGGTGAGATGTGAAATGTGTGCAAGTGTCTGGGAAGGCAAAAACGGAAGAAATTATGGGAATTACGCACAGACTGAGACAGAGGAGGAGAGTGTGGAAAATAAGCCTCTCCTTAAGTGTGTTCCTCAGAGCCTGCCCAGCTCCACTGTCATCACATTGTTGAAGATTGAATTTCACAAAAATCTTGGCTGCACGCATTTTTTTCCACTCGCCTATTCTTCCATCCCTCAGTGGTGACTCAGACAAGGCGGTCTTTGACTAAACCTGATACTGTACGTCTGGTTAGGCTTCAGACAGTTGGCCTCCTGCCCAGAGGAGTTTTGTTAAATTAAAACATTTATAAGTGCTTTTGTAATGAAAAAGCCAGACATAACTATTGCCCCTCTTTGTTTGCACAAATATTGTTGTGGGCACAGACTTCCCATAGTTCTCCAATAAAACTGCCCAGAATGTCTATCGCAATTGCCCTGTTAGTGATTCATTCTTATTTCAGGGAATTTATACAAACTCCATCATCTTCTGAAACTTGAACTTGGAATGTAGTGAAACTTTAATGGAAAATCTTTAGAATAAAGAAATGTGACATTTAAGTTGTTCCTGCCATTTCTTACATTTGCTTTTTCTACTTCAGATGCATCAGTTAAGCAGAATATTGTTGAAGAGTATGGCTCTACATGTCCACAAGGTTATAAAAGGTTTAACAGCACTCACTGTCAAGGTAACGTCAACAACACATGGATTAAATACACAACTAATGGATATTACTTAGACTTGTTTTCTTGGTTTCAGACATAAATGAGTGCACATTGCAGGGTGTTTGTCAGAATGGAGACTGTCTGAACACTCTTGGCAGCTTCCAGTGTTCGTGTAGAGCTGGATATGTGCTGGAGAGGAACATGTGTGTGGGTGAGCCCCTTGTAAACATCCTGTTGTTATTATTATCATTATCATTATTATTACAAGTAACTGTGTTTAATACTGATGTTTGGTCCTCAGAGTCTCCCATGGAGCTAGGCCAGTGCTTTAGGATGGCGTCTGAGTCGGGCTGTGAGCACGCGCTGCCCAATGACCTGACACTGGAGATGTGCTGCTGCACTGTGGGCGCAGCCTGGGGCCGCAACTGTGAGAGATGCCCCCAGGAGGGCACTGGTGAGTGCTAATCAGGTACATTAAATACATTTGTACGGACAACAGGCAAACACATAACCAATTTCAATTAATCTGTTTTTGTTCAGTGGCCTTCAATAAGATCTGCCCTGCTGGGAAGGGCTACTTCATCAAAAACTTCAGAGAGACCTTGGTTTTTATTAGTGAAGGTGAATGTGCTAGTGATTGGTTTTAATCATCCATGAAGTTGAACATTGCAGGAGGCTCAATTTAAAACTGTGTTTTCTTGTTTCAGAAACTAAATGGACAGTAAGTGATGAGTTTTTATTCACAATATCTACTTGAATATCATATCATATTTTTGATAAATAAAGTGTTTTCAAACAGGAAACAACTCAGCCAGCTCCCACAAGCTCTAGTACTCCCCGTGTTCCTGGTAAACTTAAACTTCAATAAGCACAAATTACAGTCTATAAATTTTTCCAAATAAATTTCTGCTTTGTTTATGCACAGTTGTTAAACCCACTCCTCCAGCCATTATCAGAGTTCCTCCAGGCAATGACCCCTTCGAAACACAAACCAAAGTCTCACGTAAGTTTATTTTGATTCGGCAGAAATACTTCTCATATTTTTTATACTGTTGTCACTTTGATTTTTTAAATAAGATGTTGATAGGCCTATAGTGAACTGTCAGTGTTTCTGAATGTTTGTGTTCTGGAGCGTGATTTGGCCTTAAGGCTAAGTTCACATTCTGATGTTTTTTAATGAGAGGAGTGATCCTAACTGTTTTGGTATTTAAAGCATTTCATCCAAGAGCACACAAAGCACATGCAGAAAACAATATGCATGAACATAGCAATTCTCATAATATAAATTATATTATAAATTGTTTGCATAAACTTTGAATACTTTTTGCATTGGTTTGAGAGCATTCATCACAGACAAGGGAATACCAAGTATTAGAAGAAATTAGAAAATATTTGAAAATATATGAGATAAAAGTAGAACAACTATTGCTGGAAATCTGACATAACACACTGTGTTATTTTCTTAAATTTTGTTGATAATGTTTGTGGAATAACACTAGTTTTTGTGTTGCCCCAGAAGCAGACACAGACGAGTGCAAGATGAGCAGGAACATTTGTGGTCATGGAGAGTGTGAGAACAGCCTGAACGGCCACATCTGTCACTGTCACCCAGGCTATCATCTCAACCCTCTGAGAAACATCTGCGAGGGTACAACCACAATATATGATGTATACTTTTTATTTGTCATGCATGTGCCCTGAAAATTTTGGACAGCAAGTGTAAATGTGCAGAAATTACTTATCATTAAACCTCTTGCATGTGTCATTTAAGTTTCTCAGATTTCTCAGGTTTCCATTCATTCCCATTATGCAACTTTTGTTTTGAGGATCTTAGAGCTAATTATGGTTGGTAAACTGAGCTGCCACGGTGAATTTTCAGAGTGCCCCTTAAAGTGAACTTTCCCACTTTCAAAATACCCTCAATTTCCTGTCTTAAAATCCTCTGCTTGCACAAAGCCCTCAAACTACACAGACAACCTAAACAGTGCCAATTCTGTCTCTCTGCTGTTTGAATGACTCTGCACAGCTACACTGACTCCAGCCTAACCCAGTTTGATATCTCTCTACTCTGTACTGTAGTATAAGAACTCAATGTTTTATGACAAATGTTGGTAGGTACTAGCATGGGCAATTATATTTTCTTACAAGCAGTAACTTGTTATATACCTGTTCAAATGGTCAATACAAATTATTAGCCAACAACCTGCAACTTTTAAAATCAAATGACCCATCAAGAAAGGAAAGGGCATTGTGCAGAATGATAAATTGTCAAGTACATAATTACATAGTCTATGAAGTAAGTTATAACAATGAACATATTTTGTATGTTATTCTTGTCTAGATGATAATGAATGTGAGTCTGAACCCTGTGGTCATGGCAGAGGTTACTGTCTCAATGTGGAAGGAAGCTACAAATGCCACTGTCGCCAAGGTTACAAACATATAGTACAGCACGGCCGGCTCAAGTGTGTAGGTAAGCGCAGTACATGGCCAATATGAATAAGAGATCTCTAACTGAAACTCCATGTGTGGGTTATAACTCATACTCACATTTGTGCAGATGTTAATGAGTGCACCCGACCTGAGATCTGTGGACTGGGGGGAATTTGTGTGAACCTCCCTGGGTCTTATAAATGTGAATGTCAAAGCGGCTTTAAGAGCAAGTCCCCGCGCCATCCTGCCTGTGAAGGTACTACAATGTGCTGATAAGTATTAATACCATATGAACTAATGTTGAAGATAAATAAACAAATAATAAATATTTTATTGTCTTTGATTCAGATATAAATGAGTGCTTGAGTCCAGACACCTGTCCCAATGAACAGTGTGAGAACACCCCAGGATCATATGAGTGTGTGCCCTGTCTGCCGGGACATGAGGCCAAAGGAGGCATCTGTTATGGTCAGTCAGTATCTTCAATATCAGTATCTTTTTTATGCACACATTTTCACACATAACTTGACTTAAAAATTGGTTGGAAATACCATTAAAATGTGATTAGGAATGAATGAGTGAAGGGGTATTTTACTCCAACTACTCCTGTTGCTACTAACTAATGAGATTAGTGCAACTGCTTTTATAATTACTACATCTGCTACAGCCTCCATAATTACCATAGTACTCATGGTTAATTTCCAACTCTGCTTATGACCACGGCTTATATTTTTCAGCTGTGCTCAAAAAACAATTTTATTAAACATTTGTATGCTTGTTTTCACAAAGTGTGAATGTGTTGTTTATTTCAGATATAAACGAATGTCAGAAGCCTGGCATCTGTCCTAATGGTCGGTGTGAAAACCTCCCCGGGACTTACCGCTGTCTGTGTAATGAAGGATTCCTCCCATCTGCAGACAGCAAAGGATGTAGTGGTCAGTAACTCAAAAAAGATAGACTTCATATGTCATTATTATTATTATTATTATTATTATTATATTTCTAAGAGCTTGTACTCTTAGAAACATGTGACTCTTGTTCACTTTCTGATTTGATCTTCAGTCTTTGCTATTTGTAATTACAAAAAAATGAATACACTAAAAATATATGTACGTACATACGTTTTCCCCTAGATATTAATGAGTGTGAGGATTCTCGACTTTGTGCCTACGGACGTTGCATAAACACAGAGGGCTCCTTCCAGTGCCAGTGCTACCCTGGATACCAGCGCACACAGGAGGGCAGCCACTGTGAAGGCATGAATATTTCAACCCTTATCAGCTATATCTATTCATAGTGATCACCTCAGTCCATTGCTCAAAACCACCTCAGAACTCAAAAATCTCCATCTGACCCTGCATTTGATAGTTGATTTTGCCCTTATTCTTATTTCATTTCTACAGATATTAACGAATGCGAGCGACCATCGAACTGTCAGAGGGGACACTGCATTAACAGTATGGGGTCCTATCACTGTGAATGTCCCAAAGGATTCTCTCTGGTGGGAGGCAGGAGATGCCAAGGTTAGACACATAATACCTGGTGGATGTTTTTGTTGCATGGATTTTTGCAAACCAGTTCAAAGGATCTACGGTTCTGCTCATACTACAGTAATGCTTGTACAAATTACTACTAGTCAATAGCATCATCAGTTTTGTGATGACCCTCAGGACTACTGTGTGTCTGCACAAATAATAATTCATCTAATCTAGTGCAAAGTCAGATATCAGGCTCAATTTTGATTTTGAAGGGACAATGTCTCAAAGATGCACAAAAGATCATACCAACCTTTATATTTTGGTTCAGCATTTTCAACCTTTTTAATGTTAATATCTGCTTCAGTCCATAAATTTCCATCGCTATGTAGGCTGTAATATTATGTGCCAAATGCTGAGTAATGTTTAAAACACAATGGACTCCAGGCACTCCAAAGAAGTAAAAATCGCAAAGCTTGTTGTGCAATGTTTGTTTTGAAAGGGAAAATTTGGGTATTGCTCAGATGGTGTTTGATTTAAGACTGAGAGCTTTGTGTGTAATTTCACTTTCAGACATAGATGAGTGTACAAAAGACAGGAGCTTGTGCCAGCCCTTCGGAGTCTGTGAAAACAGACCTGGCTCCTATGTGTGTGTTTGTAATCACGGATATGTCCTGTCAGAGGACAAGCACAGCTGCGAGGGTAAGTGCCTTTACTACTTTATCCCTGAGCTTTAACAACAGCTGAGTACCCAAATACAAAACAATTATCTTCTGATTTTTCTGCAATAGAAGTTTAGTAAAATGCCCATTAACCCTAAGGTCAGTGGTTCGATCCTTGTTGGCACTGGCAGTGCTGACTACTGCTGTGTCAGAATGACACCTCACCTGGCTTGCCCCTGCAGTCTGCTTGTATACGAATGCATGAATGTATAAAACAGGCTCATATCCCAAATGGATTTATTACAGTGACTATATATTTTTTTATGTATTTTAAAAGGCTACTTTGTCTTAGTTTTATGGTGTATTACAAATTGTCATAGTCATTGTTTTACAGTGGTTAGTCTTTTGGAGGTCAAGGCTCCTTATTGGTATGAAAATATCAAGGCTCCTTATTGGTATGAAAATATGCCAAGGACCCCCTATTGTCCTCCGCATTAGCAGTGTAATAAAATTGAGTTAAGTGAAACCATATTTATAACCAAATTTGGATGAAAGATTCATTTCCCATAGTCTTTAATTTATTTTTGCAGTTGCTTCCATCAAGAACATGGTGGTCTCTATTTTGGCATTCTGCGCAGATGGTGCTCAACTGATGCGCTGTCCTCTAGAGGGAGCGAGGCCGAAGTTATACTGGCACCAGTTAAGCAGCGCAGGTCTCGATCGAATACTGGGCTGAATAGGCAACAGATGTGTTTCGCACTAAACAGGCATTCTGCTCCATGTAGGCATAGGAGAAATTCGAACACCAAAGAAAACATTGTTCATTAATTGAAATAGGCTTAGGCCAATAATATAATCCTTGGGTGTTAATCTAATTTATATTCAATTTATGCAAAATATCTTTATTTGAGAATGGTTAATTATTTTTATTTTTGTAACTTGTGCTTTATAATAAATTACTTCCAGTGTTCATGGCCTTAATGTTTCTTCTGCTGTGCTTAATTACGGTTGGTAGTCCAGAACAGCCGACCACGGGGTACATCAAACTTTTTTCTTTGGAGAAAAAACTGAATCAATGATCTGCAGGAATACATTTTTCTGGTCACCTTTTTTATCAGTTTTATATTTTGCAATGTATGTGCTGTAGCTCTAATTGACACAGTGACACTCAATGGACCGCTGCGCCAAGATTTTGTGCATGGAGTTTGCAGTGCATTCATGCAAGGGTTTACCGTGTTGTTTTGACATAATAGAGCTTATATTTGCACAGCGGCTCTTGTTCCTTTTGTAATTAAACAGGGAGCATGCAGTAGACCCACGTTTAAAGGCCTGCAACTTCTAAACTAGCCAATTAGTAGTAGAAGCCAATTCTACAATCCTGGAGGACATGGTTGTCACTCTCTCTATAATGAGAACTTAAGTGATTTATACAATTATAATATATTATACAATTATTATATACAATACAATCTTGCACAAAAGACCATTCTGTGAAAGCAATTTTTGATGTGCGCTATGCTTGTGCTGCACAGCTATGTCACAGGTCATGCCCTAAACCCCTCTTTGCTCTGCACCTTATCTACCGCTGCTCGCAAGATATGGACATATATGTTTGGATTTGATTATCATAAGAAATAGGTAATCATCAATTGTGCGCACAATGTTAGAGGCACCTCAACAAAATGGCTCTGGAACCACTGCTCTAAGGTGCTGGTGTAAACCAGTTTTTTTCTCTGTTTATTTTTAAATTTTTCTGTGAATGCCAATTTTGCCCATATGCTGAGATAGTCCTTTCAGGTGGTAGCCTCCTTTACATGCTGTATATTTCATGGGGTGAGACATTTGGGATTTGACTTGTAAATATGGTTCTCTTCTCTTCATGCAGCAGTTCGAGTAGTGATGGATGAGAAGAAAGAGTGCTATCTGAACCTGGATGACACGGTTTTCTGTGACAGTGTTTTGGCCACGAATGTCACCAAACGGGAGTGCTGCTGCTCCATCGGAGTGGGTTGGGGTGACCACTGTGAGATCTACCCCTGTCCTGTGTCTCACTCAGGTAAATTAGGGTTTTGTGTAAAGATAAATTAATCAAACAAGATTCATAGATGAAAAACATTCACATTTTCCCTTCCTCCTTTGAAAAAAATAAAATAAATAAAATTCTTGTAACATGAGTCAAATTGTAGAGTGATACAAATTCAAATCAAAAGCTGACCAAAAAATCTGACCATATACATACAGTCTACAATCATAATTTAACCATATGCATTCATACTTTATTTTCTTCTTCCTTCAGCTGAGTTCCTCTCTTTATGTCCCCATGGTCAAGGCCTCTACTCTGAAGAGGGACTCCAGTACAGCCTGCCTGTCTATCATGGTAAATAATATTGTATGGTACATGAAAAGAATTACCAGACACTTGATACAATGACAGTAATAGCCTGCATTTTGTTTTCATTTAGATATTGATGAGTGTGCTCTGTTTGCTGAGGAAATCTGCAAAAAGGGTCGCTGTGAGAACACGCTGCCTGGTTACGAGTGCTATTGTCAACAAGGTTTTTACTACGACAGCAATCTTCTCGAGTGCATTGGCAAGTGAATATTAAAATATTATGATCTAAATACTCACACATTATATATTGTTCTGTTCAATTTGATGTGTTCTTCTTCAGATGTGAATGAATGCCATGACGAGTCACTCTGTACTAATGGTCACTGTGTTAACACTGATGGATCTTTCTTCTGTAACTGCAACTTGCCCTGGACTCCTGATTCAAATAAGAAAAAATGTGTACTTGAAGCAGTAGCAGGTATTCAGTTATTTGTAAATATTTCTTTATACTTTGGCTCTCAAACTTTCAAAGTTTGTAATGCTTGGCTGTGTTGTTGCTTAAGGTTTAAATGAATGTCAAGATCCTGCCAACTGTAAGAATGGTCACTGTGTGGACACTCCAGGCTCATACTATTGCATCTGCTCACCGCCCTGGACCTTGGCCACGGACCGCAACAGCTGTGTAACCCCTGAAGAGCAGGCTGGTGAGAGACCACCATATAGACAGCACTTTGATTATCGATGACAATTAGGAAGGAAACAGTGTTTGGACAACTCTCTTAATAACTTAAATACTGTGAAAAACCTGCCAAAAGGACAAAAATGTTTAGAATTCTTAAGGCCTATATTTTGACTCCTGAAGAACAATAGATGCCCTGTGATTTAAAACTGACCAAAACCCATGCAGCAAAACAAAAAAACCTTGTTTTTCTCATTGGAGCCGGTGCCCTAATTTGGTGCAAAAATTCCAGCCGAGACAATGAACTAAAATTACACTTTCATTCATTTTCTCTGCAAATAGCCTACAACCATTTGCAAAAATCTGTTATATTACAATTTAACAAGTTGGCCATGATGGAAGGCATAATAATATAATCAAGTATGCTACATGTATAACAGATATTAATCATAATAATTTCCATAACAGATATGATAAGACCCTCCTACAGTATATTCTGGCAGTGTGTCATGTTGGAGGTTTGCTGTATGTTAAGGCACTGACAGATGGAGTGAGTTGACTCATCTCTAGTCTGTTGTGAGAATGCTCTTCCCGTCAGTAGCAGGATTCAGAGTTAAAGTGGACATAGAAACTCAGGTGTTATTGTGTTAGTGTTACCTTTAGCTCAGAGCTGGCCATGCAGATGTGACTGTAACCAGTGTCTGTGGTGCCCTTTGCAGATGTGAATGAGTGCCAGGACCCCTCGTACTGTAAGAATGGGAGGTGTGAGAACACGCCAGGCTCCTTTCACTGTTTTTGTGACCCTCCGTTCACCTTCAGTGCTGCTCAGAAACAGTGCGTCTATGACGGTGGGTAAAAGCTACCGTGTCAGCTCACACTGAGCAAGACCCATCAAAATCACTTTTGCTTTTCACAAATGAAAAGTCAAACTTTTCCAAAATAGTTTTAAAATGTGGCATATGCTGATTTTCTGTTCAGTTACAAAACACCCACTGCTAGAACACTTTTTAAAAGCAGTTCCAATTGTAGTTCTGTAGCAAGTTTATGCTGAACAATTCTTGGATGATGAAAGAGATGCATTCTAGTCCATTAATGAAAGTGATATGTCAGAAATATCTCCTTTTGCTTTCTGCTAAATAAAAGAGCAACCAAGAGCATGTTTTTCATGGCATGTAAACTGGTGCTGAAATTGGCCACTTGTTTTTTTCAGTGTTCACATGTATGGGTTTTGCATTTCTTTTTATTACATTTCTTTTTGTATGTTTTTGTCTTTCTGAAGTAGATCGCACAGCGGCGCACAAGGACGTGTGTTTCAATCAAGTGGATGAGGGATTGATCTGCAGTGATCCCACGACAGCCATGGTCACATACTCTGAGTGCTGCTGTCACTTTGGCCGTGGCTGGGGTCCCGAGTGCAACACCTGCCCCCAACGACACTCAGGTCAGTCTGCTGCCCTCTGACATTTGTTCAAGGTTCTCATGTGTCTAATGATCCTTACTCCCATAGAGATGTTTAACCGCCTCTGTGAGATGCATCTAGAAACTGAATCTGATGGGGAGCAGGACTTTTTGGCAGCTTTTGCTAACTACAACCCAGGTTTGTACCTATAATTTGTACCTATACTTTCTTATACTGTATGTATGTGTAATACTAAATACCAAAAAAAAAAAAAAAAAAAAAATTAATGTTCTCTTTTGATTTTGCTTCTGAAGGTGACAGTTCTGAGGAGGACTCTGATGAATGCAGTTGTGCGAATGGACGCTGTGTCCGTTCCTATCTTGGCACCATGTGTGAATGTAACTCAGGCTTCAGGCTAGACCACTCCCGCACTCGATGTATAGGTAAGCTCATGTCTTCTACCTAAAGGCACACTGCAATATATAATATGGACAGCATCTTAAAAGGATCAATCTTAAGCAAAAGCACATAATGGAATAACCATGTTACTGCCAGCCACAAGGGGTCAGTAGAGTAAAGGATAACTCTATTTTATCAGCATGAACTACTGAGGGATGTTATTGCTCTGTCATTTAAACAAAAAGACAAAATATCCAGGGCTCTTGTCCAGCATCATTTTCAACCATAAGAAAATGTACAAATGCATATGGCAGCATCAAACACTCGAGGCTCATATTTAGTATAATTAAGCATTTAATTCAGTTAAATGTTTTCTAAAACTTTATTTTATTAACTGATGGTTGTGTGCAGAGACAAATATTGACCATATCTCAATAAAATGCATGTAATCTATTTAATGACCTACACAGATGTTATCTGGTATTGTAGTTGTATTAAAATAAGACTGTGGCAGTGATCTTTATGAAATACAGAGTCTCTGATTGCAAACTAAGTGTCCCTAAGACGTATTTTGTAAAGACCCCCACAACACTAGAAACCATCAGTGGGGTAGAGAATGCTATATCCAAAGAAATCCATTGTAAACAAATCCATGGTGGAGTGTTTCCATATTAAATGCCTGTGGTTGTTCTCTGTGTTTCAGACATTGATGAGTGCGGTGAGCCTGGAGTCCGACTCAGTCCGTGTAAAAATGCTCGCTGTGTGAACACGGCCGGCTCATACAAGTGCTACTGCAAACACGGATTTGTGCCCACACGAAGATCCAACATCTGCATTCGCAGAAGAAGCCGATAACCTCCACCAATTATCCACACAACTCACCCCCACGAGGCAAAAGCTGCACCTGCCTCTTCACAACTGGGACAATTCAATAAGGCCTTCAGTCATTGACGCATGAACAGACTTTTAACACAATCATTTGTTGATTTTGTAATTATTGTTTGTTAGTGTTTTTGTTAGTGTTTTTTAAGCTTCAAATATGCACTTTTGTAATTGTCATTGATCTGTTGTTCCTATGTTAGCCATGTCACAGTTTTAAAACACAAGACTTACTTTCTTTGTAAGTCTATATTTAATATTACATTCCTGTAGCCGTCTACCTTGTAATTTGTTTCATGTTTTATTTGCAAGTTTCTGTTTAAACTTTGTTTTGTAAAAGATGTACAGTACAGTTGAGCAAGTGCCTTTTGATTATGCATCATAATGGACAAGCAGAAGTTCTTTATGAGTTTGTTAGCTATAGCCATAAGGTCATGCACTTAGCAGAGAGGATTCCCAAAAATAGTTGGTCAAGTAGCTTTTTCTAATCAGTTTGACATCTGTTTCAGGATTGTTACATCAAGTTATTTACAAAACCAAAGAATTTAAATTAAAAAGAAAGATGTCAAAATTTAATTTTGTATACTTGAGTGGTCTTTCTTTATACGAAGCTTTAAGTCATTTGTTGCCTGCCTCACCTCCAGCCAGAACAGAAAAAAAATGTTTTCCCATTACATTCTGATTATGCTATTTATATAGATAACCATCAGGGGGAGCTCTTTGTCCATTATAAATTTAATACTGTACACTGAGTGATGGTGAAGTCTCTTGGTAACTTGGTTATTTTACAAAACTGTTAATTCTCTTTATGAGGGACTGAAAGATGATATTTCATTTTAGGGTATACATGGCCCACCTGCTTCATATTCCTGCTCTAACTTATATCCTGTCCATCTGTGAGTCAGTCTCAACAGTTGTTGCTCCTTGTGCTTAGATCTCTATGAGTCAAGCTTTGGTGCGACTGCAGTTTCTCACTGTCCTGGTTTCAGTCCATCTCATTATGATGTAATTTGAAACTGGAACAGCAGTGTGACCTCTAGCAACTAGTTTAGGAGAAGAGCGAGAGGAAAGAGGGTGGGATTGATGTAAAAGAAGCAGAAATAGCATGTTTGACCTTGGAGACTTCTCAGAAAGAGTTGTGAGGATATAAATATCTTTTAGTAGGTCACCATGACCGGACAATAGCACTGGGATAGTGGTGACTTAAGAACAAAACCAGATGTAAAGGTAAAACTTTCCACATAAAAAAGAGATAAAAACTATTGCTTAAAGATGCATGAGAAAGAAATGTTACTACTTACAACATATCATACCAACTAGTTTATGGAGCAACTACATTAGTTGCCCACTGCTACATGCTTATTGTCTGGTCTATATTGTTTTACATTGAGCCATACTCGGCCTTCCTGTGACATTTTTGGTGAGTGGTCCATACAGAGACGATCATTTCTCAGAACTGCAGTCATATGATTCAGCTTTAGTGTGGGGCATATTTGGACACACACATTGTCCTGGGAAAAATACCCATGATACTTAGTTATGAACCCTCTCACTAACTTCACCAAAGGCTGGAGTTGCACCAGTTACACTTGTGGTGACCCCATCCAGTTCGGTCTATAGTGAGCAGACAGAGGGGGGTTTAGTCTAAACTGCTGTTATCTGCAGAAAGCACTGTGCTAGACTCACAGAGGCAGCCGATGGCATCTCCACATCCTGCGCTCAGCTCTTCCTTTTGTCACAGAGGATTGTGGGTGATCTCTGCACTGGGCAGCTGGGGCCCTGGGCGTAAACAGGTTGGGTGTGTCTCAGTTTATGTACAAACTCATCGAGGTATAGCTTTCCTAAATACAGTAAATTATATATCTGGAATTTTTCCATAGATAAAGGGTATGATAATGCACAACAATTAATTGCACACTTTGCTGTGATGACTCCTAGTGTAGTATAGACTAAATAACCTAAAAAGAGGAGGAATTTTTTTTAGGCTTCGGACTGCCACTAACTTCTTGCTTACAGGGGTATCACCACTTCTCTGAAAAGTTATTCAAAATGCGTTTGCAGACTAGACTATTCATCCAAATAAACTCTTTATGGCCTGAATACAGTCACAGATCAATGGTCAAATATGTGCAGAGGGTAAATTTAATTCTTAGCTTCCACTTGTTCCTGAAAATGCTTCACTGCAATACTTTCACAGCCACAGTGCAAAATAGTGGAACTAGACTAACAACATGGCAGGGCTTTTCATTACCACTAACTGCTTGTAATGAGTAGCATGCTCTTCTCAGAACTGCTCAGCCCTCCCTAAAACACCATCATCCCCACAAGACTCTCACCACTAGCACTTTGTTGTTGCAGCTACGCCCATGCACAAATGTACCATCCCTGTAGACCCACGAGGGGTGTACACACCAGCCCCTGCTCTAATTGGAGCGTTGCAGTTTTGGGGGCCACCAGAAGACACTGACATTAAACAGCTTCAGTGACAGGACCTTTTTTTTAAACACAGTGAGAATAAACCACAATATCCTCGCTCATCTTGGCTACAGAAATGAGATCTTGATGTATAAATAGCTTAAGCCATATATCGCATACTAAGGAATTATTTAGTCCATTCAAAGATAGGCTATGGTTGCTTCCAAAACCTATTACACAGGTATGAATCACTATTTCATAGCCTTGTCGATTTTATAGGACACTGCATGTTAAGAAAAACGGTCTGTCAAATGCATTGCTATCCTGAAGAGATGGAGAGTGATGGGACTTGAATAATATTCATCTTATATAGGCTATCTAACTGTGCTGGCTATAAATAGTCCATTTGGTTAACCTACTGCAGTAAAAATATGCTGTGCTTTTGTACAATAGCCCATATAAATGTTCAAAAATGGCTATAAAACAGATGATATCATGGCTTTACTGTAAAATGCCTTTAATCCATTTGGCCACAATATGTAGGGTAGATTAATGGCCAACATGACTAGAAAAGCACGGTAGACTCGCGTTCATGGGTAGATTAACATACAGTACTAATGTGACTGCTGCTGCTGCTGTCTCTGCTTTAGCACCAGGGACAGCACCACGCACGCACAGTAACATTCTTGGACATAATGATGCTAGAAGAGAAAGGCTGAAAATGTGCGCGGTGTTCCCCATGTGACTGCGAAGGGTCAGCTCCAGCTACCCACCCACTCGTCCACCCACCAGCCCACAGCTCCCTCCTGCCACCTTCCACCCTCCCACACCCGTAACTAGCTGCTCCACACACGGCCACCGCTTTCTTTCTTGTCCCCGTTCAACAGCGTTGGTTGGAGACTGGGGGCTACGGTGAGGGAGCGGGAGCAGCGGAGGAGGAGTGACCGACGGGGACGCACGGCACGGCGGCCTTCACTCACGGATGCTTCGGGGGGAAGAAGAAAAAGACGACGCTGCGGATACCCCGATTCATACATACCTGCTGAAGAAGACAGCCTCTTTTCCTTTAACAGCGATCCCATCTCCTCTGCTCCCCGTTTTAGTCCAGAATTTACCACATTTTCGGTTTCGTAACGTTGTATTTCATGGATGCGGATTGGACGGACTTTATCAAACCACCTGGGATTTTTAACCATTTGAAATTAGCCTATTTTTTAGCTAGCGTGTGAGGATTTTTTCATATGTGGCGACATTTTGGAGTATAAAATTACTCCTGTATCACTTGAACGAGACCAAATAAGCGGTAAGTGTTTTATATTTGTTTTTTAATTCACAATCACGCTACCTATAAATAGCAAATGAAAAGATGCCCTGCCATTAGCTTCATCGCTACTAGCTTATCATAGCTCCGCGTTGATGTTTGATATTTTTAAACTGAATGATCAATGGTTTGCAGAAATGCGTGCATATTTAATAGCTGCTGGTGGTAGCTGACTGCAATGTATGGCGTTACTTGGTGATTCATATGTCCATGGCTGTCTCATCTTATGCCTTTGTTTGTGCCCATGTCAAACGCTTGCACATTTGATCATCGTTCCTTCTGTTGAGTCGTCGTCTGCATCCACTAGACTAGCTAGAATAAAGCCACCTTTGTTTGTGTCTCCATCGCACTGCTGTTTCATACAAAATGTTATATGTAACAGGACTGCATCATCTCTTGTTTTTTTTTTTTTTTTTTTGGGTTGCTTCTGTTAGGATATGGCTCAGATTCTTTGCGCGGTAGAAATCAGTTTTTTTGTGAATGAAGCAAGAGGCACCAGGTGGATTTCAAACCAGGATTCAATCAGAACAGGTGGTTTGTAAACAGCACTCCTCCTATTAGCCACTATGTTTAATTCAGTAGGGTAATGGCTTGTGACCACGTGTGGAGTAGATGAGCCACAATGACCTGTTCACCCTAAGCCAAAGTGGTGGCTCTAAATGACAGTATTCAGTTCAGTGCAGCTCTGGGAAATGCTGGGGTTTGTCTCTGGGCATGTTGGCACTGACACTTGAGTAGTATTTATGGTAATGGAGGGTTATGCTCCAGAAAGACTCATTTGGGATTTTGTATCTGAGTGTGGTGGATAGAAGTACACACTCTGATACAGAAACTATTTTTAATGTTAACTTTAGAAACTGCAAGAAGTGTCAGTATCAGAGAACAATGAGAAAACATGTGTTCATGTTGAAATAAAGGTTTGCCAGTGCAAATAAGAGATGTGATTGGCAAAAGCATTTAGAGTCCTGCTTTTCTACAGTGATGAGTGGGTCCCTAATTGTGACTTAAGCTATTGATTGGAGATGGCCCTGACAAACAAAGAGACTATGCTCTGGTGTTGAACCTGGGTCCTGCTGTTACTACCTCATTAGAACCAACACAGCTGAATAATATCTTTTCAGAAATGTGGCATTTCACATTACACTGACCTCTGAAGACAAATGTCTTTTGCTTTATATTCTGATGGACCAACATGGAAAATGGATAAGTAATATAAGTAATGTGTTTTTATAATGCTGAAATAAGTTATTCACAACTAATCATCAGTTATTGAAATTTGGTTAACTAATATAGTTATCCAATAATTGTTATCTGGACTATACCGACTCCAAAACATGCAATAGGCTGACAGAATAGGTTTAACAGAGAGAGAGAAGGAAACGGTGATTGAATTACATCAAAATGACCCATGGAATCATGGAAATTGATAGTTTTCAAGAAGTATTCAAGTGGCATCTTAATGTGGATATATTTTTAGTAACGATGTCTGTGATCTGTCTGAGCTCACATTTTTTATGAATTAACAGTAAACAAATAAAAGGTTAACAAGTTAAACATAAACTGCTATAATATATTTGAATGATCATCATTTGTTTGGTATTTTCCAAAGCAATTTGAAAGCATTTTTAAAAGTATGAATAAAGTCATTTTAGGTAAAAATTATAAATTCTAGGTTTAAAGAGCTTGTACCGACAGAGGGTGCTATAATGCAGGCAGCAGCAGGAAAGAATGTTTTTGTTCAGAAGCATGACTTAAAAAGTTAATATTGTCACATAAACTCTGAATTGCCAGATTGATTCCTGACATGGCTGATGCCAGTGAGTATATTGTGTACAAACAGGAGCCCTGCTGCTTTGGTGACACTGAAGTCTGTCAGTGCGGATGAGCGTCTGTCTCTGGTTAAAGCCCAACAAAGGAGATGGACTGTGAATGTGCCCCCCCAGAGTGCTGATTCTTCAAATCCCTCTCCAACAGATTCTTTCAATTGTTACCACTCACACTCTTTCTGCTGCGATGACCCATAGCACTAACCTAGTGAAGGGAATTGGCTGTACGACACTGTCTGAGCAGTTTTTTGCACTTAGTGGCAAGTGTAAAATGAAGTAGCTGCAACGGAGAATCAGACTCTGTAAAATACAAAGTGTGTTGTGCTTTGTGTGTGCCTGTGGCAGAGGACTCATAACTCATACTCATACTTCTCATACAAAGAAGCATCAAAGACATCCATTTTAAGGAGCTTGTCTAATAATGTTCAACAAAGTTTTCTTCAGTTAAATGTGCAGCTTCTGTGCTGCACAATGAGCTCCATCTATCATGTGTCAGGCAAAGACAAACACTGACAGACCATCAGTCTAAAGCTTTCATCTTTCATATTTGTTTAGCTGCATACAAGGATCTTCACAAGGATCAGCACATAGTCAGACCATTTACTCTGTTAGATTTTGGGTTTTTGGAGATCTAACGTCTAGGCGGCTGTGTCTAAGGAGCATCTATGGACTTTCAAAGTCTCCAATCAGGCACGTGTTGGTGTGGCCATCCTTCCTGATATGATATGATGCTACAGGCCGACAAAGGATGGCTGCACCCCATTCACACAGGATCAGTGCTGTGAGGGGCCTCTGATCATGTGCCATCTCTGCAAATAGAAAGCAGCTTGGTGGCCCCGCACACTGCTGACTCCATTGTGTGGGGCCATTTTAGCGCCACATGCTTTTATTTTGTGCTCAGAGTCCCTTCAGGCAAAGTGTGAGCTGTAAAAAGCATGGCCACACCCTCATCATTAGTTTGAATTTGGTTATGAGCAGTTTATTCTGGTTTACATGAGGCCTAATTACAGAGCACAGTGGTGCTCTGGTCATGTACAGGTCATTATCTGTGTCATGTGATGTGTATTGGAGAGATGCAGTTCAGAGCTCATTGTCTGGAGCGGCCTGTGGCCCAGGCCCTGTGCACCACCTCTGGCCCGTGTGCAGCGCCCTAAATCCCCTGTGGACCATGATGCTGGTCTGTTTGTGAGCTTCCTCCTGATTAAGCAGCCGCAGCAGCAGCTGGGTGATGGTTGATGGGTGATGGGTGCTGTTAGGGAGAGACTGGTGTCCCTCTGCTGTGCCTGGCCTTAGCCCTGAGGCTGTGGCCCACTTTCACCCTGTTCAGTTTTACACATGGTGCTTTCATGTCACTGCTCAAATCTAAAGAGTCCACATCTCTTTGTGCGTGTGTGTCTGCATCTTGTGGCATTCTCTGTGAATAGGGAAATTGGGGTCAGTGATGTTTTTTGCTTCATTGCATTTACAGTGTTTTAGGGGGAATAACATGTCTGGACTCTTTTGTCTGAGATTTTCAAAGTCTAAAGACTAGAGACAAATGTTAATAAAAACTGTCTCCCATTTGATTTTTATTGTTTAGGATCACCTGAATAAACAGCCATGATGAATGGAATATCTCGTGTGTGTAGAATAGAGATGTAGAGAAAGAAAACAGACCATAATAGGCCCATTCTTAAACACTACATTAGACAAGCTTCATGTTAATAGGACTCCATTTATCTCTTCAGGCTTTGCACAGTTATATTTTTCCTCATGTTAGCATTTTGGTTTGTCCCTGAGTCCAGGCAGCATCTCTGCCCATGCTGATTACAAAGATATGTGATGAGTGCTACACATTTGAAAGTGTAGCTTGTAACATGTCATTTTATTTAACATTTACGATTATAACTTTTATTCTGGCATTGTGTGCACACTTTAATATCTGCGCTATAGTATACCAAGAGCTGTTATTTTTCTCTGCTCTGGGATCAACAGTCTTCTCTCATCTCAAAGATTGTGCTGTGTGAGGCAGCAGCTGCAGAGTACAGTGTGACAGTAGGTCAGGGCCTGACTGGTCTGATCCATGCAGCACTGATGAGCACAAACACCGAGCTGAGCCTGTCGTCTGCACGCTGAGCAGAGAGTTCCCCTGACTCCTCCCCCTGACCCCTCCTCTGACCCTGCCCCCTGCCTCAGCCTCACGACAGGGAAGACCTGATACCTCTGGGCCTGTCCTGCAACATTAGCTGCCTTTATGACTCTGGCTACTTGTCCCATTTTTACTGTTTAGTGGCACAAATGCCCGAACCCCAAACACTGATTCTGCTTTGCTGACAATAAGCTGTACAATATAAAAGGATATGTATGACTATAAAGATTTGTAATGTGTATTAGAGATAATATTTCTCTCAGTTTATTCACACATATCTACAAACTTCACTGTTTGAGATTATGTAGATTATATTTACATTTGATAGCCACACACTGGAGTCGGTGTCCCCATGTTACGAGAATTGAAAGGTCATTGGGGCAACATCATTCTGCCTTTTTCTGTAATCCGTGCATTTAGTTTCTACTCACAGACACATCTTAATCTGGCACCACAGTAATAGGATTAACAAAGGTTGTTTTTGTTTAAATAGTCTTTTTTTATGTTGGATTTCTGTTGTGTAATTGATACATTTCTTGGTGGCTCATCTCATTTGATTCTATTTTGTTCCCATTCACCGATCGTGTTCCCAAGTCTGACGTCTTGGCGCAATGCTCCTGATTACAAATTACAGAGCATTTATGGGGTAATTAACTGAACGTTTCCTCTTTAGGAGATGCTTGGCAGTCTTCACTCGCTCTGACGCTGTAAATAACATTGTGTATCTGCTTTCACTCACTCCTCCCTGTTTCCGGAGTGATCACAAGTTCAGACAGTATGGCGAGACATAACAACAGCTAAACTCCCAGGTATTAGCAAACTGAGGACTCAATCAGAGCATTAATCTAAGCATTAATCTGATCAAGGCTCCCAAGCAAATGTCCCCTATGGTTTAATGGGGTGCTCTAGTGGGGTTATAATCTCAATCTAGACCTCCTGGTGGAGGGTAGGCAAAATCCAAGACACAGACAGTCATCTGGAAACATCATTTAGTATCACAGCCAATTTTTAAAACTGCCCCACTTTGATCCACCTTCAGTCCTTCTCTGTTATCACTCAATTGTCTCAGAATGAACAGAGGGAAATTAAGATGTCAGGCTGTGGTTTGCTTGGGTTCCTGTCTTGTTATCCATTTGTACATCTTATACTAGTTGAACTTCTGGGGTAAAATCAAAACACTTATACTTTTTGTGACTGCTTTTTGCTTAGTGCATAATAGCATTAGTTATTATAAAATAACGGAGTAATAATGAGGGTTGTAGTACTATGCCAAAAAAAAATACCATAAACTGGTGCTTGTTCTGAGAGAGCACTACAGACTATTACACTACAGACTAGTGTGATCTTATGGCCAATGTATCCCTCAAATAAATTATAATCACTTACTTTTATAAACACTATTCTATTCACAATTCTTATTTGTTTTTCTATAATTTTATATTATAGAATACAGGAATCGAAGTAACCTACTGAAAAAAAAAAAGTTAAAGTACCCAGCCCTTGTAATATCCCCAATGTAAAGGCAGCCAGTGTGACTTGGGTTTTTGCTTAACCAAATATTGATCTTATCTCCAGTGTTTTATCACACTGCATTGAAGAGTATTTGCCTTTAGAGCAGCAGCTGAACCTGAGTGCTGATATATTTCCCATTAGTTTGAATGTATTTCCTTTTCTGTTGTAGGTTGGATGCGTTTGCTTGAAGCACCATGAGCACCATCTCCCCCACAGACTTTGACAGCCTGGAGATCCAGCAGCAGTACAATGACATCAACAACCGCTGGGACCTGGCCGCAGAGACCGACTGGGACAATGAGAACAGCTCAGCACGCCTCTTCGAACGCTCGCGCATCAAAGCACTGGCCGGTATGATGCACACACAGACACATGGTTAAAATAGAACCCTTGCCATGGTGATTAACAATTTAAAACTAAATATTATATCTTTGGAATGGGAAATGTCCTCAATAATGGGATAACCTGCATATAACAGGAAACTGAAACCCATGAATAAGAAAAGTAATTATTGCTTTAGTTTTATCATGATCTATTTTTAAACTCTAAAGATGTTAGAATAATGTAGCATTATTGTTGCGTTAAGCATATCAAAATATTGACCATTATGAGAAATGAAATACACACATTTATGCTACAAGTGTGGAGTAATTCATCAAATGGATGGCAGAGATACATTTTAAAAGGAATTCACTGGTAAATGCAGCAAAACTCTAATTAGGTCCAGTGATTTTAGGTGAAACTTAATTTTGGTGTGTCCCAAAAGATCAGGACAGAAATACATGAAAATGAGGACAAGGCCTAAAAGCTTCACAGCAGATATGAGGGCTGTGGTTGCTCTCCCATCCCAGTGGCCCAGTGGCTGATGAGTTCAGCTTTGGATCACCTCAAACACAATCTACATCTCTCTCAATTATTACTCTCTTCATTTACAAACATGTTATAATCTCATTCTCATACCCTGCAAAAACCTGGAGTAAAGCCACTTGTCTAATCTACACAAGTGTCACAAAAACATTACTCGTAAATTACTTTAGTTTTTTTTTCCTCTCTAAATGAATTTTTACAGTTTACAAGTAATCATGATTTCAATAATAAGCCAAATAATTGCAACTCTGTCGTAATCAAGCAATCCTACTCAGTGAGATCACTGAATTGGCATATTCTACAGTTGGTAGGTTTACATGTCATTGTGTATTTAGTTTGGATTCAGTGTTGTGTTGTTTCCCGTTGCAGAGACTATCAAAAGAGTAGTAGTCCCATACCCACCCCAGCAGAGGGCAGCATTACACAGCCATATACCCCATTTAATCCTGCTTATACACAGAAACGGCTACTGTACTGTGAGCGCCACAAGAGTCAAACCAGTAAAAGATTAAGCTCATTTCACTTTCAAATACAATAACCATTTCCTTAAGTAAACACTGGATACGAACTTATTTCTAACAGTGCACTGCATATTTTTCTTCATTGTAAATTGGGGGTGGCAGTCGTGCAGTAGTCTAGTTAGTCCCATGTTTTATGTATGTTAATGCTGTGGGCTGTGGGGCTGCTTTGAATACCTGTGATACCATCAGCGTGGGACAAGTGCAGACCTGAGAGCACATTCTTAGACATGCCTCAGCGGCTCATTGCCCCGGGGAACACCTCCTGCCTCCTCCACTTCTCCCCAAATATCAGGACCCTGTGCATGTCGTAAGCTACTGCTGCTGCTTACACATGATGCTTTCTCAACTGTGCCTTGAGATTGTTTCACTTCCGAAATGATCACTCACTCTCACTGATGTTTTTCCATGACAGATCTATACTTTTAACCCCAAACAACAGGACTGCACAGTTTCTCACAATCAGATTTAAATTGCAGTTTGAGTTGAAGCATTTATCACATTGTAAAGGTCTTTTTGTAGAAAAGTCTTGCTGTGCCTGAAGTTTATGCCTCTACAAACTTGTTCTGAAATTTATGGGATTCTTTTATTAATTTGTATAGTTAAATTACCAGAATTAATTGTTTTTCTTCATTCAAATGGAAATTCTTAAATGTATACTGAAAATCGAATAGTGGTGCAGAAAAATCGTAATCCAGTTTTATTCGAGAATTGTGCAGTCTACCAACAGTATATAAGTGTAATGATAATCATTTTCATTGAAGAATATATTTATTATAGTATTATTAACTTGTTCCCTCGAGCTTTAGTTTGCTGGCAGTGTTTAAATATGAATAATATTAATGCCCTCTGCTCGTGATCAAAACTCCTCCTCACACCTCCCACCCATCTGCTTCCAGCCTTTATTCTCTCCAAAGTGTCATCAATTATTCATTCATTTTACACATCATTGCAGCTTCTTGAATGTCTCAACTTGGAAGACAAGCTCCGTTCAAAACTTCACACCAAACATAAAGTCAACAGGATGTAAAGTATAAAACATATGGCTTGTATCTTTAAAACCAAGAGTTGTTTTTCTGATTGAATGCAGTGAGTTGGCTCTCATTAGTCCAGTCCACTTCTGTAAAACACCTTGTTACCAAAAGACCAGGGCCTTGTCCGTCTAATGAGATCCATCCAGATGCTCTCTTGCCATTATGAGCCCATACATCAAAACCACCACCGGGGTCTTTACTGGAGACCCCCGGACAGTTATTCCCTTCCCTCCCCAATACACAGGACCTTTTTGACCTTAGGGGTACAGACCAGCGTTGTGATTATCAACATGTATTTCCTTCAAAGTCCTATATTACGCAAAACTGACTCTTGTGAGCTTTAAGCCAAATTAGAATTTTGTCACCTCCTCCAAAGCATACCTGGGATTGTGTTTTCTTTCTTTTGCACATGTTTGAGAAATCAATTATTTTTTATCTGTCTACATGTCCTAAGAACAAAATGCTCTGTTCCAGCTTGTGATGTCATGTAGTGGTAGTTTTCAAGTTAACAGCTGCCTTTTGCCTTTATTTCAGTTCAGTAGAGATTGGCAAATCCAGGGCTGAAATCATCCAAATAATTCTAGTGAAGGTGTATGGAGTTTAAAAACACAGTGGAACACTTCCTGCATTACTACATGACATCACAGGGTGGGACAGAGTGTTTTCTGTTTGAGAGAAGTCTAAATATGCAGGGTTTGTATGTTAAACATGTGTTAAATGAAACAAAACACAACTCCATGTGTGTTTGTGATAAGGAAAACAACATTGTAAGAGATCAGAAAACTATATAGGCCTTTTAAATGATTAGTAGGATATCCCAAATCATTTAGTTATCACAAATTTGACTATTACCGAGCTGATTTAGGTGACAGCCTTGACCCACCTGTTATTAGAGGAATACAAACACACAATACAAAAGTTGTGGCAGGAAAGCACTCATACTGAGGCTCCTCTATGACTTCCTTCCTGTGTGAGTGCTATATCAAACGCTGAAAATGTTGACAGTAAAAGCTGTTGTGAGCAACTGAGTTAGATGACACGCTGAACATATAGGTCCTGGCAGGCCACTCCCAGTGCTCCCAGGAATTAAGAAGAGTGGAGTAATCCTCCTGAAGCTATAGACAGAGAAGAGCTCTAATGGTTTAGTCCACCTCCACTCCTCCTCCCCCACTGTCTCTTCAGTTGCCCTGTGTGCGCTCCTCCCTCTAACACACCTTATGCAAATGGCACCATTTTCAGTGGGCCCAGCAGGCTTTGTTTACACAGCCATCCGACCACAGCCAGTTAGCTGCTCTGCTCCTACATTTGGAGGGAAGGACTCGACTGCTCCTTTACAAGGACCACAAGGGACTGTGACCACAAGTTTTGACTCCAGTTGGAGGCCACAAGTGTGGTGAACTTCTACACAAGAGGAGGTTAAAGGAACATTTTGTTCTTCACTTTAGTTTGTGAAGAATTTTTTGAATTGGATCTTCCACGCCTGTGCTGGGAGCTGTGTTTTCATTGGACAAACTGGTGCGTATAGTTAAGAAAAAGGAGAGGCGGCAACATTTTCAAGATTATACTGTGTCTTAAAGAGGCATAACAGAAAGAAGGAAATAATCTTGGACATAGTTATTTTGTCTTCGGGACTGTTTGGTCCGGAAAGGCTGCCTCTGCTGGGCAATGCTGGAGTTATCCCCATTCATTTGACGTCTGACTGAAATATTGCGTAGAGTGAGATCAACATGGAGTGGGAGCAGAGGGACAGAGAGCCCTGTCTCTCCCCAGCAGCATTTGTTAACCAGGTGCAATACTCCAACATCCTGGAGGGCCGCTTTAAACAGCTGCAAGGTAAGATCTGCACCGACGTGCTCCTTTGGATCACAGAGTCCCAGAGTTGAGGCCTGTCACCATTTCAGTCCAATTTTTATGTGACTCAAAGACAGTGGTTAAAGTTGCCTTTTATTGTGGTTCACACAAGTATGGTTAATATTAACAAATGATAAGATAACAAATTTACTCGAACAGAAGGAAAAATAGTGCAGACTTCTTTATAGTGATCTGCTCCAACAGCAGGTGCTCTAGGTTTGATAAGACTCAGCATTTTTAGCTTATATAATTAAAAGTGAGCTCTGAGAGACTCCTCTCATACTATATAAGTATACAGTATACATGCGTAAACTACAGTACACATATACTGTAAACTGCTGCTGCATTCACTCAGCGAACTTCAGATCAGCTTTAAAGCAGGCGGCAGTCTGGCACCTGATCACCAGCCACCTGTCCTTTTTTATCTTATTACAATGCATGGCTCTGTGTCCTCGGCTGTACAGGTACAGCCACAGAAATCAGTTATGGTTCAAATGACGACGGAGCTGGCTTATATAATAGCAACATGAAAGTCAATGATATAGTGTGCAAAAACGTGTACCCGTTATTTAATATGCTTCAGTGATTAGATTTTATCAGTTTACAAACTGTAGAAATCAAAGTAAAATCAAATACATGACTTCTGTCTCGGGGTAAGAATAGAGTGGGACCTGTTGTTGTTTAATGTCCCGCACTAAGCCTATAAACTCTAAGTCGCTGGCACATTGAGGTGTTTGAAGTGCACTGTACCAGCTCATGCATATCGTACCCACGAGGAGCCTTCACATCCGGTCCCTGCCCGACACTCGTCTGGGGCTGCACTTTATGGAGAAGTTATGCTTATTACATATTTTACATTCTTTTAGTCAATATAAAATATTAAATAATTAAAGTAGATTTTTAGTTACAGTTGAGGGAGCTACAGTATAATAAATTAACATCTCCTACATAATATACAACATGAACTGATTTTTAATTAAAATGCATGATTGGCTTCAATGTTATAATGGCAATGGATCTCCCACATGTATTGAAAAATAATAGTGAGTTCTGTGTGCTCAGTACATGAGAAAGACCACAGCCAAATAAAGTCCTTTAAACTGTATTTAGTGTGTAGATGTTGCTGTCATGGCTGTGTACGCACATTACTATCGCAGACACAAACACCTTTTTGGCTACACCTACTTGTATTTCCAGTTTGACTTGCCTTGGGGCTCATTCTTCATGTCACTCCCTACCTTACTGTATTAAATCATGACTTCAGTCTGCTCATGTGATAAAGGAGAAATGTGCGCATACACAGAATAGTTTGAAATCATCTTGATCTTCTCAGGATGCCTGAGTTTATTTAAACAGTGCAAACTCTGGAAAACATTATAATTAAAGTCAGTGGTATTACTTTTTTAAAAACATTTCAGTTCAACTGTGGTAATTACATTTACCTATATGAGAGTATAAAGTGTAAAGAACTGCTCACGGCACAATTGTCAAGGACATGTTCAACATTACTTGCCCTTATCCCAAAGCATGCAGGGAGCTGGACTGAGCAGTGAATAATTTCCTGGTTAATATATAAATGATAGTGTAAGCTGGGTAACGCCTCAGGCCTGCTCCATAGGGTCACTGTCCGTGCTTCCACCGACCTCTGAATTAGCTGCCTGTGGACTTTGGAATGAAATGTCACTCTGGTTTACTTAACCAGAATAAACATAATTTAGATACCACAGTCAACGACCCCCTTAAACCTTAAACAAACTGTCACTATTTTGTCTATTATATTGTCTTTTCACAGGCCATATTCATATTTTCCCTTAATATTAAAAATTAACCACAGAGAAGGTATTGGTTAACAATGACTAAATATCTGTGTGCTGCACTGACTTGAATTCTTGGACTTTCCTCTAAGTTTGATGCGTAGCTGAGGTCACTGATGCGTTTTGAGTCAAGTTCCACTGAACTGTATCAAGTAACTGAATATCACCAACACCATTGAAAGCTGTAGCTCTGTGGCCTCCAGCTGTAACTCAGGGTCACATTACCCACAGTTCATTGTGTGCACACAAACTCACACAGATGGTTTTTTAAGGGTTTTGTTTGTACAGTTTGACCAATATTGACAGGCTTCTAGGTCACAAGAAGGTGCAGCTTTAGAAGGGTCCGGAGCAGTACAGTGCTGTTGATAGTTGACACTGTTTGGTCTGCAGATGTTGTGGCTAAAAAAGTTTCAGTGGCATCTCATGGGACTAGCCTTGGGCTGTCCTCTCCACTGTCTCCTGCATTATCAGCAGCAGCTGCATATAGTGCAGAAGGTAATAACCTGTTACTAGCACCAAAAGGAATAAAAACAAGTGAAAAATGCCACTATTTTGGAAAAAGTTGCACCCATTTTTGCTGAAACCTCAAACTGTTCATTTGTAAAAATAACATGTGCCACATGTGGAAGGGCAGCGGTTTTGCAATAGTCCTCTCTCAATGTGAGAAGAGGGGGAAGAGTGTAAACGCCCACAGACACTTCAAAGAACATGCATATTTTTACAGTTTGTCTTTTCAAGTTTCATTTGATCCGAACACTTAATACATTTCACTGGCAGGTATGCTATTCTAGTTTAAACTATTAACTCTTAAGCTCTCATTTATCAGAATCCATTAGTTCATTATACTGTAGTGCTCATTGTTTCTGTAGCAAGCATCATTAAAACCATGGTTACCACAACACTGGCCACAAATCATATGTAAGTATTTCTTGTTTAGATTTGTGTAAAAGAAACATCTCTAAAATAAATTTGAAAAACAAACACACACAAGTCACGTAAGCACTTCATAAAAGTTCTGTTATTTATATCTACATGTTTGCTTGAATTAATATAGGGAGATTGAAACGATGTGGCACAAAAACTTGACACAAGGCCATACATAAGTGAGATATACACAAGGATGTTTTCTCATTCTTTGTGAGGACAGAGTGACCAGAGACTATACACACTCATCGTGGGTGGGGAGGGAGATTTGAGAGTTTGTGGACTCAAAGGCATTCCAAAACAGTTCAAAACGGGTGCAGCACATGACCTGGGTGGGTGACAGGAGGAGGCTGCAGTTAGCAGCTAGAGAGTCTGAGGTTTTCTTTCATCTTTGTCAATAAACACAATGGCTGTGCCAAGAAACTAGACCAGATCTGCAGAATGCATTATTTCTGTGAAAGTGCAGCCTGCATTAGTCTTTTTATAGAAGACTTTCCTGGTGCTCAGTGCTGAGGTGGCACTGGAGGAAGCAGAGCACTGTCATATAACACACAAACACAGGAACAGTGCAATATTAGCTCTGTGTGAAAGAGCTGTTTGTCCACTTAGACCTGTCTGTCAGAAACCACAAGCAATTAAATTATTTTATGACAGTCCTATGAATAAATGCACTTTTTAAAGTTTCTGAATGATCTGTTAATTCAGAGAAAATAAACAGAGAAAACAGTTTATTGTGTTATTGCTGAATGTCAGTTATGTGTCTATGTACTAAACAAACAGATTAGCTCAGCAGCATTTTTTCTGAGATTAATTGAAGATTACTTTTATTATCAATGACTGACCTTGGCTAAACAGAAAGAGATATGAAGAAGCTCTGGTATCTGAACCTAAATCCCCCAGGACCAGTAAACCTAAAGCATCTCACTACTGAGAACCCAATTTATTGTGACTAACTAGACATGTTCATATCTGCCTTTACACTGTCGGTCTTGTTCATGAACAGATAATTGGCTTACTTGATAAATGAAAATACACCTTCAAAAGAAAATAGAAGAATTGTGGTTTAGCAAATCTAATTGAGTGTTTTATCTTGATCAAAATCTGTGTGAAACTAAACCTGTTTAGGTGCATGTGTCTACAAAATATGAGATTATACTGTAGCTTAAAGACGCCTTAGCAATAATTAGAGACTTGGCGTGTGTAGCTGACATTTTCCCACTGTCCTGTGTTTTATCTCTTATGTCAGAGTGAAACTATGTTGGCACATCGCTCAGGTGTTTTCAGAGGTGCTGACGACATACAGAAGCTATGGCTCCTTTTCTTACAGAGATTTGGGCCCTCAGCCTTCTGAATGTGATAACATGAGAGCACCAGCCCTACACCAACTAAACACTTCATTATTCTCTACAGCTGTGGTGCTTATCTACCTCAGTGTCCGGTGGTGGCTGTGTTTGCTGTAATGAGTAAACATGTCTGACACAAATGCTCTGTTTGCTCCTGTTGTCATGCAGTAGCCTTGTCATTAGAGGCACATCAACACCACAAGCATGTTTAGGGACCACTGCTCTCTGTATTCTACCTGGTGCTTGGGCTGTTCCAACATGACCAAGCTATCATAAGAATGCAACCCTCCTCACTTAACACAGCATTTGGCCGGCTTTATAATGGGTGCATAAGAAGCCTAACTTCTGCCATAGAGTGGCTTCTGCCACAGTGGTTATATACACAATGCCCCAGTATCAGAATAGAGTTTAGGGGAAGTACTTAGCTCACGGTTACGGTTATATCTTGTGGTATTTCTTCACCCTCCCTCCTGCTGTTTGAAATTTCAAAATCAGTTAACGGTCACAGTTATTTACCCCTGTCACTATTCATTTGTGTCTTTGTGCAACACAGTTACACTATAATATTGTTTTGTAGCTGTTATCAGCAGCGTTTTTGCAAGGATCCATTCATCCTAAGCATCGTTATCTCATTAGCAGCCGGAGGAAGGACTTGGTTTTGTTTAAGTCATTAGTGCAAACCTGCTCATATGATCTATTTTCCGTCAGTCCTGGTTTGCGTACAGCATTGTGCATTAAGTACTATGCTTCACCGATCGTCTTTTAAACGGCAGAAGACTTGTGTCCTAGAAATGAGGTCACCTTGTTAGGTGGCGGTGTGGGATTAGCTTCTTACTCCCTTAGTCCATATGTCTGAGCTGCTGTTAACAGCTTAATTTATTGTACCTCTTTTTAGTTCTTAATGCAACGAGGAAAATCTTCTTCACACACATGGGCATTTTTGCATAGTCACACCAAAGCTTTTCTGTAGGTAATTGGCATTGCACCCACAACCACTGCCTTTGGTAAACTAGGAGTGATCTCAAAGCTGTCACTAAATGTGACAAATGGTGTGTACATTTATATGGCCAGTAAAAATCAGTTAACTTCAGTAAATAAATAACTCAATAATCTTACATGCACAAAAGTAATCTAGTCATCAAAACTGGTAAATATTAAAATTACATTTTCAGTCTTTAACATTTTCACTTTCATTTTTACATTAGTTTGCCCTTTTTGCACAATTTTCCTTGTCAATACCTGTACAAGTTTGAACAATCAGAGAAATATCCAATTACTCACATCAGATAATGATTACATTATTGGTGTGCATGTAAACACATGTAAAGCAGTTTTGTTTATTTGTGATGTGTGTGCTAGCTTTAACAGGCTTTCTATTCACTGTATTTCTAGCTGAAGTGTTGTTTACTCCATTTGAATTGCATTAACTGAAATGGGTAGTGAAATTTTGTGCTTTGTTGGTCAACTGTGACTGAACCTAGATCTTCTTTCGTGTATTTTACAGATGAGCGTGAAGCGGTTCAAAAGAAAACCTTCACCAAATGGGTTAACTCTCACTTGGGCAGAGTCACCTGTCGCATTGGTGACTTGTACACAGACCTGCGGGACGGCCGCATGCTAATCCGTCTGCTGGAAGTGCTGTCAGGAGAGCAACTGGTCAGTGTCCCCCAGAAAACCTCTTCTAACTTCTCCTTTCATGACCTAAACTATAATGCAACCATGCTCCATCAGCTTATTTCTCACATGTGACACTCATGTGCAGAGTATGTGGGAGGGGTCTTGATTTGTCAATATTTGGGTTATAAATGTCACAATACAGTAATATAATAATATTTTAAAGGATAATTGGGGAATTTTAGAAGTTAAAATATGATTTACGTTAATGTATACACCATAAGAGCTTAAATGTAAATTTAATTTATGTCACACTAATTATTTTCTTTTCAGAAAGTTTGGTTTAAAAAAGCTGGTCACATACTACATAGGAATGATAATGATTTAAACTGAATGATGAAATTTTAAAGTGTGTAAGGATTAAGTATATATATGGTTAAAAGAAGTATTCATTCTAATCATAAAAAAAAATATTTTATAATATCTACATTTGCACTGCATTTTATTGAAATGAAAATTGACATTGTGACATTCCAACTAACTCTTCACAACTCTTCCCCCACAGCCAAAGCCCACCAAGGGCCGTATGCGTATCCACTGCCTGGAAAATGTTGACAAAGCATTGCAGTTCCTCAAGGAACAGAAAGTCCATCTTGAAAACATGGGGTCACATGACATTGTGGATGGGAACCACCGCCTCACACTGGGTCTCATCTGGACCATCATCCTCCGCTTCCAGGTAATTCTCTCTTCATTCAACAGCTTGTCCCAGGATCCAGCAGTCCCTCTGTGGAAGCTTGCCCATGGCTTCTCAGGTCTGCATGTTTTAGCATTCATCCACTGACAATTTGAAAAGAGATAACTGCTGCTGCAGTGTAATTGACCTGGTAATTATTAGTCAATGGAATAATCTGCACCTACCTTATCTTTTATTACATTGTTATTTTTACATTGTATTGTAAAATAAATTGTCAATGTAATGTTTTCAGATTCAGGACATCAGTGTGGAGACGGAGGATAACAAAGAGAAGAAATCGGCTAAAGATGCCCTTCTTCTTTGGTGCCAAATGAAAACTGCAGGGTAAGACAAGGGCAGTTTAAAAGGATTCTGATTATCTTAATGTGACCTCTGATTACAGATGTAGTTCAAGGTTAATGATCAATGTGTGATTTCACTGTTGTAGATATCCTAATGTCAACATCCACAACTTCACCACCAGCTGGAGAGATGGCATGGCGTTCAATGCCATCGTGCACAAACACAGGTCAATGACTCCTTCCTGCACTTTTTTGTACTATGCGTTCCTAGATGCACTGATATGATATAAAGTTGTGTTTTATGAAGATGTGGTTTACACTTCCCTATGTTTCAATTCACATCTCAAATTGGGCCTCATATTTTAAGATGACCTAGATCACAGAAAGACTAACCCACTTGTATCCCACATAGACTAATGCTGGCTGCACTCACTTGCATATCCTGCTGGCATTAATGGCAGTTTTAAATCAGAGATTTTTACTATAATAAATTAAACTGGATTACAGACTAGCCCATACACATAAATTGGTATTTATTAGATTAAACTAAATAATGACATTGAGATATAGAGTGATCAGAAATATTCTTATTAAATGTTTGTGTTTTTGTATAGACCTGATCTGATTGAGTTTGACAACTTGAAAAGGTCCAATGCCCACTACAATCTTCAAAATGCATTTAATATTGCTGAAAAGGATCTTGGATTAACCAAACTCTTGGATCCTGAAGGTATGTGCTTAAAATGATCCTGCATGTGGTGTATGAGAACACAATGTATTTATTACACTGCCATTTATTAAAATGCACATTCTTAGATGTTAATGTTGATCAGCCTGATGAGAAGTCTATTATTACATATGTGGCTACATATTACCACTACTTCTCCAAGATGAAGGCTTTGGCAGTAGAAGGAAAACGTATTGGCAAGGTGAGAAACTTTGTGACAGTAATGTCTTTTTTTCCTCGTATCAATGCAAAACTAAACTATGGTGTTTGCCTCAGGTTTTAGACTACGCTATTGAAGCAGACCAACTGATTGATAAATATGAGACATTGGCGTCAGAGCTGCTGCAGTGGATTGAGCAGACCATAGTGACTCTGAATGATCGACAGCTGGCTAACTCTTTGAGTGCTGTGCAGAATCAGCTCCAGGCTTTTAACTCCTACAGAACAGTCGAGAAGCCACCCAAGTGAGTCAAACCACATTCAATTTAATTCTTCCATCTTTCATGACTTACAATGAGAATTCTCTGAAGAATATTGTTCATTATGTCCACATTGCAATTTCTCCACAGATTCACTGAGAAAGGGAATTTGGAAGTTCTGCTATTTACAATACAGAGTAAAATGCGAGCTAACAACCAGAAAGTATACATGCCAAGAGAAGGAAAGCTCATATCTGACATCAATAAGGTAATAATTTCTGACACTTATTTTACACTGGGTGTGTTTTTAAAATGTTTTAAGAAGGCACAAATATAAACATTTTATGTCATCTCATGCAGGCCTGGGAGAGACTTGAAAAGGCAGAGCATGAGCGAGAACTGGCACTGAGGAATGAGCTCATTCGACAAGAAAAGCTGGAGATGCTCGCTGCTCGATTTGATCGCAAAGCAGCAATGAGAGAGACCTGGCTCAGTGAGAACCAAAGACTAGTATCCCAGGTACGGTGTCATAATATATCTAAAAACAATAAACCCTCTCTGTAAATGTTATTACATAACCTTTGCTTCTGTCACTAGGACAATTTTGGGACTGATCTTGGAGCTGTTGAGGCAGCCACACGTAAACATGAGGCCATTGAGACAGACATTGGAGCATACTGGGAGCGTGTCGCTGCTGTGGAGGCTGTGGCTAAAGAGTTAGAAGCAGAGAGCTATCACGACGTGCGCCGTATACTGGCCAGGAGAGACAATGTGCTTCGACTGTGGGAGTACCTGAAAGAGCTCCTCGCTGCACGAAGGGAACGCCTCAATGCTCACCGTGACCTGCAAAGACTGTTTCAGGAGATGCGTTACATCATGGACTGGATGGCTGACATGAAGGTAGGATTAGTTTAGAATCACGACTTTCAGTATACAGAACATTTACATTTTACATTACATATTTTTTGTTGGTTTTTTAGGGTCGCTTACAGTCTCAGGACAGTGGTAAACATTTACATGATGTATTAGACCTGCTGCAGAAGCACACACTGGTGGAGGCAGACATCTCGGCTCAGGCAGAGAGGATCAAGGGAGTTCAGGCAGCAGCCACTCGGTTCACTTCCTATGAACAGGGTGAGCCACCAAAGTGTTTAATGTAAAGTTTGTACTTGCATCAAATGTGTAGAACTGCTCTGACCTTTGTCATCTGTTCTAAATTCAGCCTACAAGCCATGTGAACCTGCTTTAGTGAGTGAGAAAGTGGACATGTTGGGCCGAGCCTATGAGGAGCTTGGTCAGCTTGCTGGAATGCGAAAAGAGCGTCTCGAAGACTCACGGCGTTTGTGGCAGTTCATGTGGGATTTGGGAGAAGAAGCTGCTTGGATCAGGGAACAGGAGCAGATTTTGGCCAGTGGAGACTGTGGGCGAGACCTCTCCTCTGCTCTTCACCTGCTCAGCAAACATGAGGCTTTCAGGGATGAGATGGCGGCTCGCTATGGACCACTCAGTCATAGTATTTCTGCTGGAGAGGCATTAGTGAATGAGGGTCACTTTGGAGCACCAGAGATCACAGAGAGAATCCAGGACATCCGGGCACAGTGGGCACATCTGGAGGAGGTAGACATCATTGCTCTTTGTACTTTGACTTTGTCTTGTCAATGGGAGTTTTGTCTAAATAATACATTTGTGTTAATGTGTCTTTTCTAGACAACCAAGCTGAGAGAGCAGCGTCTGAAGGAAGCTGTGGCTATGCACCAGTTCGAAGCCGATGCTAATGACATGGAGGCATGGCTAATGGAGACTCTTCGACAGGTGTCCAGTCAGGAAGTCGGCCATGATGAGTTTTCTACTCAATCTTTAGCTCGAAAGCAGAGAGAGGTTGAGGAAGAGATCCATAGTCACCGCCCTCTGATTGACTCCTTGCATGAGCAGGCCCAGGCCTTACCCCAAACCTACACAAGCTCTCCTGAAGTTGGTGTCATTTTTATACATTATGTCTGACATGTGTTGATTGTATCTGAAATCAATGACTTATTGTTTTTAGGTGGAGGGTCGCTTACCTGCAATTGAACAGCGCTATGAGGAGCTGGAGACGCTGTCCGCAGCCCGTCGCCAGGCACTGGAGGGGGCCTTGGCCCTCTATCGTATGTTCAGTGAAGCTGATGCCTGCCAGGTTTGGGTGGAGGAGAAAGAGCAGTGGCTACATGGCATGGAGATCCCTACCAAACTAGAAGACTTGGAAGTAGTGCAGCAGAGGTACATGAAACCTATTTTATCAATTCAAATGTTAAATGAGTCATTTATTACTGTGTAAATCTGATGTGTAGATTTGAAACACTGGAGCCAGAGATGAACAACCTAAGCAGTCGGGTTAATGATGTGAACCAGGTGGCTGAACAACTGCTGAGCTCGGACAGCTGCAACAAGGACCAAATTCACCAGACCAAAGACCAGCTCAATAACAGGTCAGCTATCAGAGTTTTCTAGTATGACAAAGAGGGAAATATTGAAATATTTTAGAAAAAATGGAAAAAAATCTAAAATATGCATTTGATGTGTCTAACAGATGGAAGGACTTTGAACTACTGGCTGGCCAAAAGAAACAAGCCCTGGACTCCGCTCTTAACATCCAGAACTACCATCTTGAATGTAATGAGATCCAGACATGGATGAAGGAGAAGACCAAAGTGATCGAGTCCACACAGGGCTTGGGCAATGACCTGGCTGGAGTCATGGCTTTGCAGCGCAAGCTCACTGGCATGGAGAGAGACCTAGAGGCCATTCAGGTATAGTGGAAATATCCACAGCTAATGGACAGTATTTGAGAATGATTTCTATTGAGATTGTTTGTTCTCACAGGGAAAACTGGATGACCTGGAAAAAGAGGCAGAAAAGTTGGCCTCAGAGCATCCAGATCAAGCAGGAGAGACACAGCGAAGACTTGCAGAGATAAAGGAAGTTTGGGAAGAACTGAACTCAACAATGAAGCGCCGTGAGGAATCATTGGGGGAAGCCAGCAAGCTACAAGGTTTCCTTCGAGATTTGGACGATTTTCAATCATGGCTTTCACGCACCCAGACTGCTATAGCATCAGAGGACATCCCCACCTCTCTGCCTGAGGCCGAGAGTTTACTAGCACAACACGAGAGTATCAAGAATGAGGTGGATAACTACAAGGACGATTATGAGAAGATGCGTGCGGTTGGTGAAGAGGTGACTCAGGGTCAGACAGATGCCCAGTACATGTTCCTGGCCCAGAGGCTCCAGGCTCTGGACACAGGGTGGCATGAGCTTCGCCGCATGTGGGAGAACCGCCACAGTCTCCTGGCACAAGCATTTGATTTTCAGACTTTCCTCAGAGATGCAAAACAAGCTGAGGCTTTTCTTAACAGCCAAGTAAGTGTATATGACCCACAAAATAATACTAAATAGAGCAAAAACGGAAACTTAGTACTCTGTCCTAGTGGTGGAGACTGTCACCCATTCATAAAAAAATAGTACTCATTTACAGTGTGTGTTTATTGATTGAGTGCTACTTTAAATGTATAACACATGGACTCCCCTTTTCTACACAACAACTTTCTCAAGTATAACATTTGACTAAAAGATAACCAAAATCTTGTGTTTACTTGTGTCTCTGTAGGAGTATGTGCTGTCCCACACAGAGATGCCTACCAGTCTTCAGGGGGCAGAGGAGGCTATCAAAAAACATGAAGATTTCCTCACAACTACAGAGGCCAGTGAGGAGAAGATAACTGGTGTGGTGGAGGCAGGACGGAGACTCATTAACGACGGCAATGCAAACTCTGATAAGATCCAGGAGAAAGTGGATTCCATCCAGGAAAGGTCAGGGCAAAAAACAAAAAGTTTAAGTTTCAAAACAATTACAGCAAATAAATACTTTTTTTTTTTACTTTATTTTAGGCATCTCAAGAATAAACAGGCTGCAAACGAGTTACTATCCAAGCTCAAAGATAACCGTGAGCTTCAGCACTTCCTTCAAGATGGACAAGAAGTAAAATAATGTTTAATTTCATTTGAAGGTTCAATGAAAATATAATCACAAAATATTAATATGTGCACCCTTATTTTTCTGCAGTTGACATTGTGGATCAATGAAAAGATGCTAACCGCTCAGGATATGTCCTATGATGAGGCTAGGAATCTTCACAGCAAATGGCAGAAACATCAGGCATTTATGGCAGAGCTGGCATCTAACAAAGACTG
The DNA here is from genome assembly GCF_026225935.1 of Boleophthalmus pectinirostris. Classification (NCBI taxonomy): domain Eukaryota; kingdom Metazoa; phylum Chordata; class Actinopteri; order Gobiiformes; family Gobiidae; genus Boleophthalmus; species Boleophthalmus pectinirostris. Next base: position 23,271,594 of record NW_026571018.1, on the reverse strand, counting down.
GCTGGATAAAATTGACAAGGTTTGTGCTATTCACTTTTTTGAATCTTTATTCAGGCTGTATTCAAGCTGTTGTCTCTTCCATTTTTTACCAGGAGGGCCAGGCTCTTGTGGCAGAAAAACCTGAGTTGAAGCCTGTGGTTGAGCAGACTCTGGAGGATCTGCAGAAACAGTGGGAGGAGCTGGAGAACACCACTCGCACCAAAGCGCAGTGCTTGTTTGATGCTAACAGGGCAGAACTTTTCACACAGAGCTGCTCGGCCCTCGATGTCTGGCTTAAAAACCTAGAGGGTCAGCTACAAAGTGACGACTATGGCAAAGACTTAACCAGTGTTAACATATTGCTCAAAAAGCACCAGGTAAGTGTTGTTTTTCAAAAAGAACAATAGAGTCAATTATCTTGTCATAATTGTGTATTGTTTTGGTTTAGATGTTAGAGCATCAAATGGAGGTCAGAGAGAAGGAGGTGCAGTCTTTGCAGACCCAGGCCCAGGCACTTTCTCAGGAAGATGCAGGACTGGTGGAAGTCGATGGCCAACAGAGAAGAGTAACTGACAGCTTTGCACTGCTCCAGGAACCTCTGAGGCTGCGCAGACAGCAGCTGCTTGCCTCCAAAGAAGCTCACCAGTTCAACAGAGACTTAGAGGATGAAATTGTAAGTTAACATTAAGTATACAAAGATTAGTACTTTGTACAGGTATGAACTTCTTCTTTTTTCAGCTGTGGATAAAGGAGAGAATGCCATTGGCTACTTCTTCAGACAATGGAAAGGACTTGCCCACAGTACAGCTGTTAATCAAGAAAAATCAGGTACCGTTACAGATTTCTTTAAGATGCAGTATAACAGCTCTATAAACATTTTAAACCAAACTCTCCTATTTTATTGATTAGACCTTGCAGAAGGAGATCCAAGGCCATCAGCCACGTATTGACGATATCCACAAACGAGGCCAGACTCAGAGCCAAGTAGACGGGGAGAGGCAGTCTGTGCTCACGGAGCGTCTCACAGAACTGAAGGAGCTGTGGGATCAGCTGATGGCAGAGACTGACAATCGACATGCACGTTTACTGGAGGCCCACCGCGCCCAGCAGTTCTATGCTGATGCTGCCGAGGCTGAGGCCTGGATGGGAGAACAGGAGCTGCATATGATGTCTGAGGAAAAAGCTAAGGTATAAAAGATATACTTATATTTTACAAACAGTTGTACAGGTTTTATTCTGAATGTATTAAACCACAAACCCCAATATGACAGGATGAACAAAGTGCATTAGTGATGGTCAAGAAGCACCAGATTTTGGAACAGGCTCTTGAGGACTACGCTCAGACTATTCACCAACTTGCCAACAGTAGTCGCCTCATGGTCACAAGTGAGCACCCAGAAAGGTGAAACTACAAATAAATACATATTTATATTCAACCTATCCATTTATATTCAAGTTCTGCTTAAATTATGAAAATTACAAAAACTATTTTTTTCAACTAATGTCCAGTGAGCGAATAACTTTACGTCAAGCACAAGTGGACAAGCTGTATGCGGGGTTGAAGGATCTGGCCGAGGAGCGGCGTGGTCGGCTACAAGAGAGGTTACGATTGACACAGCTGAAGCGGGAGGTGGATGATCTGGAGCAGTGGATTGCTGAGAGAGAGGTGGTCGCAGGCTCTCATGAACTTGGACAAGACTATGAACATGTCACTGTAAGTTTTCAATAGATGAAATATGTACTTAATTCTAATTGAGCCCAGTGTTATTCTTTTCTTTACATTTTGCAGATGCTAAGAGACAAGTTCCGTGAGTTTGCCCGTGACACCAGCACTATTGGACAGGAGCGTGTTGATGGAGTGAATGCTCTGGCAGATGATCTGATAGAGTCGGGACACCCTGAAAACGCCAGTGTGGCAGAGTGGAAAGACGGTCTGAATGAGGCCTGGGCCGACCTGCTGGAGCTCATTGATACACGGACACAAATGTTGGCCGCTTCATATGAGCTCCACCGCTTCCACCAGGATGCCATGGAAGTACTCGGACGAATTAAAGAGAAGAAGGAGGCTGTCCCCTCAGACCTAGGACGTGATCTGAACACAGTCCAACACCTACATCGACAGCACAACACCTTTGAAAATGACATCCAAGCTCTAAGTGGACAGGTAGTATAAACTTAACGCAACAATAATGTCATTGTGACAGGATAAATGCTAACTCTGTAATAAATGTATTTACTCAGGTCAACCAGGTGCAAGATGATGCTGCACGGCTGCAGAAAGCCTATGCTGGGGAAAAAGCAGAGGATATTCAAAAGAGTGAACATGCAGTCACTTCTGCATGGGAGGGTCTTCTCGAGGCTGGAAAGTCTCGTAGGCTCCTTCTGCTGGACACCATTGAGAAGTTCCGCTTCTTCAACATGGTGCGAGATCTGATGCTGTGGATGGATGGTGTCAACTTGCAGATAGATGCTCATGACAGCCCAAGGTCAGTGTCATTACGTTAGAACACAACCATAGTTATGCAAATGTTGTATTCATGATAAGATCCTCCTGTGTCTCTTCTTTTAGGGATGTGTCCTCTGCAGGACTGGTTATTGCTAATCATCAGGACATCAAATCAGAAATAGAGGCCAGAGCAGATAGTTTCACTGCCTGTACTGATATGGGAAAAGCTCTTATTAATAATAATCACTATGCATCAGATGAGGTATTTTACATTGCTTTTACTCAATAATTGTATTATAGGAATACAATTATTATTGTAATTAATGTTTTGGTACCATTTTCTCTTTCAACAGATTAGGGAAAAACTGAATCAACTCCAAGAAAAGAGGGACAAGATAAACAATAAGTGGCAAGACAAGATGGACCATTTACAAATAGGTGTGTATTCGTCCACTGACAAGTGTGGCAATATCATTTATTGTTTCTCTGACTTTTTAACATTTGTTTTTTGGGGGGGGTTGTCTTTTCTCTAGTGCTGGAAGTGTTGCAGTTTGGGCGTGATGCATATGTGGCAGAGTCATGGCTGGCAGGGCAAGAGCCTCTTGTGCGTGCAGCTGAACTTGGATCAAATGTAGATGAGGTCGAGAGCCTTATCAAGAGGCATGAAGAATTTGAGAAACTAGCAGCATCATGGGAAGAACGATTTGTTTTGTTAGAGAAACTCACCACAGTAAGTTCAGTGATTAGATGTTTTTTAAATGAAATTGTGGTTTAGTTACTTTGCTCACACATCGTTGACCTCTTCCAGCTTGAGGAAAAAGAGATCCAGAGACGGCGAGAGGAAGAAGAGAGAGCAAGACGACCCCCCACACCTCCTCCAGTAGAAGCCCAATCCGAGGCAGAAAGTCAACCACACGATTCTGCTGCCAGGTACAGACAAATGTGAGAGACTGCTGAAGCTGTAAAAACACAAGTGACTCAAATGGCCTTGTATCTGTTCTCACACAGAACAAGTCTGGACCAAACCACCCTGAACCAGTCTGTATCTGTGAATGGGGTACACAGCGACAATGACACTTCTCAGGTGAGACATGCACTGTTTCTAATATATAATTATTTGATAGCCATGGATATGCACACCAAAAATCTGGTCATTATCAAATTTTTTGAGCTCTCAGATTATTGAAATGCCATGTAAACAGTTATATCTGGTGTCAGTAATCTGTCTTCTTTCTGGGCATTCACACCTCGGCAGTTTTGGTCATAGAAACCTTTTGCCACATTAGTTTGCCCGTTTTTGCAAAACAAAAATAAAACTGCAAATGTTAAAGATCAAAATTGTTACTTTTTTTAAAAAGTACTTTGTCTTAGGTCTTAGTCATAGTGCAGTTACTCTAAAAATCCAGTGCTTAACTGACTTGTTACAATTAGTTGTTTTTGATAATCACATTTCTTTTTTTTGTTTGTTTGCATGTTTACACACACACACACACACACACAGTCACGCACACACACAGTCACGCACATACACATGCACACACCAAAAATCAGATCAAATTTTTGGGTTATCTGATTATTCTAGCTATCTTTTTCACTGGATATATAAATATACCTAGTGACACTGTAATATCTTCCCCTTAATGTCTTTACATGTCATTGAAACATTATACATGTATCAGTATTTAATTTGTCTGTATGTTTAGTTGCTCATAAAATGTCTTTGTCCTAATATCCATTAATATTACATCTCATTTTGTTTCTGTACAAAACTGGTTTCAAATGTCACCTCTCTTGGTCCATTTACGTTTCCAAATACAGCTGATGAAAAAGATAAATGTGTGCTTCAGACAGTCAATCATAATATTTTCCAATTGCATCTTTACCAGCAGTCATTATCGCTATCAGTGTCTGTGGGAAAGAAATCTGAGCCTAAACGTGTCTATAAACCAAAGCAGCAGGAGCGTGTGAGTACTATGGAGTCCCCCAAACCCTTTGCTTAGATCCTGGCCCACCTCAGTGCTGTGTCCTCTGTAGAGAGCCATTGCAACCATTGCTTCATTTGATCATGCACCTTCATCATCGGTGTTTCCTGTGCTTATAGTCCTAGGTTGACTCTGTTTATAGCTATGTGTTTGTGCGGTACCTGTCCAAAGTTTGGACACACCTTCTCATTCAGTGTTTATTTATTTTTTCTTTATTTTTACTACTTCCGACATTTGATATACATACCAAAGTGATAAAATGTATGAAGTACATTATATTAGAAGATTTATGTAGCAAATAAAAAAGCTAAATAATGCAAAATACAAAATATATTTTTCTTTTTTTTTTTTTATATTTAAATCCTCAAAGTAGCCCTCGTTTACTTTGTCGAAAAATATTTTGTATAGTAGTTACTACTCTTTTTTATTTGCTACATAATTCCATATATCTTACTTCATATACTTGATATCTTCTGTATGTAAATGAAGAAAAAACAGAAAAAGAAAAGAAAAGAAAAAAACACATGAGATGGTGTGTCTAAAGTTTTGACTGAACTGAACTTACGAAGAATACTTTTGTACCAAATGTGACCGTGGTTAATATATCTATTAATATAATTACAATCTTGGATGTTTTCTATAAATGTTCTTACAGTTTGAAGTTTGGTTTGTATTTATTGTTTTATATACTATGTTTTAGTTATAATGTTTTCAAGCCAAGTATCATCCTGGCTTTCCATTTATGGCTGTAAAATTGCTGCAATGCTGTTCACTGCTTGCGCTCAGCCAGTTTTTCATTACTGTTCATTCATTAAATACTTGTGTTTTTTTTTTAACTGTAGGGCTCAGAGTCCGAGTCTGTGAATGGACCTGGTAGGGACAGTGGGCTGGCATCATCACGTCTGGAGCCTTCTGCAACGCTACCGAGCAGAGGAGCAGCCGAGTCGGAACCAGAGGCCATGGAGGGCATGCTGTGTCGGAAACAAGAGATGGAGTCCCACAACAAAAAGGCAGCCAGCAGGTGCAATACAATCGTTTACAAAAATACTTCATCAACCATACATTAGAATTAAACAAAGTTTATTGATCCACAAGGGAAATTATTTGGACACAGTAGCTCACACATCACAATTTACTCTAATAACAAAGAGCAAAAATATAAATGGTAATAATAAATAAGTAGCTGGTGTCAAATAAGCCATACTTATATAAAGGTACAGTATATGTACATGTAAGAAAAAAAGTATATATATATATATATATATATATATATATATATATATATATATAGTACTACAAATATATATAAACAATGCTCCAACTCTATTGTCTCTTGTTGCAGGTCGTGGCAGAATGTGTACTGTGTCATTAGGAAAGGAAGTCTGGGCTTCTATAAAGATGGAAAAAGTGCTACTAATGGCATTCCATACCACGGAGAGGTGCCCATAAGCCTCGGAGACGCTGTGTGTGAGGTAGCACACGATTACAAGAAGAGGAAACACGTGTTCAAGCTCAGGTGAGAAAAAAAAACACCAAAGAAGCTTAAGTGGCATTTTTGATATTATTAATTAAGCAATATATTCCAATCTACAGGCTGGGAGACGGAAAGGAGTACCTGTTTCAAGCAAAGGATGAGGTAAGGCTCACTTTTAAAATCAATAAACACATGTCAAGCCTAAACTATTAAAGCATAATGTGTCCAAATGCAGTTTTAGTGTATTCAGTGTTGTGTTTTGTTTCCAAAGGCTGAGATGAGCTCCTGGATCCAGTCGATCCTCACTTCCATTCCACCGGCTGCAGCAGACTCGCCCTGCGGCCCTAAGGTTCTGAGCCGGGCCATGACAATGCCTCCCATATCCCCAAGTTCAGGCGAAGCTGGAGGCGTGACCATGCGCAACAAGGAAGGCAAAGAGAAGGATCGAGAAAAGAGGTTTAGCTTCTTTGGCAAAAAGAAGTAGAACATTTGTATAATCCCTGGATGCTACAGTGTCAAAATTTCAACAAACTGAATAGTCAGAAAAAAGGTTCTGAGGTTTCTCTCGCTCAGTGCTCTCAGCGCAGATCCAGACAGATGCCGACAGCTGCTGTATGTGGCTCACAGAACATTTTCTTTCAATTTGATTCTTCCCTTTTACAGGATTTATGTGTCATCTTTATGTTAGCACATAATTTCCATTACATTTAGCTGTGCCGTTCAGTGATGACCTCCTCTTTTATTTACCTTTCAAGATGAATCTAAATGACCGTTCAATTGCTGCATGAGCGATTATTGATGATAGGTCGGAGGCTCTCCATTGTGCGGCACATCGTAGTTTTACATGCTATCATTTAGGGAAAGATCAACAGTCTATTTTGATATTGATGTTGTTTACCTGACCAATAATATTGCTGTTATTATTTTTATTTATCTTTTGGTTTGAAAAATAAACTAATGACTTTGACCGTAGATAATCTTGATTCATGTTGTGCAAAAAACATATTTGATTAAATTAGCAGAGGATGTTTTGGCTTGCCCCTTGTACGTTTTAAAAATAATTTTATTTTATTATGATTTCTTTTTAGGAAAGTCAGTTCATGAGGTTTTAAGAAATAAAGCTCTTTTATTTCTAGATGTGTGTGCAGTAAGTGACCATGAAATTTATTGAGAAACACACTACGATACAGTATATTTAATTAAGTGTTTTTTTTTTGTTTTTTTTTTACTTGCTTAAACTTTGCCTTTATTCTTTTTTCATTTCTTTTTTCTGCTTTAATGACTTTTAGTGTACAAAGCAGAGGGATTAGTTTTCTAGTGAGTGTGTGCGTGAGAGAGTTGTGGTGCTGTGAAGTTTGCACGTTTATGTTTTTATGAATCAAATATGGCCAGATGGACGCTGCTTTTTCCATGCGCAAATGCAGACAAACTCAAAAAGCCCTACTTGTATTTTTGGAATTGATATTGTTCTTTGCTTTTGATTTCTAACTGATGTAATTCGTGATATTTCTTTTTTCTTGATCATTAAAGTTCAGGGCAGAGTGGACTATAGACTAATGCTGAAGCACACTGTCTGATGGGGAGAGGAGCTGTGATGGGACCGGCAGTACAGAATGTGATGTACTGAGCCTTACTTGAACCCACTACACAAAATCACACATTTGCCCCAGCCTCCATTCAAACTGCCCTTAAAAAGTTTCTTATAGAGAGAAAAATGTCAATTGTGCCCTGTGGCAATGATCTAATGTATGTGAGGGATTCAGGTTCAAACTACAAAATGATATGTTAAAATGAGACAAAGGAAGACTTTTTTCTTTTTAAACATTTGTTGTGCTCATTTTTGGCATGATTTTATACAGGTTTATATTTGTGTATTTTTAGTATAACTATACCACTGGGTTGCTGTACTTGGACAACCTAAGGCTAACCCACAAACTAGGGAGAGCATACAATTTGCAATTTATATAAAAAAAGCAATGCACTGGTCAGAATTAACAGTCAACATTATTTTATATATATATATATATATATATATATATATATATATATATATATATATATATATATATATATAATTTTTTTTTTTTTGGCCAAAATGCAGCTGTATAATTTGACACAGGCATTTAGAAATATATGCAATTCATTCCCTAATTATTCTTGTACAGATCCAAAAGCCCACTGTGTTAAGAGATATTAAATGGAATGTGCACAAAGGTCTAGTTCTGTAAACTAAAATGTTGGAATAAAAATGTACAACGAAATGAATGTGTGTCCTCTGGGACAGCCAAATACTCCCCTTAACTTAATATCAGAGCATGGACAGAGGTAATAGCACTTGATGTTTAAGGCGTTCTTCAGGTAGATGTGTTGTTTGTGACACTTTGATTTTGGTTCCTGGTGTCTAGCTTGAGTTAAATAGACTGAAACTTAACTACAATGTGAATAGAGTCATTGCATACATAGGTGAGCCAGTGCAGTTTCTGTAAATTGTGCACAATTTTGAATGGAGGCATGTTTAGTCCAAACTAATCACCTTTTTAAAACAATCACCAATCTCAGAAGAGAACTAGTTAATATCAAGAGTTTAAGTTGACATAGTGTATTTTCTTACCTGCTCACTGGAATGTGAAGGAGTTCAATTAGTTTGGCCAAATTGGTCACCTGAGGCAAAAATTATCCTTTCACAAACTCTCGTTCAAAACTGCACGTTAATGGCACTGTATATTTAACACAATTCTACGCAGTTTTCCTGGCAAACTGGTTTTGTGCAAGTGTCATCGTCTGGCTATACTATGGTGTTGCATTTGGTACTCTATAAGAATAGCACTGTGCTGTTATTGAGCTTTGACCATTACATTAACCTATTTTGTTGATAACCTTACTTTTAACTTATTGAAGAACTTTTATTTGTAAGTATTCAATATGGGTAAACAGGGACTGATAACAAGTTGAGCTTCCTTTTATAGAAGGCAGGAGACTAGTCATCAGATTGGAGTTTTTATTTTTACATCTAGTCGTCAGTCTTGCAACATTTGATAAATCTGTCAACCGACCTTCAAATATTCTCAATGCTTTTGATGAATGTCTGTTTCTCCCTCTGTAATTCAGAGATGTTATTGCCACTACAGTTAATTACTATTGTTATCATTATTGCTACTGTTGTTACTATTACTACTACTGTTACTAATGCAACTTATTGCAAAAAGTATAACTTCTGTCCATTTTCAGGTACGTGTCTGTAATACCAGACTGCTTCCACACGATGTCAGTGTGCTGTGGAGCATTTTCATTACAAATTGGAAAATAATGTTTGTTGACTTGTGTATCGACATCTATTATTAGGAATAATAAAATATGGTTTAATCAAACAATGGCATGTTTTGTTCTCTCTCAAGATCCTAAGATACTTCTCAAATGTGGGATTCATAATTTCCCCTAGGCCTGCCATAAGGGATTTCCTGTCCAGTTGTTAAAAAGTTGTTGTTTTGATTAAAGTAATTAGAATACTTCTATTCCCTTATCTTTTTTATACAGATAATTTTATTTTGTTACACTTGTAACAAAATAAAATAATATATAGGTGATTAGTTACACTTGTAACAAAATAAAATACAAATTCATGAGTTCAACAGTATTTATATGTAAAGTTTGAAGCAAACATAATAAAATACTGAACTGTGAAGCTGACAGAATCGAGGGTTTTAGTCGCCACCCTAGACTGTATATGTCTTTGTCACAATGTCTGTACTTGTATCTTTCTAGTCTCTGATCTAGTCCATGCATTACTGCGTTATAAACACTAGGGGGCCCTGTTCCTCCTGTATTTGCAGCGGGGCTGATCCTACTACGCTATAGTCACTTTCCGTGTTATAAAAGCAAGATGGCAGCTGTTGTTGAGAATGTTGTCAAACTGTAAGTGTTGTACTTTTGCTCATCTATATTTCAACTCAAATCAATGATACAATGACTTTACACTCAAACATTTACGTGTTAAACAGCTATGAGACGTGTCACTTGTTACCTTGTACACAGTTCTGGTGTTAGGACCTTTAGGACAGTCATGTCGGACCGTCGTGTGCTCACATCCTGGAGAGTGGAAGTGGAATAGTTAGCAACTCTATTAATGACATTCAAAAAGGACCATATAAGAACACGACCAGCACAAATACTGTTATTATAATTATAGATTTGCTCTCTTAACAACTGTAATTAACTTGAGGTGTGCGTTTAGCTTGTCGGCTAACTAATTACTGTGCTAATGTTATCGCAAAAGAGACGACAGCTGCTAACGCGCTACTAACCAAAGTGTACTGTGCTTTAGCATTAAGGCAGTAATTATAGAATGAATGAAACAATAGCTTTACTTATTATGTATATGGATGTTGGTTTAGCGTTACAGCTTTGGTATCGTCTGCAGTGTTTAATATCGGTGTAACTTAATCAAAGCGACCGTTTTGGACTTGTCAAACCTGCTTGAATCTCAGCTACCTATATTGCCATACAGGTGCGCACAGCCTGCATAAATTAGCTAAATTTTGGTCAGTTTTATGATGGTAACCCTTGTTATTGGTCAAATCCCAAGTCAAACAAAGTTGAGACAAAGTATATGTTTTTTCTCCCATTTTCTGCTTTACAAGGTTTTATTTTAGTAAATAAGTAATGAAATCTTTTAATATAATGGTCATGAAAAAACTTGCATAACTTTTAAAATGTTAAAGCTTAAAGTCTGGGTAGTACAAAAGGACCTGTGCAATGTACCAGTAGTACCTACTGTATTCAGAAAAGAGGAACATGTTTTATTATTGTTGTTACTATTAACACATAAATAAACTAAATGTCACCAGCTAAGACTTTAAATCCTTTTTTTTGGTTATATTTCTGTGAAATGCTGCCCCTGATGTTGGTTCGTTTGTCTATTAGGTTGGGAGATCAATGCTACAGAGATGCCCTGGAGCAGTGTCATAACTACAACACCCGACTGTGTGCAGAGAGAAGCGTGCGCATGCCCTTCTTGGACTCTCAGACCGGGGTTGCCCAGAGCAACTGTTACATTTGGATGGAGAAGAGGCACAGAGGACCAGGTGATTCAAATCATGTGACTGCTCTTTAAAGTCATTGTCTATCTCTTTAAGTGACCACATTTAACCTCTAAGGCAGGGGTGCTCACACTTTTTCAGCATGCAAGCTACTTACAAAATGACCAAATCATAAAGCTCTACCTAATACAAAGCCAAGCAAACTGCACTGAAACACTCTGTGCCCCTTTTTTGGACCCTCACCCACAGTTTGAGAACCCCTTCATTAAGAGAACTTCCTCTGGCACTTTACACAAAACTGTGAAAAAAGTGAAGGAAGCTTTTTAAACCTGTTTTTTAAAGTTCCAAACTGGAGTTGCATTCTTTTCTGGTTTTGCAGTGATATTTACCAGCCTCTGCACGTTTACCAAACCAAATGCACATCGTGACAAACACAGATGCATTTGTGCACTTTTGTTAGGCAAACTTCAGCCAAATGTGGCAGTAGGTCTGTTCTGTAGGTCTGCTCTATGCTGTAGGCCTGCTTTGTGCCAACAGTGGAACACAAATTTAGACTCGTTTTTGCTTCACGTTTCGTCTTGCTCTTCTAATCAGCGTGCACTGTGGAAGGGGCTTGTTTTCGCTGTGCGCAAGAAGGAGCAAGAGCGTGAAAAGGCGAGGGGCGGCGTGCTGACGTGAGGCAGATGGACAGGTAGGATGTTTAGGAAGTTTAACCTGCCCTGTGATGCACGCTGGTACACGAGGGCACACGCTGTTGCAGACAAGCCGTGCATAGGGAGCGTGTGTATTTGTGATGTGCCGTAGAGTCTCTGCGGGTTTCAAATGAGCGCACAGGCTGCACTGAGACGCCCCAAGACCGAGTCCAAACGTGAGTCCAAGACGAGACACGGTGATCTACCCACACGATCTTGGCGATCGACTGGTAGATTGCGAACGACGTATTGAGCACCCCTGCTCTAAGGCAATAGGATAAAGAATTCATTCAAGTACTGTGTGAAGGAGGTCTCTTGTATATGTTAACTGCATTTCCTTTCATGTTTTAGGCATGGCTCCTGGGCAGCTGTACACTTATCCTTCCCGAAGATGGAGAAAACGACGAAGAGCTCATCCTCCTGAGGACCCACGTCTAATCTTCCCTCATCTGAAGACAGGTAGACAACATATAGAGTATTATAAATAACAGCAGTGTACATGTTTTATGTGTTTTATTTGTCTGTTACACAATAGTCCACTTCCTTATTGTCATTTTTTGACCTTAGTGGGAATTTTTTGGGGATTTGCTAACCTATATATTTTTGGAAAGGTTATAGTACATGGAGTCAGAAAATCAATGTTTGCATTTGCCCACATGTCTTTATGGTGGCCATATTGGATTTTTAAAAAATGGCCGCCAAAAAACCCTTTTTGGAATATCTCAGCCTTTGAATAAATTTAAATGTTGATTTTAACTGCTAAACCCACATTTTCAGGGTCAGGAAATCAAATGGTGCTAGTTACAAAGCTATAAGACCTACCCACATTAACCCTTAGATGCATAAGTGGGTCAAAAATGACCCGGTTTGGTTGTTTTCTTGCAATTTCACTGTGATATTCACATGTAATACTCCATGTTCCTCCAAAAACATGTTTTTGTTTGTTTTTTTAATTATCCTGCTGAAAGACTTCAACAACTGGTAAAACAAATTATAAACATCATATGCAGCTGGTCAGATAACTCAAAGAGTTTAAAAATAGCTAACATAAAATTTGGATGTTGGATGTAAACACACACATTTAGACACAATATGATTACTCAAGCTTTTTATTAGTCATTTTCTATACATCATCATTATCATCATCACTTTCATACAACCATAGACTGTATATACGAGTGGACAGATCTAACGCTGTAGCCACCGTGTGCCAAATAGGAAGTTCTCCAGGAGGCTCTTCTGGCTCCTTCTGACTCTGCCTCCAATGGACTTACATTAGGATCTTGTGGCTCCTCTCTCTGTACCTGCTGCAGTGAGCCTTGACATTTTGGTCTTAAAATGTTAGTATGAACCCGCTCTACATGATCCTGAATTTTTTTTTTTGCTATTTTGTCCGTCAAAAATCCTATTCATAATATAAAGCCCGTGGTTGGATGAGATCCATCCTGAGTATCTTAAGTCTCTGGATGTTGTGGGTCTTGACTGACACGCCTCTTCAACATCGTGTGGCGGTCGGGGACAGTACCTCTGGACTGGCAGAACGGGGTGGTGGTCCCTCAATATAAGAAGGAGGACCGGAGTGTGTGTTCCAAATACAGGGGAATCATACTCCTCAGCCTCCCCGGTCTGTGCCAGGGACTGGAGAGGAGAATCCGACCGTGGTTTTCGTCCCGGTCGTGGAACACTGGACCAGTTCTACACTCTCCATCGGGCGCTCGAGGGCTCATGGGAGTTTGCCCAACCAGTACACATGTGCTTTGTGGATCTGGAGAAGGCATTCGACTGTGTCCCTCGAGGTGTCCTGTGGGGGGTGCTCTGGGAGTATGGGGTCCGGGGAAGTTTGCTAAGGGCTGTCCGGTCCCTGTATGACCGGAGCAGGAGCTGTGTTTGCATTGCCGGCAGTAAGTCAGCCCTGTTCCTGGTGCATGTTGGACTCCGCCAGGGCCCTGTCACCGGTTCTGTTCATTGTATTTATGGACAGAATTTCTTGGTGCAGTCAGGGGCCGGAGGGTCTGGTTTGGAGACCACAGGATCATTTCTGCTGTTCACAGCATATATATATATATATATATATATATATATATATATATATATATATATATATATATATATATATATATATATATATATATATATATATATATATATATATATATATATATATATATATATATATATATATATATATATATATATATATATATATATATATAAATCTTCATATCTTCAGGGCCTTTGTGAATACCCTGTGATACCAAATATAAGCGAGACCGCAGTGTCAAAAAATTAGCAGGACACCCCTATTTGGACGACGCAAGAACCAGAGCTCGGAGCCCGACCGGCCGTGGATCTATCCATCTTGTTGAAGAGTAGCTAATGTTTATTAAGCAAATATATGAAATAAGTGCATGCGCAATTTGCTTCATTTACTTTTCTTTAAATAAATGATGTCATGATAGCAGCAGTTGGTCCTAATGAAGGCTCAGGGTCCATGTCCACGGTTCACCACTGCCAAGTACAAAGGCGACTGCAGAACTGCACACCAGAAACTAAAGGTTTATCCTGTACCGACATGTGTCAGTGCAGCAGCCAGTGCCAGAATGATGATGATTCCGAAGCCATGTTGTTGCATAAACTGTATAAAAGAAGTGGACTAAGTGAGTGTGACCCACAGAGTTCAGTACCACTCAAATGAGGCTTGTGATGTTCACGGTTACAGGAGCCAATCTGGAGCCAGACTCTATATTATGAATAGGATTTTTTTTTGACAGACAAAATAGCAACACAAAAAAAAAAATCTGGATCATGTGTCATGGGTTAGCACAAACATTTTAAGACCAAAATGTAGAGACTCACTGCAGCAGGTACAGAGAGAGGATCCACAAGATCCTAATGTAAGTCCATTGGAGGCAGAGTCAGAAGGAGCCGGAAGAGCCTCCTGGAGAACTTCCTATTTGGCACACGGCAGCTACAGTGTTAGATCTGTCCTCTCGTATATACAGTCTATGGTTATATGAAAGTGATGATGATAATGATGATGTATAGAAAATGACTAATAAAAAGCTTGAGTAATCATATTGTGTCTAAATGTGTGTGTTTACATCCAACATCCAAATTTTATGTTAGCTATTTTAAACTCTTTGAGTTATCTGACCAGCTGCATATGATGTTTATAATTTGTTTTACCAATGTTGTTGAAGTCTTTCAGCAGGATAATTCAAAAAACAAAAAAAAAAAAAAACATGTTTTTGGATGAACATGGAGTATTACATGTGAATATTACAGTGAAATTGCAAGTAAACAACCAAACTGGGTTATTTTTGACCCACTTATGCATCTAAGGGTTAATGTGGGTAGGTCTTACAGCTTTGTAACTAGCACCATTTGATTCCCTGACCCTGAAAATGTGGGTTTAGCAGTTAAAATCAACATTTCAATTTATTCAAAGGCTGAGATATTCCAAAAAGGGTTTTTTGGCGGCTATTGTTAAAAAAAATCCAATATGGCCACCATAAAGACATGTGGGCAAATGCAAACATTGATTTTCTGACTCCATATACTATAACCTTTCCAAAAATATATAGGTTAGCAAATCCCCCAAAAATTCCCACAAAAGTATATAAGGAACCGGACTAACAACATTTGATATTAAAAAAGACAAAAAAAACAGTACTAGCTACACAAAGGAATTACAGAGCTCCTGTATTCAGTTACTTGTCTAATTAAGTGACTTCAACTTAGACACACTTTATTGATCCACAAGGGAAATGACTTGGACACAGTAGCTCATACATCACAATATAATGTAAAAACAAAGAGTAAAAATATAAATGGTAATAATAAATTCTAAAGAAGTAGCAGTAATAACATAGGCATCATTATGTAAATGTATATTTACAAGTAAAAATTTAATAAATGTAAATATATGTATATGTGTATATATATATATATATATATATATATATATATATATATATAAATAAATAAAATATAAATAATCACAAGGGGTCATAAGGAAAAAGTAACTGTTCCTTAAACCTCACTGTGTCATGTTGTTGTTTACATGTTTTATACCAAAATGAAATAATTTTTGTGGTGTTTGCATTATATTTAATGTACCAACCTAACACACCTTGTATTTGTGTTTTAAATCTCAGAGCTGGATTTAGGTTTGAAAAAGGACTCTTTGTTGTCATCGGATGGCAGCAGTCTTGAGGCGCTGCTGAAGGGAGACACTTTAGACAAAAGAACAGAGCTTCGTGGCTCTGAAGAGGAATCCAACATGAGTGACTACACTGGGGGTCTGAACCCTGCCTCTCGCGCTAGAAAGGTGTTTATTTAGATGTAAAATACTCATTCTATTGCCCTATTGCCCCACATAGTCTAACACTGTCTATTTTTGTCACTGCAGAGAATTCTTGAGCCAGATGACTTCTTGGACGACCTGGATGATGAGGATTATGAGGAGGACACACCGAAACGAAGGGGAAAAGGAAAGGGCAAGGTGCTTCACATGCTTGGACTGGATATAAAGTAAAATACTGACTCTAAAAATTATTGAATTATTGAATTATATTTTGAATTCTGTTTCAAGGGACGAGGTGCGGGCAGCAACCGGAAGAAACTGGATGCAGCTGCCCAAGAGGACAGAGACAAGCCCTATGCCTGTGACAGTGAGTCCAGTGAAACAATTAAGAATGTTTATGGTCTTAATATGTAATTTGTATGTGTTAGATTCAGTTATTTATTTAATTACATTTGAATTTAATTTTTTTGGAATAATCTTTTATATAGGTTTTTAATCTTATAATCTTAATTTATATATATTTTTTATATTTTTTAACTGTAGATTATTTGTTGCTAAAGGGAAAGTCCTTCTTTCACTTCTGCGCTGCACTTCCTGTTTTGTCCTCTGGCCCTCTGCTGTCCTCAGTTGACTGTAGCTAATCTGTGCTAGTCTTTGAGCTCATTTCTCTGAGTGTCTGTCTCTGCTCTGTTTTCCCTCTCTCTCTTTCAGACACTTTCAAACAAAAGCATATTTCCAAACCTTCTGAAAGAGGTATTTTTCTCTCATTTCACTTGTTCTGTCTTTGTCCCTACTCTCTGTTTTTGGCCCATCTTATTCACCGTGGTTCAATTGTAGTTCAGTAGAAAAGTCAATTCAAAATGAATTGTTTATAGTTATTATTTATAACCCTTCCCATATTTATAACCCATCTCTTAGGGGAAAGTACTGTTGTCTCCTGTGTCTCATTTTTATGTTTCATGATGCATTACATTTCCTGATCCCCAGTTACTCCACTTTTGTAATTGTTTGAGAAAGATTTGGGGTTGTAATTTAGTGGTTGATTCCTTGTACACATTTGTAAGGAAAAGTCTTTTTCTGTGGGGGTTTTGCCTCATCTTGTGACAAACCTCAAATCCTTATGGCAGTGGGTGCACAATGACCGCTTTGTCAGTTAAGATTCACAAAAAGCAGACATATCATTAGGGTCATTGACAACTTCAAATTAAAGTTCATATTAGGCTGTTAGTAGAGGTCTAATTAGATAAATAACTTTAAAAAGAACCAAAACAAAATAGTAGCATCACCTGTACAGACCCTTAATCATAGAGAGTCCTGGAGATAATCAGTGTAAATGTATTTAATTTCTTGACAGTTTGTGGGAAGCGTTACAAGAACCGCCCGGGCCTGAGCTATCACTACGCCCACTCCCACCTGGTGGACGAGGAAGGAGAGGAGAAGGACGACTTGGACCTTGAACCCCCTCTGCCACATCATGAGGAGCCGAAAAGTAAGTGCCATGGAGTTTTTACCTAAATGACAACCTCAGGAACAAGCTTACAATCTACTATCTATCTGTCCTGTTTATCTTATTTGTCTATCTATCTCATCTGTCTTATCTGTCTTTGCAGCTCCAAAGAAAGGCCCAGACGGTCTTGCTTTGCCCAATAACTACTGTGATTTTTGTCTGGGGGACTCCAAAACCAATCACAAGACCGGCCAATCAGAGGAGCTGGTGTCTTGCTCCGACTGTGGACGCTCAGGTAGGTTCAGCACACGCTGGAATACAGTCATCAGATAATAAAGACATGAAAATTGTTTTGGCAGCAACAGACAGATTAAAAGTCCACACTGGGATTTTTCTGGAGTGTCTGCCACCTGCTTTTGTACCTGTTATTGCTCATCAATCTTGAATTTATTATGTTGTAGGTGTTTTTATTACTAAAAGATCTTGAAAAACATGCATCAGGCCACCACCTCGTCTCTATGAAAATTATACTTTTAATATAATATTGAATAAGGAAAATCATCTTCATCTCAATAAAACATGCAGGCTTTCCCTCCAACGGAAAAGTTACATAATGCACCTCTTCAGTAAAATGTTTAGATTGATCAGTTTTCAGTTTTATTTTGTTTTATTAAACACAAAGAAATGTCTTTCAATTATACTTTCCTGAACAAACCAATTTATTAATTGGCATATAACCCAAATAATCAGTTAAACCAATTAAAAAAGACCCAAACTCATGATTGACAGTTAGAAATAACTAAATGTCAGTCTTGATTAAAATGTGATTAAATGCACAACCCTACCATGAAATAAAGTAGAATAACAGATGTGTCCATTTCCATGCTACCATAACTACCATACCATACTACTTTACTACCATAATTAAAATTATATGAACCATGCTATTGCAGTGCAAGAGCCTAAAGTTAAGTCCTACCCAAAAGAAATCCCACGTTTACAGACTCTCTTCTGTTGTAGGTCATCCCTCGTGTCTGCAGTTCACTCCGATCATGATGGCCGCTGTGAAGACGTATCGATGGCAGTGCATTGAATGCAAGTGTTGCAACATGTGTGGCACCTCCGAAAATGATGTGAGTGCGAGACTTTGTATATCGACTTTAATTTAATTAAACTCGGTAATTCTGGAGGGGTTTCCCAGATATCTAATATTATATATAGATGTTATCTATAATATAGATAATATTTTATATAAGCTGCCCCTAGTCTGTGTGCCCATATATTTTTATCCAGAAACATACATTAAATACATTTTGTTATTATTTTCTGGAAGTGAAAAGTTCATTTGTGTATATGGGGTAACACATTGACTTAAACATCCCTCGGGGAAACCCTGGGGTCCCTAGTACTTGTTGTGATTACACCAGAGTAATGAGCTGTTGTCCTAGGATCAGCTTCTGTTTTGTGACGACTGCGATCGTGGTTACCACATGTACTGTCTCAACCCTCCCATGGCAGAACCTCCTGAGGGTAAGAAAAAGACAATTCACCATGTGGCTTATTAAGAATGTTTGACTAATCACACTCTGTTCACTTCACTTCTCCTGAGCAGGGAGCTGGAGCTGTCATCTATGCCTGGCCCTTCTAAAAGATAAAGCCTCCATTTACCAGAATGCACCTCAGTCGTGATGTCTGCTCTCTTGCTCTCTCTCTGCAGTCTGTGTACCCCTCCAAACCCCATCCTCTGATAGTTTGAGAGCAAAAAGGGAAGTACAACTCGCCTCAGTTAATTTGACTCTCATACTGTTTTATGCACAGCCCCAGGACCACAGGTTTTTATTTCTCATTTTGCCATTTTAAACATGAAAAACATCTGGTTTTAACCTTGTTTCCCCCATACATAACTTAGATACATGTCCCTTGTTGTTTTCTGAAGACTAGTACAGAAATACCTGGTCATGGTTTGTTCACATAAATAAAAATGTAATATTTATATATTTCTATGGCTTATTGTAGCGTAAAATTGGGAAAAGTTATCATATAATATATTGGAAATGGTGCCCTCTTCAATATGGAACATTAAATCCATAGCTCATGTGTTATGGCACTGCTGAATAATTATTTATTTGTAATTACAGGATTTTAAAGATGATATTATTCAGTCATCCACTGCCATATTAATCAAAAATGGTCAGAGTCTTCAGTTATAACTTCAGTTATATTATATTGTTCAAAACAAAAACGTGATGATATCCACTCAATAGGTAACTTTTAAACTGTGGCACATATAGTGCACATTTTCATTTTGTGCAGATGAAGATGTGTTAAAGCTGATCAACAATATCAATATCAATTTGGTATTGCATTATTGATATGTTTCTCTATTATCCCCCAACTCAGTATCACAGCATTTATTTTTCAATGCTCTTTCCATTAGTGTTTGACAGTCTTTAAACTATGTTTAAAGGATGGATACATGTTGTAGATCAGCAGAACAGACCATTGGGAGACAGATCTCATCTGCTTTAATAACTGCTCTTGTGTACTACGCACAGTAAAGTTTCCAGACATGCCCTGTAAGTGTCTACTCATTTTAATAGCTAAATAGAAGCTGGTAAAGGTGTTGGGGAATGCTGTAATATAAATTAACCACAATATCATGTTCAAAAGCCAACTTACCTTATACAACTATACCATGGGTTATTTTCCCATTACAAGTATTTAGAGACAGTGGCATAGCCTAAAGCACATATCTGCTGTTTGTTTTTATATACATCATTATGTTCTGAAATGTCACTTCAATGTGGGACTTCATGAGAAACGGTCGCCTAGGTAATCGGCTTTTCAGGTGACTTGAACGACACGTAGCAAAGCTGTTAATATGGTGAAATACAAATGTTTGTTGATGAAACTTGAACAGTGAAAGCAATAGAGGACTTGACGCTGAGCTGATGTTACAGAAATGCCTGGCATCCAGAATACCCACTTCAATCCTTTACAAAGATGTGAGTCTGCTCACCAGAGAATCTCCCAGTTTTTCAAATGGGCATGATTGACAGGTGGATTAGTTAATCGGATACACATGGTCCGTCCATATTTGAAAAAAAGGAAAGAAAAAAAACAGTGTAGATTTCTGCAGAATCAAGGAGTGAAGCACTAAACTCTGTTAAACTGAGATGAGATCAATTTGTTCATGTTGGGCCAAATTTGAGTAATCTGTATAAAAAAAATACAGAGATCATTCTGGATTTGCCAGGCAAGTTATAGAATGCTGCAGTAAATGATTGTAGGTGATATTTTATTTGGGAATGTGATGGACTGGTTTGTTTGTTTTCTCCAAGAAAATAAATTCTAGCCTCAAATGTTTGATTTTGTTCCATTTTACTGAAATAAGTGGGATTTAGTGGTTGATTTAACACATTCTACCTTCATGCACAGGGGAGAAAACTATATTCCTAATGATAACTGATTTCAGAAGATATTTGCAATGAGATGAACAACTGATGAAGCAACAACCAAAGTCCAGTTTAAATATGCATTGAGAGGATTGTCGCATGGGTTATGCTTTTGGTGAAAGTTGGGAGAAGAGGGCTGGGTTTATGAGGCAATGAAGCAGTGTCAGGTGACACAGTGAACAGTGAAGCAATAAGGGGGTGTGGTAATGGGGGTAAAATATATCAAATTAGGATTAAACATACAAATTAAAGTATCAATTTAGAGAGTAAAAATAATCAGCTGAGCTAGTCCGCTAATTGAAGCCTCTGAATGAAGCTCAAAGGGAAGGTGAAACCCAAAGCAGGAGTCAGGGCAGCACCATGGGAGGGACCAAAGGGGAAGCAGGGAAGAGGATGAGGGGATTTTGTACACTAATATTACATTTATAAGAGACACTGGAAATGTATTTATATGTCCAGAAAATGTAATTGTCATGATTGTATTTGTCCACTAGATGGCAGCCAGTGATTCGCTAAAACCAATGGAGAAAGACATTCCAAGCTCTTATTGCACATTTTATTGCACTCAAAATACAACAGTCCTCTATGATTCAAGCAATCTCTAAAGCAATCAGTTTAACATTACAGCACTAGATATATATATATGAGGAAGCGTGCTGTTAATTCACAAGATTTAAAAAAATGAAATAAAACAAAACAGTTAACTTGACATAAAAAAAAAAAAAAACAATGTAAAAATGTGCCATGACTGGTCTTAAACAACATATTTAGTATTAAAGTCTTTCACTTGTGGATTTATCACTGATCCCCACACAAATGTTTACGTGCCACACTTTAATCTAGTGGGATTTTGGTATTACAATAAGTGGATAAACTATGACCATAAGATTATAACAACTGTTTCCTCAAGCTTTAATATACTTGAGCAATTGTATTTAACCCCATAAATAAATCAAATGTACAAGTAGAAATTTGCACTTTTAGTTGTACAAGGCTACAGTCGCTACTGAACATATTTACCTACAATACATTAAAGTGTTGTGTTGTAAACAGGATTAATTGTAATGTGTGTGTGTTTGTGTGTCACTAATATAATACTGAACAAACTCAGCTCAACAAATGTGTTCAAATCCATTCACCCAACAATTCACAAAATAACTCTAGGCTCTCTGATCTAGATCTGTTAAACTGCAACTTTCTCAAACATTCATAGTTTGTAAAATCTAATCAATACAAATACATGTATCTAAAACAATAGCCATAAAAATATTTTTTTCTATCTTGAACGTTATTAATAGTAGTGGCACCAAGACGTCCTTAAACATGCTTCAAAAGCCCCCTGTTTGTAGTGTGTTCTCCACTGAGCTAAAGAGCAGCAGTTTGCAGCATCATTCTGTCATATAACACATGTACAGTGTACACTACAGTTAAATGTGGTATTATTATTGCAGATTGTATGCAGCCCGTGGCTTCTTTTGTCCTGAAGCTTTGTGATAAAACATTTCACCAAAGTGCAAATTCAACCTTCAACAACTCCACAACAAACAATAGTAATATTTAAGTAATTATTCTAAGTCTAAGTAATACGATTTAAAGTTGTAAGACTTTTTGAAAACGGCATTCACTTCAAAATATTATTTTGTTTGTTAGTGGATCCACAGTTGTTTTTAATTAATTTTATGCAAAACTGGGGCACACTGTGCCCTCCACTACTCAAAATTGGAGTGAATCCCTATCTGTGCTTGGTATGTCATTGCTCCCTGCTGTACATTTAAAATACCAAAAATACCCACAACAACCACAGTTAAGTTACATTCAAATACAAGCACAGTAGTAGAGGCTAACGCCAACACAGTAATGTGTTTCAACTAATGGATTCAAATATGACTTAAGTCAATCTACTAAACATTCAAACAGGGCTTTGTGTTTTAAAGTGGTATCAAACTCACCAAAGATTATTCTTTAATATTATTCTTAAATAAATAAATAGCCTTTAAACTACACTTTTTAAAGTGCAGAAGAAAAAGAATTCAAACCATTAAGTGGCACTGAATATCATGTCATGTTTTTGGATGTTATCTTATGGTATTGTTATACTAAAGCTCAACTCGAGCTCAAGCAATTTATTGCTTCTCCTAGAAAACAAAAACCAAGAAAGGACAAAATATTCACTGGCAGAGATAGTTAGCTGTGTGCTTCTTTCTGTGCCCTTCACACTTTTGGTTTGGTCGTGTAGTGGTCCACGTTCCCCCACTGTCAGAGAATGCTTGATAGCAGATACAGAACAGCCCTGCCTTATTTGGCTTCAGGAAACAGCATCGTGGTGAGGGTGGTACTTGGCTTGGATGAGCCCTGACCCGGAGGTCTCACATCTGTCCAAAGAGGATGGAGCAGAGTAAGAAGACGGCATAGAGGAACATTAGACCAAAGCCCAGGCGGCGGTCCAGCTTCCAGTGGTTTAGATGTACACTCATTACCTGATCAGGAGCACAAAATACACAATATTTGCAATTCAAACTTAGAAACAGTTCCTGTGTAACAAGTCATTTTAACTAGGAATGAGTAGCAACTCACTGTCAGTAATACAGAGGCCAACAGCAAGATGACTGAATAGACCAGTCCTTTATTATTGATATGAACCTGAAACACAAGACAACATCAATGCTTCAGCCACAGCCTGCAACTGCTAAGCGCTAACACTGAGCACTTACCACTGATCCATGGTCCACCACCAGGGTGCGCAGTGCCCAGGGGAAGCCCAGCCCCAACAGGATGTCAAAGATGTTACTGCCGATGGAGTTGGACACAGCCATGTCCCCCATCCCTATAAGAGACAGCATGAGCTAAGATAAAGAAGAGACTCGCAGCACCAGTCATAACAGGTTATACTTTACCTTGTCGTGCCACAATCAAACTGGCCATGCAGTCCGGCACACTGGTCCCTGCTGCCAGGAACGTGATGCCCATAATGTAGTCTGGGATGTCCAGTGTGGAGCTGATGATAGTGACCTGAGAGAATACATCTTTATGATTAATGTTTCATGTGCTCCATTGGGTTTTTGTGTCCATTGATTACCATTGTGCTCATTCAAAAAATGAGACCTTTATTCTGCGAATCTTACCATCCACACCATGAGGTAGGAGAACACTGCAATCCACAAAGTGGAGGCTACAAAGGTGACCATGAACCATCGGTGCCATCGTGGCTGAAGGCAGTTGGGCACAGTGCAGTAGAGCAGAACACCCAGAGGCCACGTGGTCACCCACTTCACTCTTGCACCGCAGCCTCCTGCACAGGGGCATGACATCATCTCATCAGACGTATGCCTCTCTGGCTTCATGTCCAATATATGAACATTCTGTTACCTGGAATATGCCAAGGACTGAAGATCCCATCATCCTCCTCTTCCTCAGGGTGACCTCCCTCTGCCCCCTGTTTCCCTCCAGACTCTGTGTCTCCGACTTGGGAGCGCCCCCCTCCATTCTCCAGACTGTAGGAGGCGGTCCTCTTTACACTGCTGCAGCTGGATGTTCGTCTGGACCCTGGTCCAGCTTCATCCCTCTGGCTCTTGGAGTTCCGAATCAGCCTCTGTCTCTACCAATCACAGGAGACAAATGTGCTTTACTATGTGTCTGGTCCAGTGGTCCAGACTCAGATATGTCTGACCGTACTGACTTCACTGATGAGCATGCGTCCTGCCATAGTGAGTCGAGTGCGAGGGGAGAAGTGCGGAGTGATCATAATGCGCAAGCCGGCCTCAGAGAAGGACAGTTTGTGAGGGTTCAGGATGAGCAACTCATCCACCATGACCACAGGGCCAGGCTCTGCTCCATGACTTTGAGCTGTTAGACAGACACAAACAGTTAAGACGACAGTTATGAAGCCTCAAGTCTGTCCTTAAATTACCTTTATTCAGAAGCACAATGGACGTGTTGATAGCAGCTGCCTCATCCACCATCTTGTCATCTCGTGTCTGTTCAGACCTGGAGCAGCACGGCACTGTGTTTTGGCACCGGCGCATAACAAATGCTGAGATCGGGGAATTAAATCTGCACAAGTCATAGACACTGCTGAGATTATCTTTTTTAAAAACTCAAATATAATAAGTAGGTTCTGTTACTTACTTCATGATTATTATGTAGATTCCATACAATGTCATGAGCAGAATAGACTCCCACCTTTACAACACAGAATATATGTTTAGTACATTCTTGAGGTATGGGTTAATCCATAGATTAGAATGAGGTCCAGACATGCACATCAGCAGATTCCCATCTCATGCATTGTGAGTTCTGTTTCCAGAGGAACGGAGCTGAGGTGGAATAAGGTGAAGCCTTGGCTGGCTAAACTGACTGAGAACTTAACCTGTACATCACTAATGAATGCTGTGGACACAAATAAATCTTTAGTTTCATTAAACCAACTGAAAGGCACAAACTTTTACTCAGCTTTGAACCCAAACACATTTCAGAGGTGTGAATCTCAGTGGCCTTTAGAGCACATAAATAAACTCTACAAACAGAAACATTAAACTGTCCTTTGGATTCTTACGGTTAAATACGGTTTATGTTTTTATACACAAATGACAGAAAGCTAAGAGGTTTTCACTCTGCTACCACATATGCAGCATATATGATACAGTATAATACAAATTAAACTCACCAGACCACTCTGTCGTCATAGATGACCTGTGGAAGGATCAGAGACTTTAAAACAAGGAACATCTTAAACACAAACTACAGTACCGGTAATGTTTTACCAGGATGAGCGTGAGCACAGACAGGATGTAGTACATTGAATCTCGAAACAGAGACCACCAAGTTAGAACCACAGTCTGAAATCAAGAGTGGTGAGAGTTCACAGCTCACATTCTGATCAGATATTATGAGTGCAGCTGGTCTGTACCTGTCCTGCGAAGATCCCGCTGAGGCCGATGATGACAAGGATGTTGAAGACAGCTGAGCCAACGATAGTGCCCACTCCCACATCCCCCTTTGTGATGAACACACCTATGTACAAGGACAGTGTCATGGACAGCACCATTCATGTATTCATCTAAACATGTGAGCAGAGCTTGCAGCTATGGGCAAAAAGGCAAATTATTCACCATTAGTGTGAACAGCATCTAATGCAACAGGATTCAGTGTGCACCAATTGAAATTACAATTTGATTGGTTACAATTAACAAATTGTGACGGCAGCAATTGTACAGTCTTCTGTAAACTGCAAACTAATCCATTTCCGCATGATCAAAATGTTTTGTCTGAGAAGTCTGTTTTTAACATCTGTCTGATTTATCAGCTAAAACCTTTTTTCTATTTTTTTTATTAATTTGAATTAATCATTGTATTTAAATAGCACCTTTCAAGACACCCAGATTGCTTTACAGTTCATTGTTCATTCACTCCACACTCAATGGTAGCAAGCTACTATTGTAGCCACAGCTGCCCTTGGGCAGACTGGAGGAAGTGAGGCTGCCAATTTGTGCCAACGACCCCTCTGGCCACCACCAACACTCATACACACTCCACTTTCTTACTAGGCAATGTAGGTATCTTGCCTAAGGACACAATTTTCTTAACAAGTTTTTGTCACTGATGCCCCACTGTGGCACCCGGTGTTCTCAGCGGTCTCCCTTCCAAGTACTAACCCTTGCTTAGCTCTTAAGATCTGACAAGATCAGGCTTTGACAAGCTGGTATTTTGTATTAACATAAATTAAAATCTAAGTAATTGGCATCTTAAGTATTGGTGTGTCTGCTAAACCTGCATTAAAAATGTGGTACAACTTAAAACTCAATAAATTTTTTAGGTACTGCAACAATTTGTGGGTACTGTAGGTTTAAGGCCTGTGTGCCACTGTTCAAGGTGTATATGTATAATGCTGATCAAACAAATGACAAACTAATGACATTAGCAAAATGTGATTGTACAAAACACACAACATATACCAATCAGAGAAGTAAAAAGCTCTGGGGCTGAACTCCCTGCTGCCATAAATGTGGCCCCAGCAACATCTTCACTGAGCTGCAGGTTCTGTCACATCAGGAAAAACAATCAAAATATCAGGTGAGTGAAATTTTCCACAAAAAAACTTAAATGTATTAACAGCTTAGTGTAGCAAAACTTGCCTCAGATATTTTCTCAAGGGAAGGGACGAAGTAATCATCGCAAACAATGGCCAGGGCATAAAACATGTAGATGGCCTAGAGATAAATAACAAATGTCTACTGAACAAAGCTTCAAACACACCAACAATATGTTAAAGCCTCTTACACATAGAGCATGCAGGCACACAGCCCCATTCTTCCGCTGTTCTTTTGTGAAGATGTCCTCTGGAAACTCATGGATGGCTGCAGACACACAGATATGATTTGAACAATATGATATTTGATTATGTGTCTGTGGTTTTAAATGTTAAATGTCGTCTCTTGAAATATTTATCATATGTATTTGTTTCATTGATTTGCTTCTTTTTATAGACATCTCAGAGACATGGTACAGCCCACAATCCTTCTGGAGAGAGAGAGAGAAGACATTCAGCTACCTCCTGTTCTGTCCCCAGTATATAAAGAGGAGAATGTGTTAATGACAACCTCTATAATAGTTCATCTG
Source organism: Boleophthalmus pectinirostris (assembly GCF_026225935.1). Classification (NCBI taxonomy): domain Eukaryota; kingdom Metazoa; phylum Chordata; class Actinopteri; order Gobiiformes; family Gobiidae; genus Boleophthalmus; species Boleophthalmus pectinirostris. The sequence continues at coordinate 23,244,162 of NW_026571018.1, read as the reverse complement.
ACACCAACAGAGACGGGAATCAGATCTGCTCGATTTTACAACTGGGAGGGTGAGCAGAGTGAATATAAAGTAGTGGGGAGAGGAAGGCTATAAATAGCTGTAGTGCTGTGAGACAACAGTGGTCGGTGAGCTCACAATAAGCCCAGAGCAGAGCAGAGCCGGGCACAAATGAACAGCAGAAAATGAGGAGCAGGAGAATGGGGGTCCAATTATATATTAACTGACAAAATGAACTTGAGGAGAAAGTATAGACCTGAAATATTCTATTCAAATGTTGCGTAACACTTTTGTTTTCAAAGTGACTGTCGATTAGACAAGTGGTTTTGCTCCAGGTTTGAGGGCAGATCAAATGCACATATCATTGTGAATATTGGGTTAATTAATAAATCCATGGTATTTTACACTGAAAAGAGTGATCATTTTAATTGGATTAATTGGGCAGCCCTAGTCCAATATTTGAAATCTATTTGAAAATGCTTCATTTGAGAACTATGGAAATAGTTTTAGTTTGGAAAGAAGACTTGCACTACTCAATATCTTAAATTAACAAGAATTCACAATAACTTGTCAAAGTCATAGTCAAGTCTTGACTAAAATTATTTATACACTAATTTCTTGTCCTTATGTAGCACTGAGGTTCAGGTAAGGCATCTGACATAAACACCAGACCATTTAGTGTGATAATTTGAGGAAAACTTGTCCTCACTGTGGCAGCTGTCATAGATTCACAGAGCTGGTGTGGTAAGTCTCCACGGCTTAACATGTAAACTTTGGTGTTATCTAACGACACAAGGACTGATCCTGCTCTCAGGACATCTGCGCTGTGTCTGAGGATTACTCTTCACCTTTCTCTTGTCTCATTTTTGTGAAAAAGAGTCTTAGCCGGGCTCACAACATAAGGTCCAGGTCCAGCGATCATGCACATGCACAGGCCGACGCTTCCTGGAGTCGCCGTGGTGAAGACAGTTGCTATAGCGACCCTCTCCCTGGGGGCAGTCAGCTTTTTGCGATGGGTGGCAGTAGGACGCCATAGACCAGGCAACTGCAGGATTGGAGGGAAAGGGGAGGTGGATCTCTGTTTCCCAGGGTTTGAGTTTATGAAAAATAAAAAAATAGAAGTGACAGCCGCCCTGGACTGTAATGTCTAAAAATATTTATTTTTCCCTACAACCCTCAGGAGAGATCTGAGAGCCAGGGAGGGAAAAAACACCACACTAGATAGAGGACTCCAGCAAGACTAACTGGACTGGCTTGAAGTTCAGACATTTGCTTTGCCAGAAATCCAAGTCCATATTTCAATGGAAGATGAATATTAAAAATGTGTACAAATAATTAGTTACCTACTTTAGACGTAATACATAGAGATCCTACATCCACAGGCAATAATGGTTTTGGTATGACATAAGTTTACATAATCTGACAACACACAATTATAGTCCAAGCAACATGAGAAGACCAGACATTTACCTGTAAAGTTTATATTGAGAGGAGGAACACTGAACACTGGAAAATAGAGTATTTATTAGATTGTGCCTGTGAGGTTAAAAGCCCCCACAAAGTACAGTAGAGTGAGTGGGGGGAGCAGAGTGGTGCTATTGATCTAAGTCTGATATGAGTCCAGCTTTTTTATCGAGCGCTCACGAATCACAACCACAGCGCTGCACACAACGCACTAAGGCCAGGTATAAGCTGAATGTTTCATGAGGAATCCAAAAATAAATATTTCATTCAGGGTGTAATGTAAATTCAATTATGCATTTGTCTTTGATTCTCATCCCTTTGAGGCACTTTGAATGTAGCTCAGATTAAACAGCAGCAGGCTTCACTCTATGTGTTCGGTCAATACTGACGCTTGCAGCACAGAGCTCCAGCCACTGAGACTACAGCCTCTTCTACCAACTGTATGAGGGTCCATAGAACCTCGAATATGGTCCTTTTCCATAAGGTTTATTTGAGATACATATCTAATGTAAAAAAAGTAAATCAGTCAACAGTGTTCTCCAGTCTGCTCCAAGACCTCAGCCCATGCTCCAAAATAAATCTGACCATGTCTCAGCCACACAAGGCCTTTCACTGACATCATATGGACTCATTTGCACACGCCTCTCTCCTGTGCTATTTTTAGGTCCTGGTTTGCACTTTTCATGCTTGAAAGACAGAATTGTCGGGTTTCAAAATTTAGCATTCAGTTGCTTAGCAACAATAGCCATGTCAGCTGAAGGCGGGTCTCCATCTTGTTAAGCAGAGAAGGGATAAGAGAGAAGGAGCCGGGGGCTGATGTTACTGTCCAATCCCCAGATAATATCCTGAGGTCCAGCGCTGGCGTTTAATCACACAGATTATGTAATCACCATCAGCTGCTGTGGAGACGTGTCCGACATGCACCCACAGCTCCTACATCTCCTACTACTTCTACAGTACTTACTGCTCCTACATCTCCTACTACTTCTACAGTACCTACTGCTCCTAGAACTCCTACGACTTCTACAGTACCTACTGCACACATAGGTCCTACTAATTCTACACCTCCTACTGCTCCTACAGCTCCTATTACTCCTGCTGCTCCTACTGTTCCTATAGCTCCTATTGGTCCTATTACTCCTAAAGCTCCTATTATTCCTACTGCTCCCACTGTTCCTACTACTCCTACTACTCCTACTACTTGTACTGGTCTTAGTAATTTTTTATTTTGTACAACTACATTTACATATGTGCAAATGGAGCAGTACTAAAAAATAAAAGTGGGGACTGGTGCAGACAAAGCCTCTCTGATATGATATGAAAATACAGGGTTACTAAACTTTATTTATGGTGACAAATTCTTATAGTGTACCTGAATAAAGTCATTTTTCTCCTTGAACAAAATGAATAATAAAGCTGTCAGTTCTGATAGATGCTGCTTGTAGAGCCACTTAATCAGCATGGGAACCAGAGGAACACGCTTCTGTTTATGGTAGTCAGTTGGCTACAAGTCTTTTTGCTTTACACAAGCCTGGAGCAAAGCAGAGGCCATCAACTTGAGCACATCTAATCTGTGTTGTTTGTCTATGAACTGTGATAGAGCATGCTCTGTGACCTTTCCTTCACCTGCAGGGGACAGGCTGCACCTGTCTATACTGTTGCTCCATATAAACACACTGTGCAGTGTCCAAAGGCACAGGGCACACACGCAGCGTCATATACTGCGCTATATGTATGTGTTTGGGTCTATCGATATCAGGGTGTGTATATAACAGTGTGTGTGGGTCACCTGCTCGTGGCTCAGCCTCGCTCTGGTTCAGGCTCTCCTCTGATTGTAGCAGCTTTCGACTCCAGTGCTGCTCCGCTCTCTCTCTGCTCTCTGGAGAAGAATTGGTGGTTAATTTATTTCATATACACCTTATGCAAGAGCTGCTGTTATAGACTGTTTTTAGTGAATACTACACACAAATCACTGCACAAGAGGGCAGGTGATTTGAGACAGCACAGAGATCACAAAGAGGGAGGATCTTTCAGGCTGACTCAGCCTTACCCTCTCTCCAGTCAGTAAGGCCTTCACCAGCTTCTCTATCCCTGTCTGCAGTGTGGGCCTCACCGCTATGGCTGTAGAGTTTCTTTGTAGCTCACAACACAATCAGTGTGTGTGGTGAGGGCAGCGCTGAGCTGAGCTTTCATGTCGTGGCATCAAGAGCAGTGTCTGAAATTCAAATGTGCTGTCGCCACAGATGGCTCTGCCCACTTTCGCACTTAAGAGCGGGCGCCTGTCACCTCCAGCTCATCTCATTACAGAAAGCAAGAAAATCTCTCTTCTTCTTACCACCACACATAAATGACTGGGGACATGTCCTATGGAATATGACTTGTAGGGATATGTGTTGCCATCAAGACTGATAATACAGATATATTATTGTATATCATGAAGGAAAGCAAATTCATTTACTAACCTGGCTATGCATCAGACTTGAAATTATCCCAAATTTGACTTTTTATAAAGCAATTATTTGACTTAAGTCAATATTCTTATCACTGAGACAGTCATAACTGAAATACTGCAGTAAAACAGATATGACATGGACTCAAAGTTCACACAATGCATATGTAAAAAACAAGCTTGTAGAAATATGCTGCTTTAGCTTAAGACATATTTTTCTTATGGAACATGCACAGACTATAGACCATTAATATAAAGAAAACATGTTTCCATGTTTCCCAACAGCATATTCAACCCATGGGTAAATGGTAAGTGCTGCCCTAGTGCTGACAGAGTACAGGTTCAGAGTAGCTGTGAGCAGATGACAGTGTTTGTGTGGAAATATCCTAATCGTCTCCACAGGCTGTGAATGAGCAAAGCAGTGTAAATAACTTAAGTCTGTATTTATCTGAGGACACGAGTGCGAAGACTGTGTCTGCGCTGCTCACTGTCAACCGGCCCCACACTGACAACTGTTTAAACATTTTTAGAAACACAGTGATGTGAAAAAGCCCTTGTCATGAGTCAGCAAAATATTTAGATTCCTCCAAATGGACAGAGCCTTTTTCTGGGCTATTTAAAGAAACAGCTGATAACAGTTGGGAACTTGTCTCCCAAAGAGAGAGTTTAGGAAATGTCATTGTGCCTCATTGACTGGACAAACCGGCTCCTTTGGGTGCAGACACCTCCATGGGGGCCATGCAGGTGAGCTCCTGTAACACGAGCCATTACTTTCTCATTTGGGAAAACAGTTCAATACGGCTATGTCCTGTTTGGGTTGTCATTACATTTCATCTGCACTGTTATATGTGTATAGTCTATTTGAGATGATATTTCAACATTTTGACACCAAATACCAAATCATTAATCTAATAATAAAAGGCCCTATAAGTCAATATGCTCTACCTGAAGCACTGATTTAGTTCTTCCACATCACAATATTTGTATATCGCTCTGTAGAAAATTTTTGCAAAAATCACAACTTTTAGATCTTTAGAGTTTACATAAAAATGTAGGCTACTGTGTGAAACCACTGATATCATGTTACGTAAGACTGATGATAACCAATGATACCTCTTGTGTTGTAAACAGCAGAAGACATAGTGTATGTGATAAAAGTAATAATAGCAGTAATCATTTATGAGAGCCTGACCTTTACAGCCTTGGTCCACGCACACACAATTTGAAGTAGTATTATTAAAAAAAGGTGGGTTTGAAGTGTGAAGTGAGGTAGAAAAATCAAATGTCACTCAGTCTCTGGCCGATAATAACAAAGGAGCAGATGTACAGATGAGTCACAGAAGCAGAGTGTGACCCCATCGACAAAGGTGAGAGCAGGATAACGAGCTCAGGACTGATACTACAACACACCGCCGGGGCAGTCATTAAGAAGCATCTATAGAAATCTATGGTGAGTTAATATATGCAACAAACAGTAGTAGTGAATCAATGAGCACTGTGGGATTTGACAGTAGAGATGTGTCTGAGAGTCAGAGGCTTTGCACAATATAAATAAAAATACAGTTTAAAATGAACTAATTGTTGAGTATTAACGTAAAGTGATCACCAATATGCCCACTGCACAGCCTTGTGGATAGCCTGGGTAGAATTAGTTGTATGTTTTACAACAAATTATGGATTAAACCAATTACCACAGTAAATGAGCCTGAGTCCAGCATTATAAGGTGCCTATTGCTATACGATAACTCAAAAAAAAAGTTTTTGATACTACTATAACAACAGGTTTATTTCATTTTATTTATCACTGCTGATCTTTTTTTTTTTTTTTTTTTTTTTTTTTTTGTAAATGTATCCGACTAACTGTATTGACAAAATATCTATCCTATTGTATGCCTATTGAGTAGCAGTTGAAAAAGTAGGCTAAGTACTCCATGTATATAGCATTGAGCGATTATGTGTAAAAGAGACAGAGGATCGCGCTCTCACCTGGCCCCCGGAGGACCTGAAGCTGTGCGAGCCAAATAACGGCGAGCAGCCCGACTCCGCAGCAGCACAACCGCTGGAAGGGCCGCCGGTGCCTCCCTGCAGCCGATCTCATGTCTCAGTCGGCAACATATTCTCCACAAACATATGGTACTCGCTTTCTCACGCTTGTTAGTTACTTTCCCTCCAAACGCAGTTTCGCTCAAATCAAACCACCACCAATGCCTCCAGCAACAGTGACTTGTTCTTTCCCAAGTTGTGTTAAAATCTTCGCAAAGACAGTCCTGGTCGTTCCGTTGAGATCTAGCGGTGTTCTACACGAAACTTCCCCGGGTCCGAGTCAGTCAAATCGGGCAGAGACGCAGAGCTGCCCCCGGTCTTCTTCATGTGTGCGGTCCGAAAGGTCAGTGGAGAAACCTGCGAAACAGCAGCAACAGGAGGAGACATTCCTCTCTCTGGTGCGCCTCGGCCGCTCTCCTCCACTGTGCTTCAGTCACCAGCAGGGGGCGACACAAACGTCACCTGTACAGCATGGGACCTCCGTGACGTCACAGCCCCTTAATAAGGTAACAGGTTGCACCCATTAGCGCCTGAAAGCACCCTCCTAAAATATCGTTATTCTTGCACAGTGGAAAGACAGTTAAATATGTGAAGGAGAATTTTGCCTTTATGTTGATGATTATTATTTCAATAGGCTATTTATTGTTAATTTACCTGAGCTGTTATTACAGTCGCAGGATGAATTATAAACACATAAAACACTTTTAAATTGATGCCTATAATAATGTTACCGAACTGAAGATGTTTAATATTCACCGTGATGCTAATGCCTTGCAGCTGTTGCTTTTCTTGTGTCCATCTCCTGCAGGCAGCTCTCTGCAGGAGCAGATTTTGAAGCTTGCCTACTCCTGTGAGCTCCACTCACACAGAACAGCCCCTCAAACGCTTATTATAGGAGTGTTATTATAATACGCAAGCATAAACAAGTGGACAGCTGATTGTGATGGCCCAAGTCCAACATATATGACATAACAGTAAATATGATAACAATTTCAAACATAGTTATTATCAGTGACAACTGTAGGCTTTGAAAACTGTCAAATGTCACCGATATTTTATTTTTCTTTCTTTACTTTACACCAAAATCAATTGAATGCTTGGATAACCATTAGAAAGAATAATAAAAGTCAATTATCTATGGCCATCAGGTTTCTTGGTGATTTGGCGTATGTGTGTATCAAAAGTAAATTCACCCAGGTCAAAACGTGTCAGAACCATTCATACCACATCAGCCTATATTGTGGGTAATTTTGAGAGCAGCATTTGGTTTCTTTTAGCATATGCAGTACATCAGTGGAGTGTAAAACAGCAGACACTCTTCGGTTCAGGCTGTGCTGGTGTCATGAAGTGCCCATGTCCATTGAAAACACATGTAATTCTTCTGGTAAACTCGCGCCTCACATAATGACACATGGACAAACTGTGTCTGTATTTACACTACGGGCCCTGTGTTTGTAACAGAGAGCTCCCCTGAAGACTCCAGTCCCAAATAAAGCCATGGAGCAGGGCACTGTTCCTCCAGCTCTCCTCCCATTGTCAGAGCCCTGGAGATGAATTCTGTGTGCAGTGTTTACGAAGAGCTTCCAGATACACAGTCCTGGGAAGTGTTAGTATGATGTTGTCTTTGGAAAATATCTTTGTGTTTTATCAAGAGGAGCTGTGGTCTACCTCAGTTTAACCATGTGAAAGAAGCACTAAGATGGACTGTTCTTGTAATCTTAAAATATTAAAACTAAAACAATAATTTCATTCAGGTCACAAAACACAAAACGGAGGTCTAGGTGATTTTTCAAATGAGGGTCCACCACTTGCTTGTCTCTTTGGAGATAATATTGCTTGGAATGTTGGAATGTTCCACAATATGGCATTTAGCTTATCTATTCCCGTGGGACTGAGCAAGTGAAACCACCAGGCCAAGTTTCAGATCAGGTCTGTGGAGAAGTGAGATCGCTCACAAACTAGTGTGCAACAAACATTTAACTGAAAGAAAATGCAAGACAGATAAGTTAAATGTCATATTGTGAAGATTCCAAGCAAAGCAATAGCCTCTCCTTGTAGACAGGCAGGTGACGGATCCGCCATCTCAAAAGTTACACAGTGCACCTTTAAAAGTGAATAAACAACCCAATATTGTTCTCATTTTCGACAAACTCAAACCATACAGACTGACACCACTCATCTATTTTTATCATCAATATTATTATTATTCATATTTCTTCATCTGATCACTTTCCCTCACATTGTGGAAGTTGGGAGACCAAGGAATACTTCATGTGCCACAAAACCAAGTTATGTGCAAACAAAGACAAAAAATGCACTCACTAAGCAGAGTAACGTACATTACATTTTCAGGTAGGCACAGAAATGTATAACCATAATAACACTTCAGTCAATGCTGATCAGATGCACTTTTTAAGGCGTACCTAATGGTGTTAAGACTGATTTTACATAGGATATATTTTGCAATTTGGATCATGGAAAAAAATGAACTAAATAAAAAGTTGTTGCTCCTGGTTCACATTTCTTCCCCTCACTAGAGAATCCATATTTGCATCATAAATAAGTTACTTTTTTACATACACGCACACACATACAAAGAGAGCTTGGAAGTTGGTTGGCACATTCTCATGCTTTGACCAGCCTAATACAATCGAATTTACTATACAGGAGACAAAGTTAAACGGCTTGTATTGCGCACCATTTTAAATTCAGGAGCCAGAACTTCTTGGTCTGCATATGTATCCTGTCAGTCCAGCTATACATACTTCAACACACAAATAGATCAATAAGTTGATAGATCTGATATATCTTATTATGCTGGTACCAAGTATTCACAGTGACCCTTGAATGATTTTGTACACAATTTTGGCATCTCTTTGTTGAAGTCAGTTGGATTCACAAAAAGCTGCCAGGACTTTTGAGTCTCTTTTTGTTTTTGTTGGCACTGAGAATAAAACACCTCTAAGTTGGACACAGAAAAGGTGAGGTAAGGTGGTGTAAAGGTAAGACAGGCCACCTCGCTGTATTAAGCAGTTACCTGGACAATCCTAAATATAAGTTCAACAAAAAGTGGCCAGTCCAGCATTTACAAAAAGTGCAGAAATGACATTAAACACACACAACAACACACATTTTGGGGTGGTAAGAGATTTGCCCTCAGTGCTACCACACATCACTAGAGACACTCGCCAAACATTGAGTTAAATAAATAATCTGAATTTCACTATCAGTCCCATGTGTTGCATTTAGACACCTAAAGCTATGTGCCAGCTGAGGGAAAAGCTGCCTAGTGGCATGTCTGTGGTTCAGGCCAGCAGATCTCTACAGTATGGCTGCTACAATAGTGAGGTTTAAACAGCTACAGGCGATACTGCTATTATCATCTGTGTCTATTTAACAAATTGCTGGATAAAAGCATGCATCCAGTTACATCCCTTATTTTCTGGATTTGTACATTTCTCCCTAAAAGTCCAGTTAAATACAGTACTCTTTGACACAGGGCGGAGATCAGAGCTCACTCTGAGCCCAGTCAGTAGCGTCACTACATCCTCACACACTGATCCCCAATATTTTATATTCAAGCCCACCGCAGAACATACCAACACTATGCACTCTTCACATATATTTAGATATACTGTATATACTGTCTATATACACTTTTGGTCAATTCAAAAGACACCACCACACATGCTGTAAAGTGTCTTAATTACCACATTTTCTGCAAGTGCTAATGAGCCCAACTTGATCAAGTATTTGAAGCAGTTACAGTATGAGATGCACATTCACTCTTACACACACTTACTAAGAGAAGCACTCGGACAGAGCATACTGCAGCGCACAGCTGCACAGTGGTCAGTCCATGAAGGTCACAATGTCTCATTGTCTTTATAACAGATTTGCATACTTCCTGCCGACAGGCAGGTCCGGGTTCAGGGTATTAAAAGAACACAGGGTTTGTATGTGTCCAACCATTACACACAGTGTCACTGTGGAGACTGCTGTTGTTTTGCATGTTTCTGATTGGTGCATGTGGCTAACAGCGGCTAACAGGGCTTGTTGACGTTGCACAGGAGCTCGGTGACTTTGATGAGGCGGGCCACTGTGCTCTGAGACTCCTCCTGCAGCCTCTGGTTGTTCTGTCTGAGGCTCTGCACCTCAGCCTGCAGCACGGCCTTGTCCTCCTTCTCCTGTAACACACACGCACAAAACAACAGCTGTCTCTCAGAGGGCTGTGGCAGGACACGGCAGTGACAGAGCTCCAGAGGAAGAAACACACGGACAACAGGTGTAGTGAGGAAATAACTGGCCACAACCAGTGCACAAGTCTCCCGGGTTTATTAGTGACAGTCATTATTGTAAAAATAATGGTATTAGCCAGCTTCACAGGTGCATTTGACATCCACACGTAACTTCACAGACATATAAGGTTTCACTTGAATGATGCTGAGATCATTGGGCTGCCACTGCACATTCAGTAGATTCATAAACACGATGAGTGAGTGGGGGGTGGAGAATGAGCATTTGTATAGTGTTGCATAGTTCCTGTTATTGTTTTCTGGAGGCATAAGGCACAGTAATGGAGTATGCAAATTCTGAAAGGATTATTGGATGTAGTCACATATGTCCTCAAAAGAAAACATGAATGCAGGAGTGAGATTTCAACAGGACAGTACTTTCACATTTAAATACATTTAGACTCAATATACAGTATTGCAATATTTATATCATATTTACAAATGTCAGGAGACAATATAAACAATTTACACTATTTGTCTCTGCTCTGACTGGAGTTAAAAATAAATATCACAATAAAAAAGTGTTCATGAAATTTAGAGCACCTTTTGCAGGTCGTCCTGCAGCTTCTTCAACATGGACTCAAGCTGTGACACCTTCTCCTCCAGGTGGCCCGGAGAGTCACTGCAACAAAATCACAACAGTCTTACTAAAGGCCCACTTCACATTTGAAGATGCGAATACATTTACATTAATCTAAACTCCTGCACCCTCTGATGTGATTGTTACAAAGTGCCCTACACAATTTCCTTGATTGGTTGAACCATCCATCACAATGACAGACTCAAGAGCTCAGAAGAACCATGTCCGGAGCTCTGTAATTCTCAGAAAACAAGCAGCATGTATGAAGCAAACATCATCTGTACAAGAACTTTATCTACATGGAGTATTGGTCATATGCTCGATTGAGGTTCAAGTAATCACCACAAAAACTGCACAAGCAGAAAATACCACTTCATACCCTTGTCTGGGAGAGACAAGCAATAGTTTTTAATTAATTAGGCAATGCACATGGCATTAAATGATCCAAATACATAAATATCGAATAGACCAAAAATTGTGTCAGATCTGTAAATCAATATCCCGCCACTTACCTATCCTTTGAGTCCCTTTGTTTCCCATCTGCTTGATCTCCTGATTGTGATGAATCACTGCCTTTACGATCTGCAAAAAGGACACAAGTTATAAACAAATGAATAAAAATGCACTAAATGTGGTAAAGAGTGTTGAATGCAGGTTCTAACCCTCTCGTGAAAGGGCCTCCAGGATACTGCGGCAGGCTGTGGCCAGGTCTGCAATGGACTGCCACTCCTCTTCAGTCGAGTCTGTCGTCTCTGAGAGGACTGCAAGGGAAGAGGACATGTTAATCACCGTACCAACAGTACAAGTATAAATATAAAGGTGCACTATGATGTAACATTTTGGTGGGGTCAGCTGCCTGCTGTTCACCATGGAAATGGTATAGCTTTGACTGAAGTGCTTCATAGTTTGGAATTAAACACATTTATATCGCATACAAAAAACATACATTCTAACAATGAGCAGATCACCAGAACAGTGTAATTTGACCTGATGACATCACCTGTTTCCATGGAAATAAATTAGATAAGTTAATGCCATACTGTCAAACATTCTAGACAAAGCAATAACATCCCTCCATTTGAAAAGCTACACAGCATCTTTAACTCACATCCACTAACATACTAGTGTAACTGCAGTGTACTACAGTCATGGCACAACTTGACATGAGAACAGTAACAATAAGTCTCCACAAGATGGCAGTATTGCTTTACATACTCTGGATAACCAAGGGAGTACACTATAAATTATGAGGACCTTTAATAATTAATTGTTTAGTGTGTGTTTCACTCAAAAGTAGGTATGATGAAAAGTGATGAAAACATTTTTTTAAAATTACAAAATGAATGAATTAATAAATAAAGAGATGAATAATTAATTAAATAATGCTTTATAATTGTACTAAACAAAGAGACAATTCGTCTGATAAAATACAACATTAACAAAAACAATAAAATAATGAATAAAGATTTATTTATTAATGTTTTTTTATGTCTAATATCCAAAAAGCATAAGCATATTTTTTCTCCCACACTGGATGGCACAGTATATGTAATGGTGCTACAACATAACTGCCCCACAAACATCATAAGAGTTTTGACAGAGCATGTGCTCATGAGGTGGTTAAATGATGAGGATGGTACAGTCCCAGCAGAGGAGCACCAGATGGTGAAAGAGGGGTTCCTTAATTTGGGGCTGCCTAACTCCACCCCTCCCACCACCCATCTGTCCTGCTTTTATCTGGGTGCTGGCAGGGGGTAGCAGTGGAGCAGGCCTTGTATTAGATTAGTGGGACAGGGGAAGTGCACATAAAAGAAAAGGACAAAGAGGTAGCACCACACGATAATAAGCAGAGGTTTAGAGCACAAAGATTGGAAAAGAGGAATTTCTGATTTAAATTGATCTGTAAACATGTGTAATTGTTTAAAATCTGCATCACAATAGAGGAGTCAGCTGTTGAGACACAATGAGATATTTGTTGGAAATCCATCAGATATCCTCTGGGGTACATGGGTATAATCAAAATAATATCTTTTTTTGTTCAAGAATTGTGGCACAGAGGGTCAAAAGCCATCATTTTTGGTTCAAGTAACAGGACAGTAAAATGCATAAAGAGCAGTAAAAATACAGTGTTACTATATTAAGGTGCTCACTTTTTGTGATGGAGTTGTGAAGACTCAGGGCTCGTGAATTCCTTTCAGCTCGGTCAATACATGACATCCGAGTGAGAGAACCGTCACTGGCAGAGGCTTTGTCATCTCCAAAGTCAGTCCCCAGAAACTAAAAACAAACAGGGAATAAAGAAATGTAAATAAACAAGAAAATACAACTGTTCTTTAATCATTCATTTATTAATTAATTTATGTATTTATTTATATTCAGTCTGTCACCTGCTCCTCCTCCAGTGGGACTTTAGGTTTGACGGCCAGAATCAGATCAGGGGTGGCGTCTCTCAGCTCTCCCACATTCTCATAGATGTGGTGGTCAATCTTCAGAGGGTCATTATCATATACATCACTGCAAAATTAAAAATACTATGTTACATATAATAGTGTATATGATATAATATGGTTGACACAGTCTGGGATTTGTTTTGGAGGGGTGGCGGGTATGTAATTCACTTGACATATAATAAAATGTCTTAATCATTTATTGTGGAATAAAAAAATTATAAAAATAATGTATTTTTTGTGTGCAAATGTTACCTATAGATGAAAACAGGAATCTCAGTAGACAATTTAAAAGCATAATTTAACTTTCAAAATAAATTTCAGATACAGTAGGTTACATTAGAAACAAATTATGACATGTATTGTTGCAATATTATATTGTTTCATTTGGTGTTGCTTAAATAAAGAAAAAAAAATATTAAAAAAGAAAATAAATAAATAAATAAATAAAATAGACACAACCCACTGAAAAGAAAAAAAGAACCAATTATGAAGCCCCCTCCTATGGTCAAAACATTTAAAAACATACCCATCAAATGTGTCTTTGAAGGAGGGCTGTCTCTCCAATGAGAAGCTGCGTGTGAGCTGTGTGGAGGACTCGTCTTGGCTCTGATTGGCTGGTTGGTCCTGCAGTGATGTTGCTCGTAACAGAGGTAAACTGGGAGGCATGAGGAGTGATTCTTCACTTTTTTCACTCTGCTTTTTGGTGCTGGGCTCGTTTGTATTTCCTACATCTGCCTCATTGATGTCCATTTGGATGACCCTGTCCTCGTCCTCTGCCTCCTCCCTCTCATCCAGCACCCAGGCCTCTCCAGACTGGTTCTCTTCAGTTTTGCACTCGGCATCCATGATGGCCTTCTGATAGAGCTCTGAGAAACTTCTACAGATAAAAATACAAAGAGATAAAACTACACCACATAAAAATAAAAATACATGAGTAGAATTGATTTTTTAAATGCACTAACATAATTTAACATTTTGTTTGTAAACCAGAATGTTGAAGAATAGTTAATAATAGAAGTGGGACTACTGACTTCCTGTTCAAGGCTGCAAAACTGAATGGTCCTTTGCATTATGTCTCTTTAACAATTTACATGTACTGGGCTTGTAAAATAATAATAATGTGTTTTATTGGGACAAGATTACCACTAAAATTATCATTTTTAAATTGTCATAGTTGATTAAAAAGACCATGTACTTCAAGTAAGCAGTTACATCATAATGGGAATAATTTTGACCTTTGGTAACACTGTGTGAAAAATTTTATTTAAAAAAATAGTTTTTTTTGGTTAAATTAAAACATGCTAATTTGAGGTCTGGCGCTAAAGGGACCTCTAATTTTGGATTGGTTACATTTTTAAAGTGGCTTTTACTGACCCTCACTGACTTGCGCTGAAAAGAAAGTGTGCCAGTAATGGCCCCAATGGCTGTGTGCACAATTAGAGGTCATTACACCATTTGATTGGTTTGTAGCCAGCAGGTGTATAACAGGGCAGCGCTGACATATTCTTTCTTCAGATTTTCTCCACAAAATCCCTCTTATAAACCACCCCTTCCTGTCTCCTATTCTTGTTTGATTGTGCCATTAGTGGCCTCATTAGCTCGTTATAAAAGCTAGTCTTGACTTTATCTCCAGCTCAGCTCACCTACGAGGCTTTCCGTTCTCGTCTGGTGGGATAACGGTGATGTGGATTTTGTGTGCAGTCCGGAGCAGCCTGGTCCTCTCCTCAGGAGTCAGATAAACCAAAGAGTGACCACACAGACGGACTACTCGAGCCCATAGCTGCAGACCCCCGCTCTCCGCGTAACAGAAGCGCTGCAGCTCCGTGACAAAGCCCTCCTCGTTCATCAAGAAACCGGGTTGACCCACGCCATCACGTAGGGGAGTGACTTCAAGAGCCTCACAGCCACGGGTCACCAGCTGAGAATAAACGAGTTTAGAAACATGTAAGGTTAAAGTATATTTTATAGCCTTTGACTGATCCTTCATGGGGCCCCGGGTCAACCTGTCAGGAGCAGGTCCATGCCTGGGACACATCTCCAGATCTTGATCTAAGCTTGGTCAGTACTACCTTAGCTGGAGGATTTCAATGCATGCGTGCATTTTTTTGTGGTTGTTTATACATTAGGCATGCAAATATACTAAATAAATGTGCATAAAGTTAAAATTATGTTTTTTCATGGGTTTATGTTAATTGACCATACTTTCGAGATTATAAGGAGATAAAAAATATATTTAGAAATCTATAGAATTACACTGAAAAATGACAATGTTTTATTTTCGTCACCCAATCTTTGTATCAATGTAGAAAAATTTTATATAAAATTATAATATAAATGTTTTGTCATTGAAAAGGCAAATGACTGGAATTATTACAGTGCTCAAAGTAAAACATTCTAGACAGCTTCATAATTGTAATAAAATAAGAATGGGCCCTCTGAGATAAAGTTCAATCAGAGAAAATTATTGCTGTGCTCCTCCGAACAATTATTAGTTAAGAGACTGAAGTGTTACCTACTCTGCTAATGTGCCTGCAATTATCCATCTAATATTGCATGAAGCTTAAATCAATTCTCCCCCAAAAAGCAAAATGTTGCATTAAAGGTAGACTATACCTTTAATTTTTTTTTTTTAATAGAACGTTTGTGGTGAATGGTCTGACACCTGCTTTGCTCCATGGAGAAGTAATTACTTTGCCTAGAATGTAACACCTTCAAGCAGGCCAAGTTACAGGTCAGATCTGGGGAAAGGCAAGCCTATTCAGATATACAATTTAATGCCAGACTAGGTAACATTCCATACAAATAAATAACATTTCCTTGGAAACAAGCAGGTAACATATTCCTCTTTTCCTCTTTTATTTTCAAATTAGAGTGAGGATAGATAGACTCACCTCCAACCTCTGAACCACCTCCTTTATGTCCTCCACCTGCGCCTCCGGGACACTCATGGACACCGACTCCCCTCGCTCGTAGAAGATATCCAAACTTGGACCCCCGTCTTTCACCTCAGTCACTGCCTTCCAGCCAATCACGTCCCGACAAGAGCAGTTAAACACTACTCTTCTTGTGCATCTTTCTATAAGAACTACTGATTCTGCAGACACCCCCAGCAAACAGGACAGTCTATGTTCCCCTGCCTCCACTTCGTCCCCACTACTGACCAACACTGCCCAAACCAGAGCCCCAGCGCTGTGTAACTCTGCTCCTTTGGCCCCTTTTTGCTTGTCTTTTCGTTTGCCCCCAAGAGAAAGCAGAGGGAACTTGGTGGATGAATCAATAGGTGTGGTGGTGACATAATTCTCTGCTAGATCTTTGAGGTATTCTTGTCGTGTCCTGGTGGCCATGGATCTAAATTTCTCAGACTTCTCAGCAGCGTTTTCGGCATTCACTGCCTTTGCCAGGAGGAAATCGCGGAAGGCAGAAGATCGGGGGAAGCGTGCCCCCTTGGGAAACAGTGGGCCGAATAATGGCATGTCTTTAGAGCGTGTCACAGCCACCCTGAGCAAAACAGGCAAGAGAGGAATGAGAGGGAGAAAAAGAGTCCAGCCACTGTGTCAATCTGTCTCTGTCTAGTTTTTGGGCGAAACAAGTGGTGCCCAGAATAAGAAACCTCCAACATCCACATAAAAAATGTTACTGCATCATTATATGGTTTGGAGCAAGTTTTGTATGCAATATAAAACAATATAATTCTTACGAGAGTGTGTTGTTTAGAGCTTTTCTTCAGCATTCACAACAGGGGGCTAAGGCTGATTTTAAAGGGGCACAAATTTGTTACAGTGAATTTGTGATGCATATCGAATATGCACTTCAGCTGAATGCTTAAAACTAGGTCTCTTGACAGTAAGAGTGTGCTAAAATATCAAAATCTCAGTATTGTTCAGTATTGTTATCATGGATTATGAGTGAATATTTTTTGTTGTATTTTACCAAATTATTTTGTGCCTGGTTTATTCCACATTAACTTTGCATAAGCAGTGGTTTGACAAAGAAAAACTGTTGATAAAATGTTTTTGATTCTTAAAAATAGTGATATATATCGATTATCTTATCTATTGCCATATTGTGATAATATCGTATCATGAGCAATGTATTAAGTATCATATCGAATTGTGAGGGACCCTGCGATTCCCAGCCCTAATTGTTAGCCAAATGTCAAAATAACTGATCAATCACCAAACTCAGGGGATTCACTTGATGTCATACAATTTGTAATTTACTAAATACATTTATCATTTTGAAAATGTAAGATAGCGTGATTGTTTCAGTAGTAGAGTAACTTATTTACAAACATACTTATCCCCTACTACAAACAAGTAAATAACCAAACATACACTGAACAGCAAATATACAATAGCTAAATAAATCCTGTGTCTTCTTTCTGTTTGACATTTTCAGTTCTATCTTAAATATATTTAAATTCACATTTGCGTTCTCAAAAACATTATGCATAACGTATAAGGAGATGTGCTGACCTGTAGTAGGTGTTTTCTGTGCAGGGCTCGTGGACCTGGACAATGATGAAGACATGCTGAAAATGGGAGCGGATGGATTTGGGGGTGAAGGGCAAAGCGCCGGGCTCTTGGAATACGATTGTCACAATGTCATTCCCAATGTGCCTCTTCCTCAGCAGCTAAAAAGAGAACAGACAAAAACTGTCACCCAATATAGCACAAGTTTAAACCATAACAAAAATAGAAGAAGGGATTAAAAATGGACCAGCTCACTAAAATAATTATGAACCTATGAAAGCAGCTCAAAAGCAAAAAGATTTTCATGGGTGAATGGAAATGTTATATTGTGCATGTGATACACTTACTTCAGTAAACTTACAAGTCCCTTCTCAAATTTATCTATGAATATTTAATAAAGAAAAAAGACTAAGATTTACATAAATAGAATTCCCACCGCAGATTGTGTGCTTTGCGTGCCTCACCACATAATATTAAGACAAAAAAACAGATTAGGATAAAAGCATGTTTTTTGTTTTAGTTGTTTTGTTTATTATATTATAGATGTGTCCTTGTGACCAGGCTTGCATCTTCACAAACTTGTCTCTATGGAAATGTACCACAGTATGGCATAAAATGTAGCCATCTCAATGAAAAATGCTCTAAAGTATGGTTTTAAGTCTACTTCCACGGAATCATGCAGGGGAGATGTCACCTCCAGAAAGTGTATTTAATAATTCAGTAATAGGGCATTTTTAGGCTAAATCTGGTACAAAAAAACAAAACAATGCATAGTTTGTCTGTACCTGTTGTGTGTTATTGGATGTGTAGGGCAGCATGGTGGACACATGGAACATAATCTCGTAGTCCTGGTACCGTGTGTAGAGTGAGTGCGTTCCAGTTGAATCCGCTGAAAAAACAAACAAAAAAAGGCATATATTATTATCTCCATATAAACACAATAACTCAAAATGGATGGATATGTCAACCCCATTTTCAGTGGTCTCCTGCACTCCACTGAAGGGTAAGCAGCTGGCAGATTATCAGCAGTGACTATGCTATTTTGCAGGCATTACTCAGATTACATGGAGATAGGTAGGAGTTATCTTTGGTGCACTGATGCCCTTCGGATATTTGTAACAAGGTGAGACAGGGCACATCGCTGAGTGTGTAGTAGTGTGGTCATAATACTGCTTTGATACTACAATAAATAAAATATATTTAAAAAATAATAAATAAAAATATCACAAATTTATAGTAGTTATTTTAATCTTTCCATATTGTCTTATTAGTTTTGATATAGATTAATGCTATTCAGGAAAGGTACAATTTTGTAGTATTTGGGTGATTTTTTCAGTATTGGTACTTGTCCAGATCAGTATAAGATTATGCCTTTATTATAAAGGCTAATTATAAGATATTAGCCTTTACTGTCCTAATGAGTTCATTTGTCCTCTGCATTTGACCCATTCTTCGCTAGCAAATGTTCAGCTATAGACATGATAAAGACTACCTTAGCAGGAGGACGTTATCTACTGTGCATGTTTGGCTTTAGTTTTATTAGTTTATTAAACATGGACAAAGTACATTAATAAACATTTCTGTAAATGCTTATAATCTGCTGTTCCGGGACAGTTGTTGAAAAGACACCTTAAAAATCAAAGGCAATATTAGAATCCACAAAAACAAAGCAAACATGGAGTTGCATCTCTATGATTCAGAGTGAATTAAAAAGTACATTACTGAGAATGCTGACAGGTTAGATTAAGAAGTCATTTCCTTGGGTGTATTTTAAATGTGTTCTATGTGGCCATTTCCCTGATGACCACAGGTACTGTATTCCATTGATTTTTATATTGATTAGTATTCAAGTATAGATTTTTTTTACAACCCTAGCTTATTAGTGTGTTTGGAGCTCACTCTTGTTGTCCAGCTGAGCACGGTATTTCTCCCAGCCTTTGAGCCGAACTCGCTCCCCCAGCAGGTCCAGGAACTCCTCAAATGCTGGTCCTGAACTCTCGTTGTTGTACATGTCTTCTTCTGAGCTCTGCCCAGATCTGCAGTACATGATGCCCACTTTACGCTGGAAATTCAGCTATAGGAGATAAAAAACAGAAGATTGTTAATCTTTTTTGTGTAGGATTTACATTTAATATACACATACCCTTGACGCGATGCTTGCTGTAATACTGCACAGTAAACAGTTTATTATACTGTATATTATAACTTGAAGGTCTAGGAGATTACTGACCTCAACAAATGTGTTACAAATCCTCTCAAGATGAAGAATCCTATAAAATACTGTGACCCTAATCCACAAATAACACATAAAACACCACCCCCTATTATTTTTTGCCACATGCCACAATATTGTTTGTAGTTGCCAATGTAAACAAATGCAAACTCCAAAGAAACTGTCTAAATTATCCGTATGACGTCAGTTTAAGGTGATTTCAAGTTTCAGTTCAAATCAATGACACTCTCTGTCCATTATAAGTCTGTGAAAATCCAGAGAAAAGGTTTTAGAAAGAGCCAGTATGGCTGTCCCAATATCTATGTGATATCTACACTGACTGCCCTGTGTCACGTTAGTTAGCAAAAAACTACTGGAAACTGTTAAAAGTTAAATGAAAGTCGGCCTGTAACCTCTGATAGGTCCTATCTTGCGGGATCAATGTCAAAATCTAATTATTCAATAGTTATTTGGACATTTTGGAAAAAGTCAAAATCCGACCATAACCTGCTAATGTTGTAGTTAACAAATGAACGCCTACCAAGACACTCATCTGCCAGAGTGAACAGTGTTGTATCTTTGTACTGACCCCTTGTTCGTCGAGTTTGAGCAGCGTGTCCCTGACTTTGGGAGAGTTGGAGGCGAGGCGCAGACAGTGCAGGTTCAGTTCAGGCATGATGAACTCCAGCAGCCTTTTAGGAGATAAGCCTCTGGGGGTGGTGTGCCGCGCAGCAGAGGGCACTGACTCCTCTAGGATAGAGCCTCGCAATGTCTTCATCTGTAAAGAGAGATATTTACTCCTCTCTTCAAGCACTGCCATTAAGTAAAACAGTCTGGATTACAGCTTAACATTTACCTCTGTGGTGCGAAAGATGATTCTGTAATTGTACTGAGATCCACTGGACCCTTCCTTTTCCTCTCGCCGGAAACTAATTGCCACAGGGCCCAGACGGTCATCCATCCCAAAGAAATTTTGATGTTCTACCATTGAGAATTAACAAATCTACGTCATTTAATGCCCAAACAATTTGGTCATTACATGTATCTTCACAATTACTTATTAATTATAAAGCATGTGTTTATGTGTTCTGCTCCGTGGTGCATACCTTTCATGTAGAAGTATTTGCGATAGTAGTGGGCTCCCAGGTCTGCATGCTCTATGAAGTAGTTACTCTTGCCCTGCTGCTGGACATTGCTCTCTCGGGGTTCCTCCAGCACGGACACAGCATCATTGGGGGTCCTTAGACTGGACCATGGCCTTTGTCTGCCGTGGGACTGGCCCAGCCCCACCTGCTCCTCTCCCCCGGTCTCATTACGGAAATGTGGACAGCTTAACAGCAGCTCATTGTCATTACCGTCACCTTCATCCAACAGCATGGACTGCTCGGAATCGTCCACATTAGCCCCGTTAGTGCTCCCTCCCTGTGCAGGAGAGGATGCATTGCCCTGGGACAGTGGTCGGAGCTGAGAGGCGGCTGAAGCTCCAGATGTAATGTTCTTTTTGCGGCCGATGCTGTCTCTGTTTGTTGCTGCTTCTGTGAGGTCAAACAGGATGCTCTGAACGTCGTAATGGGCAAAGTTTCTCACCCAGGCCCCCCCGCCGATGTCACATGATGCAAGCTGTGGGACAGGTGTGGGCTTGGTTTTCTTTGTGAGTCCCTCTGGTTTCGGAGGCTTGACTGGTTTAGGGGACTCTCCTGCTAAAGCAGTGATGCCTTTGAAGAAACCGTCAGGCTCTGGGGGGTTGCCCTTGAGACCTAAAAGCAGGAAAGGGTCCTTAAAGCGCAGCTCATTGGGACTGAGTGGGCCCTGCTCCTCTGTGCTGGGCTCAGGGGTCTGTGTCTGTCGCTCCAGAGAGGACAGACTACCATACTCTCTGTGCAACAAACCCGAATCTCCCTGTGCCCCTGTTCCCACCTTCTCCACTCGCACCGCTTTGCCCCCCGCCTTCCCAGATGAGTCCAAGTCCCCTAACGTCACATCACTGTTACTCCTCTGCATGATGTGTCCTCTGCCCACAGCTCTCAGGTTTAACCCCACTCGACTTGGGGTAAGACTGTCTGCCTCTGTCCCATTGCCTTCCCTTCTTGGAGGCCACTCCACCACACCTGCATCCCTCTTGGGGTCAAAGTTCACAGTCGCAATGGGGGGACGCACATTTTGACGGCGGAACTTGCGAATGAAGAGGTCATCTGACTGCATTGTGCCTGTAGATCTGACTCCAGACTTAAATAATTCCTGATGCTTTCACTGTCTCTAAGGTGTGACTGTAAAATGGGAACAGTGCAACAATCCCAGCGTGAGACGAATATAGAGCCTTTTCACACCACTTAAAACACAAATGCCTCTTTGACTTGAATTCTGACGTGAAACTATTGAGTCTGAAAGTGAGAATGAAAAAGTTTGGAGGTGTTACTCATAGCACGGGCCCCACAGGCGTGCATATGTGCAGGTGTGATGTACTTTTCCAGGAGCTTCTCATCATAGAGCATGTGTCTTCTCTATCCTCTGAGCAGGAGAGGGTCTGTCTGTATCAAATCTAATGTAGGGTCCATTCGTGTGCACTGCAGCTCTCCTTTTGTCTTCTGGCCACCTAAACGAGAACACACACA
This sequence comes from Boleophthalmus pectinirostris, assembly GCF_026225935.1. NCBI lineage: Eukaryota > Metazoa > Chordata > Actinopteri > Gobiiformes > Gobiidae > Boleophthalmus > Boleophthalmus pectinirostris. The sequence goes on along the minus strand of NW_026571018.1, from coordinate 23,221,588 downwards.
CAAAAAAAAACATGTATTATTAATATTATGATCTCACAATAACAAATCATTTTGCATATTTTTTTTTACACATCCAGATGAATTGTTGGTCCCACTTGTTACCTCAATGATTGCTCAGATACTTCACAGATATTCCAAGGTAATTGCATTAGCGCTAATTGTGCTTAATTGGGGTTAATTTGTTCGTCGAGAGTTAGTTAAAGGTCAGTCAACTACAGAGCACAATTTACCACAGGATTGCTTACAAATATAGAACTGATGCATATAGCCAAACAGATCTGGCCATTTTCTCTTCTATAATAATAAAGTAATGATAGGGGCTAACCTTGTTAATTTGGTATATTATGCATTTCCTAAAATGCATATTGCAATTCTTTTGGTTTAGGGTCCATAACTTACTTGTCTTCACCGGAGATGTTAATACCTTGAAAGGTTTCACAGTATGGCATTGTCTGTGTCCAGAGAGCCCAGTTACACATTTTTTTGCAATTAAAACATCTAAATGAATAAATGCTAAATTTTATGTCATATCCTTGGAGTGCCCTCCACCAGGCACATTACTACAAACCCCAAATGCAGCTTAAGTGTTGTGCAGACACAAGCTCCTCATACAACAACCACTTTGCCTCAGAAAACCAAATACATGACATTTATATTGCCCTTTGATTTCCTGTTAACACTTAACACAAATAGCGTCACTGCAGACTTAAAACCAATCACACCTGGAACAAACTCACAATAGTGTGAACATATGGGGGGGAGTTTCCTGCTTATGAGAAAACCAAAAAAAAAAAAAACCACAAAGAAGCCTTCTATAGACAAGTTTCTAATGTTTCTGACAATAGTATTATACTTTCAAAAGCTTCATACGTGACTTACCCATTTTCTGTTTTGTTTACTTCAGACAGTGTCTATCTTTGCCTGGTACTAACCAGAACTGACGTCAAACAACTAAAGTCGAAACCTTTAGCAGCTCTCAATCAGATGTGTCTTCCTGTGTGCTGCACGCGGTCATGCATCTGTGTTATCTGTTGACTCTCTTTGGCCCGCAGCCTTATGAGCAGGTGCAATGGTGCAAGCTGCAACCAAAAAGAAAAAAAGCTAGACAGAACAGACACTCGCTAACATAGATAAAAGTCTGCAGCCCGTAGAGAGGAAGTCACAAGAAATCTTTGTTTCCTATATATCCTTCCTTCACGTTCTGTTCATTTCCTTGCAGTTGGATGGAGGGATCATAAAAGAAGGATAGTACTTGTTTAACATGTGCACATTTCTTCAGTTTAAAAATAAATTGTATTTAAAAAGAACACTGTGAATGCTATAGTTGTTGAGAACACAATCCATTTACTTTCTGTTTTTCATTTTTTTAATTGACCATGCACTATGTAATTTTTATGGTAAAAGGTCCACCTGCTTCTTTATTTGGTAATGTTACTGTTTTGACACAAACGTTTCACAATGTGGTATTAAATCTATTTATCTAACATTTATTTAATTATGAGTTCTTGTTGCCCGTAAACAGATAATGTAAACTCCTTGTTTCCATGCATAAAGATAAGCAGAGGGCCATAACATTTTATCTAGGCGAAGCAATAACATTTATATGGCAACAGCAAATGACGGACATTCCACCAAAAAAGTTAGTGCACAGTGAAGCACAATTTATAAAATATTCATGAAGGAAGTTACTAAAAGATTTTTGCAAACATTGTTCATTTGTCTATAAATAGAGCAGTAGTAGCAGTAGCAGTGTGAAGGCCCCATTGTATGAAAGTTATACATAGATTATCTATTGTGTGCAGTCTGGCTGTAACTCTAATAACAACAGCTTAACCTTTGAGGCACTCAGTATTCCAAAGTCTCAATAGAATGGCCACATCTTTCACTGACATTTACGTCACTCTTAGAAGGCTCTTAATCACTGTGCTGGAGTAAACTCACTCAATGTGTTGTTATTCTTTAAAAAGAACACTGTATTTGATTGTGTCTTAACTACATTTATGACAACATTGGTGAATAATGAACCACTGTGCATTGTTAACTGAGACTGTTGTCAGAACTCCATTCAAATGAGGTCTGCAAAAGGTTAACAGCAAATAATTCATTTTGGTATGGCACCAAAGTTTTGAACAGTAATATGCATCTTAGAGATTTCGAGATAAGGATAGAGGATAACAACTTAAACGACACTGACATAAGAAGAAATTAGTTGCTGTTAGTTCATTATTTTTATTTTGAGATACAAGTTGATGTTTAATGTTTAATATTTATATTCAAAACAATATATGAAGAGTTCCTTTGCAAAAACAGACAACTGCCATTTGTCTTTGGAGGCTTGAACTTAGTGTAGTAATATTTATTAAAAGCCAAATACATTTTACTGTCCCATCTCTTGTTGATAAAATCCACTATGGCCATTTTTCAAGAGATATCTGTTTTTGCTATTGAACTCTTCATATATTTTACACAGTAGAGTACATAATGACCCTAAAGTCTATCTCCTCTGACATGCTTTCAACAGTAGCACTTAAAGCACATTTTCAGATATATATGGAAAAAACAGTAATGCAATTTTTAAACCTTGCAACACTTCACTATATATATTGAAATAATTCAGAAATGGAGCTGAAATGGAGCATTGCGCAGAATGTTTTAAGAGCTGAGGATGGAGCTCTTCCTTGTCTCCTCTGCTACTTTTATCTGACACTTGGAGGACACACAGCACAATCTGCATGGTGCCAGTCCTACACGGGTGCATTAAAACCCCACTCATGTTTCTTTCTGGGAACCTTTCGCAAACATCATTACGTGCACCACACAAATGTCTTTTTCCCTCTGTCCAATCATTACCACCACGCAGCAGCATTGCAGTGTCTCCGAGCCATGTGTGAGCGATCAATTTTCTCATCCGTAACAAATAGTGGGAATATAAAAAATATTGGCGACGGGCTATTTTTTACACGAAAATTAAATAAATAAGCAAAGATGCAAACTAATCTCTCCAGAAACCAGTACTGGGTGAACTTTGACATATATTAGTCAGGCCTTTGTACCAATCCTATATACTGCAAAGACCCCCACCCAGTAAACCCTAGTTTCCATGGCAACGTGTTTGGTGTTTCTGTGCATCGAGTAACAGGCCTTGTCTACTGGTGAACAGGAGAATCATTGTAACAGTTTTGGGGGAAAAATGCAAACACACAAATCTTGTACATTAGTATGTAGTTTGCTGCATCAATTAGCCTTTTTATTCATGACTTCATAACAGTGTTTTTGTGTGAACTATTTTGCACGACGTAATATTCCTTGTGTTTCGCAAACTGTAATAGTAGCGTTAATAATAAATGTATTTTTTAGCTGTGTAATTTGCATTTAATCAAGATCAGGAATCCATAATGATATGCTTGGGTCTTTTAGGTCTCCAGCCAATCCTGTCAGTAAAGCATGTGGTTTGAAGTTAGAGTTCAGACTTTTATTGGATATTTTATTCTTCTTTGTATTAAATATAAATTATTAAAAAGCTACGTTGTTAATGTTCAGGAAAGTACAAAGACAAAAGAAAATCAAATAAAAATTGTGATTGATCAATATATTTAAAAAAAAGTGATTCAGTCATATCACCCAGAACCTAGAATAGTATATAGTAGTAATAGTGACAGAAGTAGTAGTTTTCTTGCAACATGTCTGTTAACTATTGTGCAGTAGTTACAGTCTGTTATCACTGACCTTGCCTAAGCTTCTGCAAAAGTAACACAGAGTAGGAGTTTTGTTAGAGTGAGAGTACAGTACAATACAGTATCTTTAATGCAAATACTACACACTAAATATTCCATCAAATTCAGTATTGCAGATTGCAGTACATGTCTAATGGTGCATAAGTATTTCCCCTGTGTTGAACAATATGCAAAATTCATAAACAGAGCATGTGAAAGCTTACAGTGTTCTTACCATTGCTGATAAGACTTTTCCTTCTTGCTCAAAACTTTCACTGATCCAGGTGTCTCAGATACACAGTTGCAGCATTTTGCGACTATCAGTTCTACACAGACAGTCTTCAGTCCTGTCGGTAAGTGTCTGATGTGCCTCAAGCAGAACAAAGTGAAGAGGAACTGAATACATGTCCCTTCCTCTTGTATTTGTGGTTCACAGTATGCAGTTGGTCTAACACTATTTAAATGTCACATCTGTCAAACAAGACCAGAAAAATTACCTTTGAATTAACTCGATTTTAGTGTTTTCAGTTATTGTGAGATTAAACATAATTTTGTTCAAATGTTGCAGGGACAATAGTTTATTCTTATTTTATTATTCTAAAATTCTCACAGTTATTTTTGTGATCATATTATGAGCTGAATAAGCTTCCTTATAAAATGCTTACACTCATCCCTCTCCATTTTTCACACATCAACTTGGAAGAGAAAATCTTCTATTGCTATCCAATACTGTATATCACACCAACTAACAGGTGCCATAATGAAGAGTGAATCTATGTCCCTCTAAGTGTGGATTTTCTTATATAATGATGATATATAAACGACAATGGGAAAACGACAGCACAGGAATAGTTAAATCAAAATGTTGCGTGGCCTCATAAAAAGACAATCTTGATTTAAAGTCTCCACAGATTAAAGACGTCAATTTAATCTTTTTTTTTTCTGAAAAGCTTAAGGAGATTACATGACCTTATGTCACAGCTGCATCGTTTCCAGAAGTAAGTCCACAGAAAATCAGTGTCCAAAGAGTAGGCAGGGCAATACACTCAAAAAGATAACATTTAAAAAAATATAAGACTACCTAATGTTGGTTTTTACAACATTTGAACTTGTTTTGGGCTATTTAAAGATGCACTATGTAGCTTTTAAGGTGGAGGGTCCGCTACTTGCTTTTCTCCAATGGAGATGTTATTTCTTTGCCTGGAATGTTCGACAGTAGGGTATTGAACATATCTCCCTTGCATTTGCTCAATTACAGGTGCTTTACAGTGCAAAAATACCTGCCCTGTGCAGGCTTGCTTCTCTATAGATCTGACCATTAACCTGTCTACATTATGATTACCAGGTTTATTTCTATACTGTGGAATAATGAAGGCAAAACAGTAATAACTCCATGGAGACAAGTAGGTGACAGGCTCTCCACCAGAAAAGTTACACAGCGCAACTTTAAGTTACTCATCTGAGAGGAAAATGTGCAATTACATCACAATATTAAAAATTATATATCATCCCCAAACATATGACCACATATCACCAGCAATATGAAATGTCCCAGGTCTACCAAAGAGCTGGGTGGATGCTCCTCTCAGCTCTCCTGAAGCCCAGCTGCTCATATGGTCACTCTCACAATACTGTTAATATATGTGCTCTCAATTTTAATTTTATTTTGTAATACCTTGTGACCTCCGACCCTGCCTGTCGGCACTTGGTGTGTTAATGTTAATAAACAAGTTCCAGTTAATGCTCTGACGGCCATGCTGCATTTTCTTTCCTCCATTAAGGTGAATAACGAAGGTGAATAACGGTCATGCTGGCTCACACTGGTGAATGCTGCGTATTACTCTGACAACACTTTCTGTGCCTTGTGTTAGTCTTTGTGAGTTCTGGGCAGCAGAGGCTGAACAGGATGCAAGACCTTGATGCTCCCTGGACCACAGCCCTACACCACTACATCCTCAGAAACCTGACCTACACCATACTGGTCATCCCAACCCATTTAAAGCACTCAGGGATTAAATGTCTTTTCATAAAGGAAATGCATGATTTAGAGCACTACTTGCTACTTATTCCTGTCTTCAATGGCAACCCTTATATGACTGTTACTACATGTACTTTATTTTGATGAACTGGGGAAGGATAAATGTCAGTAATTATCACATAGTTAGTTCATTATAAAATGTATTTATTTAACACTGCAAAAAGAATGCCCAGACAATCATTGTTGAAACCTTATCAGTCCCAAGAATGAATAAGAGGCTTCAAAATGGGCCTTCATGAGCAAATAAGTATAGTTAACTGCAACAAGGAGCCAGGTCATTTGCTATCGTAAAGGGAGGGAGGCAATTCCCTTTTTCTAAATCAATGAGCAGACAGCGAGAATGGTCTGCCCTGTGTCTAGGGATGGGACAGTATGAAATTTCCATGGTATGATAACCATGATAGAAATACCACGGTATGATGTTATACTGTGGAGTCACGTCATTTGCTTCAATGCTTAATGAGAGCAAGGGATTTTTAAGTTAAAAAGTGTTATTATGTGATATATGCACTTATGTGTATGTGTATGTAGTGTTACGTTGCTGATACATGATATATTGTTCCAGGGTTATGACCTACTTTGGTGTGCAGAGATTTCCAATTTCAAAACCACAAATAAATAAAAAATCAAGTAGTTTCTGCCACTCCACACTACCATCTGTATCATGTTATATTAAAGATAGTTCTAAAACTACACCAGTCCAATGTGATTTTTTATCGGCACCTGTTAAATAGGTCACAATTCTAGTTTTAGTACAAATTCACACATATATTTTTAACAACCCTACAAGAAAGTGAACAATTCTAATTTTATAAGAGACAGTATCATTTTCAGCTTGTGCTCAGTCCCACTGCTAACTAAACACAGGCCGTGGTGCTGTTTAGTGACAGTTAGCCAATGTGTTTTTACCAGACAGCCTTGAATTTACTTTGAGGTCACATCATAGGTCACATGACGGTGAGGAAGCCATCTTTAGCTAATGAGGTTTTCCCCATTTTCTAGGACAAGGATCAGTAGATCTAGAGCAGAGGCTGTCTAGTGAAGTGCAATATTTAAACTTTTCTGACCAAATTCCACAAGTGAACATATTGGGCTTTCTGTGTACCAGTATAAATTGAACCCTGCATGAATCTAAGGTTTGTGCACTATGTAACTGGTGCTTGTTTCCATGAAGATGCTATTGCTTTGCCTGTAAAGTCCCACAGCATGGCATTAAACATATCTATGTCCATGGAGAAAAGCAATGACACCACGACTCAAAAATTACTTGTCAGATCTGTGGATAGGTGACCCTGTTGACAATAAGAAAGTATTTATGAGCATTAAAACATGTGTAATTGAGTACACTCTAATAGATGTATGTAAGACCAAACTCTGAAACAATTCAGGCAAAGCAATAATGTCTTCATGGAGACAAGAAGTTGGCTGCATCTCACCCTAAATATTTAAATGTGGCACCTTTAAATTTAAGGACATTACTTAAAAAGTGGTTAAATCGGCTATTTGACCAGGACAAAACCATGAATATCAAAGAGTCTAATGCTTCATACACCCTGCTGAGGAAGTCACGGCCGATTGACATGTGTGTACCCTCCCACAGCTCTCTGCAGGAAACAGGAAGAGTTAGTGACTTTTCAACCCTAAGAGGATGAGTACTGTCATCATTTTGATTCAACACTTCCCACATACCTACGTGTAGTCCTTATGAGTAACTTGTAGATTTGAAGTATGTGTAATTCTTAGGTAAAATCAGCCTAAAAGTAAATAGAATTACATCTATAGGAAAGCAGGTTCAACAGATTTGCATTTAAATATAGATCATGTATTAGTGAGGGGAGTAGATAATAAATAGCAGTATTTTAGACAATAGAACGTAATTTTCAACATATGATAATGGCAGTTTCAATTAATATTATGTGGTCTAGTTCTAGTCTACCAGTTCAACAATGCACAAGATCACTCTAAAATTATCTAGTAATCTATTCAGTAAATGTAAAATTTTGTCCTATTTATTTGATTATGATTTTTCAGTATCAATACTTGTCAAATGAGTATCTAGTTTTAATAGTAGTTTAATTATCAATTAATATTTAGATATCATTATTTTGAACACCCTATCATGTAAAGGACATTTTACATGAGTTTTGTTCCTTGCGGTGACAGTATCAAGCTGAAAAGCTTATATTGTAAAATGTACCAGCCACATATTCACGAGGCAGACAATTATGACCATGGTTTTGTCACGTTTGTGTGTGACATGACTTCCTGTCTGAAAGTGAACCAGGAGTCACTTACATCTGATCAGAGTACTCCACTGCTGTAATGTCCCTGTCTCTCTTCATAGTTAAAAGCTTTTCCAATTCCAAACCACAGTGCCTAAATCAACTTCTAACACTGATTGATTTGGGGAAATTTAAAGCCCGGCTCGATCTCACTCTTCATATTGATCCCTCAAAAACCCTGTTACAGTCAAGATCAGGTTGCATCACCACTCACTACTCTGCTATGCTAAACGTGACGCTGCACTGAGAGCTTTTAAACAGTGACTGTGTGTTAATGTGAGTGGATTGGATTCAAAAATAGTCGTGTCAAATGGCTGACATTGCTATAGGCTTCCTGGCTGTTTGCAGTGCTGCGCTCTCGTCTCCTCATTGCGGACAGTGAATTGGGCCAGGTCCAGGGGCGACTAAGTGCATAGCAGCGCACTGGCTTTTGGTGATGTGTTTTATCTGTCTTTTCATTGATACTGTTGGCACATGCAAGGCTGGCTTATTGCTCCCTAAAGACATATGCCAGCACGGATGGTACTATTTCCTCAGTTCACTGAATCAAACAGAAGATAAGTGCCAGATAAACAGCAGGTGTTTGAAATCTCAACAAATATTGTCTTGTATCACGCAGCTACTCACTCTACCAAAAGGTGCGACCATGAAAAAGCATTTCTCTACACTGCACTTTGAAGTCATAAATATTCCCAGAAAAAGGCAAGTTTTTACAAGTGAACAGTTGCCTAATGATGTTTTCACAATACGTCACGCTGTTGACAGATAACACAAGCAAATTCGCATCTAGAGACCACTTTGGGATTATAAATCAGATGTCACAGCATACCAAATAATCTTTACCAAAACACTGGCTGCACCACCAGAGCTTAAAATATCTAGAAAGATGAAATGCCAGAGGCCATTTGACAAATGCATCAATGAAATGCAGCGTTAGCCTGCATCAGTGGAGCTGTATGGCCACACTGTTGAAGTGGCATGTGGAGGTCAAGCTGCCCATAATATGGCTCAGATACAAAATTATACTAATACTAGTATTAATACTAAATACTCATTTGAGGAGGTATCAGTACTACAAAAAACAATATGTTATTTGCTTTATCACAACTAGTGTTGTACTGTGATTCATAGTGACGTAAAGAAAGTGCTATTATTTTGTGATATTAAAATTAAAGTCTATTCATGGGTTTCAAAATTCTAAAAGAAAATTATAGTGATAGTGATTAAGATATTTTGTCTTTTAAGTAGGAAAAAGCCCTCCAAATGTTACATAACAGGAAAACAAAACCCATTAAGTCCTTACAATCTAAATTTAATTTTAAAAATTTTAATATCATAACAACACTAAATCAGTGTGTCTAATAGTATATCCATATTTCCATGATTTCTCCTTCTCCCTTGTGTGTTCTTAAAAAAAAAAATCATGAAAAATTCAAATCAGAGAGCAAGTTGAGGTGACAGTTACTTTAATCTTTAATTATTCATGTCTTAGTTCTGCTTAACCATTGGTGGAGATTTATTGCGATAACCTGTTTGGCTTGTTACAGTAAAGCGTGAGGTCTGTGGTCCTACATGTCCACCCAAACAGTAATTGTAAAAAATTTCACTTCTTTTTATCAGTTCCAGTGTTGCATACTGCTTCTTAAAACAACCATAGAGTGAGCTCCTCTTTTAGTACAGAGGAAGTTCACTCAAAAAAGCTCCTTCTACTATTGTCTATAATAAAACACCACTTCCCCTTGGCATGCACCTACCTCTGCATTGTTTTAATATGCACTTGATTGTAAAAGCACTAGTATGATCCATTGTTTGATCTGGGATTTGCCATGACTTCAAACCTGTAAGCTGCCAAAGAGCTGCCACTTCCTGTATATGTGACAATGACGCTATGGGAGGGAGTGATGAGCGCTAATGTTAAAAAGTGAGCAACCCTTTCAATCTTCTATCTCCATGTTTCTGCTGACTCCACAAAACTGTATCACATCTGTCCGTACGGTGACAGGAAATGATGTCTGTCCCCTTGAGATGTGTGTGTGTGTGTGTGCGCGCGCGTGTGTGTGTGTGTGAGTGGTCCTTAACTTATGACTGTATCTATTATGTGGAGCTCAACAGTTTTGTGGTAACTCCTCTGTGGACTGTAAGGGCAGCACAGGGAGAAAAAACGGTCTGTGTGTCTGCAGTGGAAATCTGACTTTATATCACAGACACTGGTCTCCTTCACGCCCAAACAATGCCTACTGTCTTATAAAGTTTAGCAAGTGGAAAATCTGTCTTCTTGTCTATATTAAGAACACTTAATAACAGCTAACTAATACAGAATACTACACAATTTTCAAATAAATAAAATCAGGAGAGTTGAAATTTTTTTTTTTTTTTCAATCAGTTTCAGTTTCAGTTCTATTTACTGATTTCTTTGAAATTCAGGGGTATTTAGTCGACTAAAGACATGAGCTGTGCATTGACTAATCAACAAAAAGGGGATGCAGCACTGAAGATTATAATTATTTTATTATTAAATCTCACCAAAAACAATTATGTTTACCTAGGGTCTCCAGCCTGTAACTTGGGAGCTCTCCACCCCATTCTAAGTAGCTCAAGGACTTCAGAATTACACATACTACATTGAATAACTCACAAATGAATTAATTACATAACTATTACCACTGCAAATATATCATGTTGATGCTTAACTCAGTGCACTAATAAATGGACATGGCTTTTATTTTAGGCATCTAACTCTACCCCACATCTTTCTTATCTCGGTTCCTTGCAAAGGCCATTTTCATTTTGGAAAAGTAGCTCACCAAAGGAAAAAGGTTAGAGACCCCAAGTAAACAGCATCTTCGTAAGTACAGATACAACTGTCCAGCCACTCCCAAACCTTCAGTTCACTCACTCCATGCTTTGTCCTTTCTACTGTTGTGCAGATCAGTTCTTATAATCTAAAATAATTACAGAACAATAATAAGTCAATAAAACATTTGTTCAACTAAGACACCACTGAACGATTCATCACCTAAACAACTAAAGAACTACAGCTAAAAGTCCAGAGCATATAGCACATACAATTGTTCTTCTTGTTTTCATGAGTTAGTTTATTATATTGACTTACTGCAGAGGCATAACTCATAATATAGATATAAGTCACATGCCATTACAATTATGATCTAAGTGGACACAAAATACTATCATTAGTTTGAAACTGACATCTATTTTTCTGTTTTTGTGAAAGACCTTGAACAAGTGCAAACTGAAGATGATGGGCACTGTGAAGACTACAATGACAGCAATGATATTTAAATTTCTTTGTTATTTTGCTAAAGATTTTTGGTAGACAATAAGTACATAGTGTTTATAAATAATACTACTGATATATGAAATATTTAGAATTTATTGAAGGTTTCAGGTTTAGTTTTGGTTTAGACATTTATGTGTAAAACATGCTTGTTTGGGTCATGTGAGTAGGTTAAAATATAGACCACTGGTTGCCCTATTTGTTTCTGAGGTGGTAAAATAAGTTTAAAAATACTCTAGCCTATAAAAAAACAGCAGAGATCATTGACTATATCTGAAAATTGCAGCCAGTCATTTGCACCCACATCTCTGCACCTTGTGACCTACATAGAGCAGGTTTATGCACCAAAATGCCAAAAATATGATTCACTGGAAACAAAATGCTCTGGAGCCTGTAGCAGAAATGGAGAATTTGTGTGCAAAGGTTAAAGGAGGAACAGGTCACGCTGTTTATCTGTGGCTTTAAACTTCTGCTTAAAAACACACAAACTGCGTCATACAGTTGTGCACTGTGTGAACTAGCCCTGACTCACTGAACTATTACATGCTGTTGGATTGTCAGGTTTTTATCAGAGCGCCTGAATTTTCTGGGTAAAAATGGGTAAAAATAGCTGTAGTTGTGAGGTGCTTGTCTAGTATGAAAACTCATAAATCAGGAAGTGAGGCAGTACCCTGCCTGATGTGTTCACTTTGAGGCCCTAAGGTTGCATGTCTCTACATCCTGCATCATGACTGACGCGAAAGAAAAGGCAACAGTCTCTTCCTGGTTGAGTGAGGTCTAATATCAAGCATTACTCAGGTTTTTATAGGGCAAAAGAGCTGCAGGTGCACTGGGGAGTAAAGCTGTTTTAATCAAGCTTTAAACTGGAGTTGCATAGGTCAAAGTTGATAAGATGTCTGTGATATAAAGAAGCATGGTTTTTGAGCTGTTAACATGAGGAATACTTTACTCACCACATCAAACCTAGACTGGACCAGGACTAGACAAGGTGTTAATGCATACTTAATAAGCTGGATTACTGTGTCATACACATATATAATAACTTTTATGGTACATTTAGATAAAGCAAATCAATTACAACACTGTTCTAAAATCTCAAAAGTCATGTTTGCTTATAGGACCTTTACATGCTGATCCTGATGTTTACTACATCACAAAGTGGTACACAGTCTTCTCACTCAGGGTTATGTTTTACTGTTCTGTGACGTGGTTTGGGAATTTCTGATCTCTCAGTATCTCCATGTTCTGGCATGGGGTAGGGCTGAATGTTGCTTGGCTTTCAGTGGCTCTGAATACCCTGGAGTGCACTTGGCCTGTAGCAGACAATGAGATGGAGCCACAGTGGTGCTTAATGGTTTAATATATACTGTGTATGACATAACGCAGGGAGACTTGGTGTTTCAGGATGGGCTGCGCTGGTACACTGAAGAGGGTCGCTTTAGTGTATCCTGTAGATTTTATACTTAAGTGGTCAAGCAAGAACCAACATTGGTCCCAACAAGCTATTGCAAGCGTGAACGACACATTACAATTTTCATTAACTTCTTATTGAAAATATATGAATCAATTTCAATCTCTCCAGTATCTCATACTTCAGCAATATCTCACCAATTTAAAATGCTTCCAGTAATATATTTCTCTCCAAGGTGATCATCAAATGTTCTTTATATTGCTGTTGGAGCCTTTTCATCACAGTATATTAAGAAACTGTACTTAGTTATTCCCAGTGTAAATTTGAACACATGAAATTGTTTTGTGCTGAAAGTAGAACTGATGAGTCATTTAGAGGCATTTCAAAGGAAAGATAAATACAACATAATCATTATACAAATGTGTTGTAGCCAGTGTTTGACTCATTAGCTTCTGTCATGCAATAAATATTAAATATTAAAATGATGACATACTCAATAAAAAGCAACTTCTCTGGAGATCACTAATAAGGAGTGATTTTTCTGTTGGGACAGACCACAGGAAGCAGTTTGACTGTTGAGGGCTTTACTACATCCTCACTCCTTCTGTCCTTCTGCCCACACTGAGACCCACAGGGAACCTTTTGTGTAAATGGGCAAAGTGTATCCAAAAACACTGACTCAGCCCAGTGATAGATCAGCCTGTAACTTCATTATATTTAAAACTACTCTGAAAACACTCTGAATTAGGTCAGTCTGTGGGCAAAATGAGTAAATGAAAGTGTCTAATGACAATAGTTCTAATAAGCATTGGATTTATGAATAGATTCGAAAATATGTATTTTTAATATTTACATTTTAAACATGTCAACATTTAACAGAGGAAAATGAACTGCTAAACTAATAAGAGAATCTCATACATTTCAAAACATGGTTAGCGGCTTTTATACAGAATAAGACAGGATATTAGGTTGTTTGAAGAGGAAATAAAGGTACTTAAATAACTGCAGCATTTACAACACTTGAAATTATGGCTTAAATTTGTCTGTGATAAATCTTGTAGTTTAAAGGCCTTTGGACCGTACCATTCCAAGGTGAACCAATGGAAACAAGCCTTATGGTGCTCCCACAGTTAGCTTGTTAGGTTTCCTGCTGTCACCTCAGTGCAGTGGGTAATGACTCTTGTTGACTCTTGTTAGCTATTTGTCAAACCAGAGGCTTGTTTTGGGAAACAGTAGTGCATCATTTTCACTAGATTCAGGATGAAAGTAAAAGTACAAATACTGGACCTGTTCACCCTGTAGTGCATCTCTGGCTATAAGTCATCATTAGTTGAACACTTCCCCACCTGCACTCACTCTGCTAATGACACAAAACTTGCCCTGCTTTCTGAGGACTGCAAAAGCCTTTGATAGTATAAGGCAGGGATAGCTTTACAACACAAACCGCACAGTGGATGCGTACCCTTGAGCCATCTTGACTCCAGTCTCAAGTTTGCTGCAGGAGAGAAGCTGATTGATCTGAAATCTACCTCTGCCTCTACAGATGGGACAGTCCCACAGGAAGCTCTTAGAGGACAGGACACCTACTGTATGTACCAGACAGTGTCGCCAGAAAGACGAGGAGCAAAGGGTCAATACATGCTAAGACCTGCTTTCAAACCATAACAAATGATGCCTAGTTAACATTAGAGGTCGACCGATATGGAATTTTGGGGGCTGATGCATATAGCTTATTTAATATAAATTGGAAATACAGACAGCCGATAGACTGTGCAATATAGTGATTTATTTCATAGTAAGTAACAGCATTCAGTCTCTAAATAGGCTTTAATTCAAACAGGTTAGCAGTAAATACTGATTAACAAAAATATTAGACATTATGATCTTAGATAAAATGCAAACACCTTAAAATATATTATTACACAGTGCAATGAGCAATGAGAAAAAGAAGAGCTATTTCACCAAAAGTCTGTCTTGGCCCTGTGAAGTTAATAACCCTTTATATACATATCCATGGTGTGTGATGTAAGAATTGATCAATGAATCAATCTCATTAAAATATCAGCTGTACCAATCACAGCTTGACACATGTGATAGTTATATGACATTTTATTCATTTCAGTAACCAATAGGAACTAAGTGTTACTAAGTGAGTACTTTACGCAAACCGTGAGCACAGACTGTGAATTACTAATTTGCCGGAGGTCTGACTTCAGGGAGCAATGGGAAGAATAAAGACATTTCAATTTTACGGCGATGGACAAGTGCATATAAGGGCAAAGGATCAAATGCTTTTCTCTATTAAAACAATTTCCCATGGAGCTAAGATACTAGTGGGAATAGTTATCATTGTTAATATTCAAACAGATTTTGTTAATTAATTCAAGATGCACGCCGGTATTGTCAGAACGGGTTTGACTTTGTAGTTCTGAAAAAATAGGCTGCATACGGTTAGCACCATTATGTCAGTGAACTGTTCTCGAGAGGTGAGTGTATGACAAGACTATTCTTCATTTCCTATAAAGAGCACAGAGCAGGCGGAGTTAAAACTAGGTCCTTTTCTCTTCAGCACACCTGCCAGACGACATCTCAAATCAACCCAGATGACATCACCCTATCTCTGTCAGTTTAGTCAACGGCCACCAGGATACATGCACTCATCGCTGCCCACAGAAACAAAGAGCATCTCATCCTCAGGGAAAATATTACCAATGTCAACCACATTATAATCAATATGGAATAAATGAATGAAATGGTCTTATGCAATAAATGTGATTATTGATGCTGTCCCTACTGCACCCATATAGCTCTCTATTCTGTCTTTTGAGGGGTTCTGTTGATACTACTGTTGGGGGATAAACAAATGCAAAGAAGGGGGAAGGATACTTGACACTATAAATGCCATATTTTTAGTGCCAGAACACCACAGTAGTCATAATTTTATACCATCATTGTCTCTGCACAGCAGTGCGTACAATCCTCTTTACCCACTCAAATCCTAGGCCAACACCAGCACATAAAATGGCTTTTTCATTACATTGACAATCCTGCTTCCTTTTCCCTTATGTCTTTCAGTCACTGCTTTCTCTCCTCCATCCTCCTAGCATCTCTCTAAGCAAGCATCCACGCCTGCTGCCACCTTGACCCCCTCCTCTGCCTCTGTCTCCCGGTCGGGCAGCTTGGCTCGAGCATGTCATAACGCTGCTTATGCCTCTCGCTACGGGGACGCGGCACAATGGAGAAAGACAGCAAAGAAGTGGGGGGTGAGAGTCGGGGGAGGAGGAGGAGGTGATGGTGGAGGGGGGATATGAAATGCGACAAAGGTTGGGGGGGTTGGCAGGATGCTATGATAACTAAGCATGTGTACCTCAGCTTAAAGTGACTCTGGGTCATCCTGCGAATACATTCAAATGTGCTAGATGCTACACAATGGGAATAAAAGGCAGGGAGAGGACAGGCTAGGGGATTATATGATAGCTCATACATTGTGTCTGTGTATGGGTGCATATGCAGAGGTATGCGCTAGCCGGCCTGTCCATCTAAATTCATTACCATCAGAAAAGGAGGGCACGAGGACACAGGAAAAGCTTTCACTGCATCTTGCTACAACAAAATGCATAAAGAAAAGCATAGACTTACCTCCACATTTTAGCTCCGGTCGACCCTGCCACGATCCATCCTGTTCCTCATTGTCAGCTCCCTCCCCTGCTCTCCCCATGACAGCATTTTTCTGCTATTCTATTTCCACGGTGAGTTTTTCTTCAGTTCCTCTAGGCTTTGGTTCCTCCTAAAATAATAACAATAGTGACGAAAAAGGAAGTCGGGGCACGCACTTTTGCAGATCCAAGCCGGTGCCTCTCTGTGTCAGTCTGTTGTTAAGTCAAGAGGCAGGTTGATTTGTGCTGGGCTTCCTCCCCTTTTGCGCTGATTCGATTCCATTCACATCACACCAAGGCCGGCCCCCCTCTCTCTCCTCCTCCTCTTTCTCTCTCTCTCTCTCTCTTTCTGTCACACAAACCCCTCCTCATTTCCTTGTCAGAGAAGCAGCGATGGACAGCAGCTAGGCGAAGCGACATCACTGTGGTGGAAATGTGAAAAATGCTTTACAAGCAAAATAGTGGAATAATAGTTGCTGAATGCACAGACAGTACTCACAGTTTGAATTGTATCTTATGTAATAAGACAATAACAAAAAATTATTGCCAACAGTCTTTGGTTAAGTTATGCTGGGATTTTTTGTCCCAGTACAGTGGATAAATGGTGTCTTCTGCATTACTGTGTAAGCCCTTTACAGTAAAATGTTATTGTATTTTTTTACTCACGTCATCAGTACAAACATTTCCATTCACTTAGGCTGGGGGCTGTCACAAAGAGTACACACCCAGATAAATCTATTTTGAGAAATTAGATTATAATTGGTAATTGTTCTGTCAATTAAGAGAGCCAATGTTACTAGTAAAATGTATTGAATGAGTGATTCAGAAAGTGACACACTGACATTTCTGGAGCAAGGAGATAAAGGCTGGGGGTCAAAGGTCAAAGTGTGTGTCTGCTGGAGACACAGTTTATTTGTCAGACCACTGTGTGCTCCTCAAACGTGGTGCGTGAGGGTCCACCCCACAACAAACAATCAACCTGCCTCCAAACAATTACACAGCCGCACCGGGGCCATAACAACACCCAGCTGGACTTTTCCTCTTTCCCATCAGACACTGCAGCATCTTTAAAGGTGTACTATGTGCAGGTTATTGTTTTACCTGGGGTTCCAGAGTACAGCATTGAACATATATATCATGCAGGTGTTTTTATTGCTAGAAAGTATCTTTCTGTGAGCATGGTCTTCTCTCCACAGATCTGACCTGTAACTTTGCCTGGTGACATTATCTACTAGTTTTCATGGGATACATGAATGTAATGCCATGTTGTGTAGCATTACAGGCAAGCAAAAACGCCTTCATGGAGATGAGCAGGTGGTGGACCCTCCACCAGAAAAGTTACATAATGCATTTTTATGTTTACCTGTGAGCATCATGGTGTCCAAGATACAGACTTTTGGTATTTTGACCTCAGCAGCAGCAGTCACTGTCCTCCACCCCCAGTAATGACTGGATGAGGTATGACCCGGTTGCACCATATGGCCCTCTGTGTGTGTGTGTGTGTGTGTGTGTGTGTGTGTGTGTATGTGTTAGCAGGTCAGAGGCTCTGGTCAGGCTCCGAGCAGTGCAGGGCGGGGGCTTCAGGGGTGGAGGAGCCTCCACTCTTAAAAGAGCGTGTCTGCTGCAGATAAGAGAAAATAAAAACAGTGGTTGGGTTGATACGAGTCAAACTGTTCAGAGAGTGGAAACCATAGGCCTGTCATCGTAATTACCATATTGACCTATTTTTCAATAACAGTAATTTGGAGGATACATTTTTAGCTGGATAGTGGGGGCTGAAATAACTTCTATGACTCATTATAGATGCAAATTAACTACTAGAGTTTTTCATTATGCCCACTGAACTGTCTATTACAATGCAAATAGTTAAGTATAAAAATATGAGTTGATTTACAACAGCCATTTTGTAGTAGTTTTGCAATTGTGTAGTACTTTAACTTTAAGTACTTTAACTTCTACACAGTTATGAGAAGTCCCCCACAGGAGAGTAAATCGCCCTGAGCTACAGTGACACCCTGTGGAAGGAGCACACAAACATCTCACAATGTTGTTATTATACACATAATTACATTATTGGGGGTGCAGGTACTTAAGCCTGAAGCCAGTTAGACACTTATTTAGCATATTTTCATCAAGTAGACTATTGGCTCAAATTTGGCACGATATCAACATCTTCAAATGTTAAATGTAAAAAGTAAAATTAGGTTATGACTGAAGAAAAAAAAAAAAAAAAAGACAGACAGGGTCCAGGAGGTAGAATGTAGGCTTTAACATGAGAAGCACAGATCAGGAAGAAGACTGTCTACATGTGGAGAGGACCTTAGATTAGAGTGAAATTCCTCCGTGTCATCCTGGACTCCGCTAGGTGCGAGGGCACACAAGAAAATAGGCAAAAATTATCAGAATTACAAATCTTATTCTTATGAGCAAGAGATGTAAAAAATTACACCAAACGTTTAGAGTTGCAGATATTTAAATGTAATGCTTACTCTCAGAAGAAAGGATTTTCACTTTGTTAAAACCGTCTTGTGTTTGGTACCTTCATTGAAATCAATGTTTGCCCCAAGCGGCCATTAACAACTCTAAAGAAAGATCACGAAATGTAATTCTATCCTGACTGCTGGTCTATTCACAGTTATTATGAATGCTATCAAGTTTTACTGTTTTTAAAAACGCTTACCTGCAGTTATGGTGTCCTGAGACCTGTCCTTATGATAAAGATTGGATAAATACATATTAAAGCATCAGTCACATGCTTTGACAGTGGCGGTGTTAAGTTTGTTAATGCTTGATTTGGAGAAACAACCTCAAGTGCCACAGCGCCCCCTCGTGTGCAACATGCCGTCTTGCAGTTGACAGCGAAACTCAACTTTTGCTGTTTAGAGGGTGTGCTATGCAACTTTTTGGGGGGAGAGGTCTGCCACCTGCTGTCTCCAAGATCTTATCGTTTTGTTTGGATTTTCAAAGTTATGACCTTAACGTATACATAAGGCCTTATACGTATATCTTAAAATTACATTACATTTATAAAATACTTTGAAAAAGCATGCATTTTGACTGTAGGGTCACATCTCCAAAGATCAGCTGCTTGTCTCCATGTAGACAGATAATTTTAATGCCATACTGTAGACCGTTCTAGGAAAAACAAATCTCCAACAGGACAAGCAGGTCAGGCAGAATCATAAATGCCATTTAGAGCACATATAAGACGTTGAGGGACAATGCAAAGTACCCAAATGAGGTCACAATATGACAAATCATAATTTAAAAAAAAAAAAAAAAAGATTCTCAGTTGTTATAAGACAAGGTACCATTCTGCCCACCACATGACAAAGTGCATTAAAATATAAAGACACAGGATGTTGCTTTTTTTCCTTTTTTATGAACTGTTCAATGCGTCCATATCAAATTGAATGTTTGACTGTGTTCCACTTAAAGATATATTAAATTCAACATCTTATGTGACATGTAAACATAAAACACAATGTCAAAGAAATAAATCACTGCCTTCTGGTAACAATATTGTGCGATTTCATGGAAGTAAAAACTGTACTGTATACATCATTTAAATTCCTGTAACAGTTCAACATGGCCTTTCTATGTTTTTACAATCAGATTTTCATTTTTACATTTACAGAAACATAAAAAAGATATGTTGATTTGTCTCATTGCACACAGCATGGTCACACAGGATCTGATCTAAAAGGTAAAAACACTAACTTTCATGTGACAATTGAAAACCAACATGGAACTCAATGTGAATTTTTCATTTTAGGTAGATGACTTTTTCTAATTCCTAAAGTGGACAATCCTATCAAGTAGGAAATCCAGGCACTGAAGAGTTAAGTTATTTTGCATGAATAACAATTCATCATATTTTTAATTATTCCTACACAAAAACAACCAGTCCAAACACACCACTAGCTAAAGGATTTGGCCACATACTGTACAAATTGCTCCTAATAGTGTTTCGACTTAATGTGCCACTTACATATATTAACATTACTATGAATAAAATGTATTCACACAGTCACTGCTAAATTTGGAGTGCTATATATTAGCATTTATTTTGTATGAAAACAAAAATAAAAAAGATAAAATGTCCACTTTTTTCACTTGTTCACAAACAGATTTTCAATGCTGTAAACAAATAAACATATCTATTTAGATTAGATTTATTATGGGGGTTTCAGCTTGATCCCATTAAAAAATGTTTGTCTTACAAATGATCTTGACACAACATAAACTACATAGAAAGACAGTCTGATGCACAGTAGTTGCAGCTTCTCCTCGGTGTTACTAACCAGTGTGTACTTTATCCCACAGTTTTTATATTGTTCATGACAAAAAAGCCTTGTGTTGGAGTTCTGAAAAGTTTGGGACTTAAAAATGGGTTTGTGAACAGCGGTAGTACTTCCCATGTTCAGGTGGATAGTGGGTGGGGTCTACCACTTGCCCCTCTTGCTCCAGTCCTTGGGTGTGAAGTGAAGGCATTTTGGATCTATACGCAGATGTCTCTTCTGCATGGCTTTTTCATGTCCATCCACAATCTCCTCTGAAAGTGTCAAGATGTACTGACCCTAGATATAATTTTAAAAATCACATTTAAAATCAAGGCAGCAAGTGGACAAAACTAAACAGTGAGTTGTTTAACTTTTACCTTATAATAGTTGATCAGATTGAGGTACTGTAGCGTTGAAATGACATCTTCTTTCTTAACACTTGTCATCTCACTAATTTCACTGAAAGAGAAACAACAAATTATTACATTTACTAAAATCTACTAAAATTGGAAGACTAGAATAATCTGATAACTCCACAATTAGATATCTTTGGTGTGTTTATACAAACAAAACAAATCTGATCATCAAAAACACCGGGTGGGATGAGTCAGTTAATGAACTGATTTTTAAAGCTAATGATGAATTTGGAAGTCAAATTACAGTGACTTTTAAAATCACACTTTCATTCAGTACATTTCCTTGTCCAAACCAGCACAGTTATGAAGAATCAGAAAACAATCAGATTACTCATTTATGAGATTTAATAGTTCACATGACATTTCAGTAATCCAATACCTTCAGCAAACAGATAAGGATCAAATTTTAGCTGCAGGTAAATATAAGACACCAGTTTGTGTAACTACTTGGCTAAGCAATAAAGAGGTACCTACTTGATGGTTATTTGAGGCCGCTCCCCATTGTCAGGCTTGAGGTCCATAAGTATTTCTAAAATAGTTTGAGACCAGTAGGAGCGATAGGACAGAAGACCTAAATCGGAGAGTGGTTTTTCAGGAGTGCCGGTTTTCCCTTCTACTTTGGAAAGTTCATAACCTGACAAGCACAAACCAGAACATTTTTCATGTAAACCAGCACACAGATTCACATTTTACAGCTAGTACATCCATTGTCAAACACTTATAGATCAAAGCATTAACCCAACTAGTACACGCACAACCATCCCTGCCTCCTGAGCCCCAAGAGGCCCCCGACTGTCTGACTAATCTAGATATTCACAAGGTCTGAAATGATTTAATAGACTAATTGTGACTAGTTGACTATAAAAATAAGCATGGTTGCATTTCAGTCTTGTTATTGCTTGAGTCAAAAAAAAAATAAAAAAAATCACAAACTATTAAAGAATAATTAGTTGCAGCTCTAATAGTCAAACAAAGAGAATCTGCTAGTGCCATCTTTACTTACTGAACTCGATGAGCAGCTTGCCATAGCCCCTGCGCTGGTATGGAGGTAAGGTTAAGATGCAGGCCACATTATAATCTTCAGTGGACTCTTTCTCCTGTGTACATGTATATTTATATTAGTAACGAAACAATGAACACTTTGATATTTTGAAGTGATTGTTAGTACCTTCGAGAAGTAGCCAACTATGTGGAAGCCTTTGGAGTCATATTCAGTCATTACATAAAAGAGAAAAGGGTCGGTATCGTAGTATAAGGTTTTGTGGTCCAGGAAACACTTAGCGATTAAACACAGGTTCTGGGAATACGTCTAAAAAGAGAAAATATTATGTTAGTGTAATCTGGGAAGGTATCACCAATAAATACAAAAAAAATGAATTACAGACTTTGTTTTTTCTGCCATCAATTTCAAAAAATGAAATGGTGCCTTTGCGGTAGATCTCATTGCCAGGCGGATGTCGTAGGTTACATTTTGTCTGTGGAAAGAGCATAAAGCTGAGTAAAACTTTCACCAGTGCACATAGGTTTATAACAAGGCAGTTCTTACTAAATGTCTTTGGAGAC
Organism: Boleophthalmus pectinirostris; assembly: GCF_026225935.1. Classification (NCBI taxonomy): domain Eukaryota; kingdom Metazoa; phylum Chordata; class Actinopteri; order Gobiiformes; family Gobiidae; genus Boleophthalmus; species Boleophthalmus pectinirostris. Next base: position 23,198,931 of record NW_026571018.1, on the reverse strand, counting down.
ACTTGAGACTTTTGACGTATTTGAGGCAGAATTCGCAGAGGTAGAGGATGGGCAGTGATGTCAGCTCCTGTGGATACGGGGAGAAGTACCAAGGCTTCAGCCTGTGTCGCCCGAGCTCAATACACTCTATGTTTTTCATTCGCGTGACGATGTCGTCATGGCTACGGTCAGACACCAAACTGCCCGTCATGCGGGGTGCTGTGGGGATCCCATCAGAGCTGTCCTGGGAATCCTGGTTGAGAACAACTCCCACATTAGATAATGTCTGTGTGGCATAAAGCGTTTAATAATTACATTTCAGATAACAAGACATTGCATTTAGTCACCATTAAACACAATTTAAATAATAAGGGGTTAAAGTAAAATTGGGTCAGAGGAAAGGGACACCTCTGTTTTATTGGACCCACTATGAAATAGTCAATCAACACACAAATCAACGGGCAATAATAGGAAATTAAACAGACCTCTGGTGGTGGTAGAAAGACACTGGCACTTTGAGGCTTGTTATACTGCAAAACCTTTATCATCTAGCAGAAAAAGACAAAAACATGGCCTTTGGAAACTAAAGAGGAGAATAGGAATTGCTTTACATCAATCAATTCATCTGTTTTCGGAAGTCAGACCGAAAGCATTTTGGCATTTTGATTCCAGACTTTGAGTGGGTCAAGAGAATTCAAAAAGGATCAAGCATTGGGTTAACAGCACTAATAAAAAATAAATGAGAATGAAAAAACAGTTGACAACAATTTAATTATTTCTGCTTCAATGTTTTACACTTTTCCATACCTCATCGGTGACTCCGCAGTTGGCCTTCCTCTTCCTGCCGGGCTGAGGGGGGATCAGACGCCTAGCTGCGGTGCCGTTCTGTTGACAAATCCAAGTGTTTCTTTACAAAAAGCTGCTCTCCTCAGATCAGTATAATCTGTGTTTAAATGGCGTTACCGTGGTGAGAGACGTGAGCTGCTCGTGGTCTTCTCTGGACTTGAAGGTGGTGCTCTCTCGTGCGGCCGGATACACAGCTGCCTGAGAGGCTTCAGCTGAACTTGGCAGAGAGGGCACAGGGGGGGCAGGCGACACCTGTGGAGCCAAGGGGGCAGGAGGCTCGGCTTTTCTCTTCTGTAACAAACACATGGCTCAGAAATATCTTAGAGAGATGGGTTTTCAAAAAGGACAAATAGTAAAGAAACTGATTTTGTTTAAAAGGCCGTTTCCAGAGTGATTATGGAAAGGTATAAAATCTTAATATCGAGGCACCACAGTCACTGGCTGCACACGATTGTTTAAAACTGTGTTTGATTGAAAGCCACAGCAAACCAATAATTACATTTGTAAGGTTAGTTCATAAAAAGTCTAACCTAATTTAAACCTGGTGTTAACACATAGGAGATTAACTAAATTTATCCATTTTGGATAAGTTATGCTGCCATGCCCATCCTGAAACAAAAGGTACTTAAAAAAAAACAGCAATAAACTCCACTGAGCTTATGTGACATTACTATCTCCTGCCCAGCAGTGTTTTAGTTACCCCAATGTTAACACCAGCAGTAAAAAAGGTCTCTGTCATGGCTCTTTAAAACTGGTAAATTCGAGTTGTACCGGAGCAGGGAGGGTTTTGCCTCTGGAAGGAGCTGTGGCTGTGGTTGTGGTTGTGGTTTGTACGTTGAGATCTAGACTCTTCCTCTGAATTGAACAGAAAGGAAGAGAGGGAAAAGGGTTAACTTACAATCACGTTAACCCTTATGTTTACTGGAAACACATTTTGGCAGCCAACAGAATTTAAATTCATAAATTCAATACATTTATTTGTTTAAAAAGGGACTATTATTTTTGAAACTATACATAGCACACATTTGTCAACACATTCTGATCATTCCTACATCTACTATAAAACAAGCCATCATGAAAATACAACAGCAGCCTCTTCATTATCCATACATGACTAAAGGGCTGTTAATAGGAGCAACGATGGCCACTTCTTCTTCAAATCAGTCACGTGCTGACAATAACCTGCTGTAGTGAATGAGCCGTACCAAAGTATCTCTGGGAACCTCCTTCACGGAATGAACAATCCCTTTAAATGGCTGGATAGCTTCATTTGACTTCTAGAACAACAATCAAAACAAATTTCAGCTTTAAGTCTTGAGGCATAGTTACATAGCCATAGTATCACTGTAATGAAATAGCAATGGCTGCAGTCTTACACTAATTATGTTCATGTTCATTTTTTTCTATTACATTTGGTAAAGAAAATACTAAGTAATTTAATATCCCTCACCACTTCTCTTTCTGGAGAGCTGGGTCGCGACCCTGGAAGACCATTTTTAGTTGGAGTCTTTGCTTCTTTTTTGGGGAATTGGAGCTTTTTCAGATCTAGTCGATCCAATGTGACCCACTCATCCAGACGCTTATTAACTGTAAAAGAAACAAAGGTTTCTGGCGTTAATGACAGCCCATTAATGGCTATACAATATTTCATTATCAATGTCTTAATAACATCATACTTACAGTCAATATAATGTACATAGTAAAGTTTTCTTGAGGAGACTTCCTTCACACTCAAGATTTCAGCCAGTGCTAAAAATAAAACAGAGCTCATAATGCTTAATTAGAACAAACTCTAACTATAATATAGTTAATAAATCAAATGTTTTTATTCAATTTTGCCAGTACGTGAATGAAACGTTTGCTAACCAACACATTAAGGTTTTACAACAATGTGCAGATGTGATTCTGCTTTGAGAGCTTGGAATTTAAAGTGTGTGTGTAATTTTAAATATGCGATGCGACGACAGCGTTAATTTTGTGTTCAGAAGAACAATTAATATCATAATTTGGAGAATTAAATACTCATTGAAATAGTAATATCAAATCAGGGTTATCTGATAGTATTCATGTTACAAACGTACAAGTTATATTTAACTAAAACAACTCAGCCTGCGTAACTAGCGTTATATGTGTAAGTTTCCGCTGTGTGTTTTGTGTTTACAGTGGAGGCCGTGCTGCCTATTGACAACAGCTGAGGCTCGCTTGTTAGCATTAGCCAGGCAGCTTAGCTAGCTACGAAAATCAGATAAAAACTTACGCCATTCGTCTTCGTGTTCTTGGTTTTTGCGCAAAACGGGAAGGCGACAGCCTTCGACGACGTCAACCTATTGAAAAAAATATGACAATTTTAGTTTGATAAGGTAATATTGCTATTATTAGAATTAGCATCTTTTAGAAACCTACGGATGTTGCGTTGTCCGCCATTTTCGTCATCTGTAAAAGCAGGAGCGGGGTGTTGTGGGAAAATGCCGGTCTGTACCAAAGAACAAATAAAAATCAAGATGATTAAGTTCATGAAAAAGGAAGCTGAAAAAGATAACAGGAACAAAAATAGGATATAACTATCTTCTTCAGTAAGCAGCATATATATACTGTATATGATAAATTTTAAGGGTAGGAGTATTTCCTTATATTTAGATGCATCAGTCTTCCACTCAATTTTCCATCCCCTCACACAGTATTCACATACTCAAAACATGTTTGTGTTATGAGTATGATGATGAGTAGGTTGAGTTTGTTTGGTTTGCATCGTATGTCCGTTTGGTGTTTTTAACCATAGACTTTATGGAAAAGGGACCAACACAAGGTTATCAACAATTTTATTATAATCATTGGAACATGATTTGGTACAGAGAAGTTGCAGTGAGATTATAAAGAAACACATACAATATGTCAACAGTAATGACAAACAAATTATTAGTAAACACGTGTGTGAAATAGCTTCAGCAGCCCACAAAGCTTCAAAAGTAACACCGTACGAAGAACTGTGGTTCATTTAAGAAACGGAAGAAATCAGTACAAACAGAACAAAACATAACATGTTTGATTTGGATTTTACCACATCTTGATGTGCATCTCCAGTGTCTTGGATAATAAAATAAAAACATCAGCTAAGGCTGCAGTGTCTACTTTTCATAACTTTCTTGGTGTAACTGACCATCCCTTCTTTCCAGAGCATTTCTTTGGCTAATTTCTCCACAGATGATTTTCCCCCCCTTCCCTGAACTAAAATATTATTGTTTGTTCTGTTCTTTGGTACCATGGTCCTTATGAAATTCTCAGACGGGTCAATTGCTTTGCTGATTATCGCAGTTTTGTTCTGGCACACAGTTATCTTATAATTCTAGGATAAGCAGAAGAATTTTATGCTGCATATTTAATGCTAGAAATAATTTTGAAAGGACCAAAACAGTTACTTTGTTCCTCCAAATTATGAAACTCGGAAGATGAATAAATAAACTTTGAAGTACATTTTTTACATTGTTGAATTTTGCAAAGGTGGCTAGATAATAATATTGCAGCATCGTCAAAATTTCTCATAAACTTTCTAAATGAAAGAGCAAAAATAATTATAAATGAACTACAAGATTAATAAACACCATCAGAGCAGATAAATAATTGCAGAGTTGAATATTGCTATTGATGTCATTCAAAAACTACAGTAATCAGCTTTCTAAAACAGCGTTATGAAACTAAGCACAGGCTACATACATTAAACATATCACTGCCTCTTTTCTCAACCAACATAGCTGTGTTTTAAACCAATTGAGAACTGGCATTTCTCAAACTTGGCAAAATTATTTTTAGTGAAGAAACAAATTTTGCTATAGTTTGAAATGTAGTATTTCAGTAAAGTCATTCCTAAAGTGAACATGCAACATTCAGTTGCTGTTTTCTCATTATACTTTCAAGCAGCACTCGTCACAGAGATATAGAAAAATAAAATAAAATAAAATACAAATAAATAATTATAATAAATAAAATAATTAAGCATACATTGAAAAGTGCAAATGTACATTTTCTTTACAGCATAACATATTCACTGTACAATCATTGATTATATACTCACATTTTATGCATTTAATATATATATATTATGTTACTAAGTAGCATAGTTTGAATAAGAAATATTTCATAGCAAGTGTACTGGAAATTATTTGCATTGCCTTGTGACAGAGAGGCTCTTCTAAACATTGCCAACAGTGAAAGTGTCTGTGTCTGAATGTCTATGTAAACCTGTATGTAATAATGTGTGTGTGTGTCAGCAGCATGTAAAGTGTGTCCACATAAACCAAATGTGCAAATAATAAGCTCTAAAACCAGGAAAAACATCTTTTTACTTAAGAGGCACAAAAACTGCCTGGTCAGCAATTCAAGTATCTAGCATTGGTTTGAACAACACACATCAGTCAGACATCAGCAAAGCAGAGAGAAAGAGGGATGAAAGACTGGGCTTTCAAATATGGAGAGATAATGAATCATACACTGAGTGGAAACAAGCAGTTCAAGGTGTCCTAATTATAATAACACCAACGTTTATTCCACTGAACTATTGCACTTGACCTGAAGTTCATCCTGCAACACTTTCAATTGCAGAAGTATTGTCCGCATTCCTGTTTTATTTTTGTCCTTTTTCACATCATCAATGGCTTTCAAATACAGATCAAGGTAGTTACACACTCCTTTTAGAGTAGACCCAGGATAAAACACACTTCCATTATGTTTACAGCTACGGTGAACCAAAGTTGTCCACTGGCAGTTTCATTGTAACGCCTTTGTTTTGATCCGACCGGGCAGAGAGAAGCCTTGCCACACTTTTCTGGGCATTTGTAGCATCTTTTTCGATGTAGTTGACGGCATATTTAATCTATGAAACGCATTTGAATTGAAATGACATGGCTCAACAGCACTGCAATAGAAATTTAGCTCTTGTGGTGTGTGGCTTTTAAAGTTATCACCACCCCAATAACTTCACAATCTGAGGAGACATGCATTTTACTATACGGATTTTTTGTCACATATGGCGCAGAGATACATATTATTTCAGGAGGGTAACATGTGTTCTTGCATTGCTTGATGATTTTCACTTTCCCTTCACTCAAAACTGATAAGACAAAGTCCAGATGATTTGATGCATACAGTTGTCCATTGTAGACGGAGAATTTGGCTGGAATATAGTATTTGCTTGCACACTTCCAAATGATATGAATGAGTTTTCCTGTGGAGGTCTTAGCGCTCAGACTTGACTTTGTAGCGCAGCACCAGGTATGTGGCCAGTCTGAGGACCAGGAAGAAAACCCCCAGGACCATGAAGTCTACATAGAGCTTAGCATCCTCTACATCCAGCAGCTGCAGCACCTCCTCAGGTTTCTGGAACTTACACACCATCCCAGGACACTCCAGGTCCGACCGGTTCATGCCATATATGGAGAGTATCACACCTTCAAACCCATACCTAAGACATCAGAGCAATTAGAAATAGCATTGACACTATAGCTTTAGGAAATATGGCAACTAAAATAGCAGCTGTTTATAAGTAACCTTAACCTGCACTATTAAAGGGCCTTGCTGCCTTTGTTATTAGAAATTACATGTATTTCATGGAACAGCTTGGTAAATGTCTGACTATTGAATGTTTTACACGTTAAAAAGACCTTTGAGTCTAAAGTGTGACTAGATGTAATAATGCATTGTAATGCATAATGCATTTACAACACTACACTTTTTGAACAATCACAAAAGCATCACATTACATTATCCATTTACTCCCCCACATTGGTCGTGGTAGTGTCGATCGAATTCCCTACCTTCATCTTATGAGAGCTGGAAAGTATTTGTGCATTGCATTCATATTACATTCTGAATAACACCAACAATGTGAAAAAGATAGTGTGTACCTGACATATGATACATAAGAGCTCCACTGCAGATATTTGGGAATGGTGTCAAAATTGACAAAGAAACCAGAAAATAGGAGGACGGGTATGGCTGTGACTGGTCCCACAAAAGTTGCCACCTGAGAAACAAGTCTAAATGAATATATAACTTTGTCTTTTACAATCTCACACCATATTTTTGTGGTGTACCTGTAGTGAGGTGGAGGCAGCACCTATGAGCAGCCCGAGGGACTGGGCCACCAGGGCTGTAGAAGTGGACAAGGCCATGAAGAGCAGGAACCGTCCTGCCTCTGGAGGCTGCTCCGTCATCCAGTACACAATACTACAGTACATTATGGGACATATCACCTGGAAAACAGAAAGCACAGTCTGAGGGCTGATTAGTTTGGAATTTAGCTCACATTCACAAACAAAGAGCACATGACAAGTGTTTACTTCAGTTTTCACTCTTACAGTTCTTTGTCATCTGTATGACATCTGTGAGGTCATAAATGTTACCTGAAACGGGACATCTGCCATAGTCTTGGCCAAGTAATAGGCTTTAAGGCTGTACCAATAGTTGAGATGTTCTCTCATGAACACAGACATCTCCAGAGGAACTGAGGACAAGAGTGACAATATCAATTCTTGTTCTGCAAAATTATTGACAACATGTATATAATACGTGTAATAGTTGATATTTTACAGGTTAAGACGGTGGGCATCAGGGCAGCAAACATTAGGAACAGCATAGAGAAGAAGAGGAAGCCAGTGTTGTTGAACACTTTACTCGCATCATTTCCAATTTTGAGATAGAGTAGGCCAATGAGCACTCCAATGGACAGATGGGACATCACCCGAAGGTGGGTTAAAACCTGAACAACAAACACAATGAGATGTTTATGTATAATGTTAAAAGATGAACAGAGAGGGTAGTTTAGATATCTTACCATGTCCCTGCATATTGTGATGAAGGTCCTCTTAAAGAGGATACAGAACTGTGTGAATGTACTGGTGGCAAAGCTGTGTTTCTCCAAAGTCCCAGTCTCCTGGGAACAAATAAACAAATAAACAAAAAATTATAGATGGTGACAGTTATCTGATGATATAATTTCTTGCAGTCTTGGTACTAGAGGAAGAATGTTGCTTAATTCAGTGGCAACTGCTACTACATTTAAGCCCACTTTTATTTTTTATAAATATTTTAAAAGAGATAAATGACCCATATTCAACACACTTACGTAATAGACTACACAAACAAAGTTTAAACATAACATAAGGTCAGACAACGCACATTTGTTTGCTAAATTTGAAATCAGATCTCCTCCAAGTAAACTGGGGCATTAGTCATTAGTCTTTTTAAAACTGCATATTCTTTCTAAAGCATAAATGTCATGTCACATTTATGGAGATGCACTAGTATCATATCTTCATAATGTGGGTTGGTTACTTACGCTATGGACCTGGGAGTTACAGGAAGGGTCATTCTTGTCTCTGGAGTTTTTCTTGCCATCTTCAGAACAGAGACCGCCCTGAACGGCTTCAAACAGCACTTGGTTCAGATCTCCATACTCCCCTGATGCTACCTCAATAACTGCAGACACAAGAGAGACATCAATACAATGCAGCCAAAGAAAGTGTGTGGTAACAGTGGTAACAGCTGTGATAAAGATAATAGACTGCTGGTTTACTCACTGAAATCAGCTGGGTTGTGATATGTGGGGCAGTGGAGGCCGAGGTTCTTCAGGTAGGGGATGAGATATGGGACAGTACCCTTGAAGATGCACTGACCCTGACTAAGAATGTACAACTAGAACAAACAAAACAAAAGACAGGAATGTTACTCGATGATATAATAAACCATTATATCTTCAAATTAGAAATACGTAACTGTACTCTAAGTACTATCAATCTTTAGGAATTGTAAATTGAAATAAATATACTGACTGATGACAATTTTTCCCTTTCTTGTAAGCACGGGCATGAAAAAAACAGCATATAAGATGTCATTTGTTTTCCTTTATTTTATTTGGAACTATACTGTTTATTGCTATGCATATTATTGCTACTGCTGAAAATGACATACTATTGAACATGATTTTAACTCTTAGATTGAATACAAAATGCTGAGTCCAAAAGCCACTCTGGACATTTCAAGGTGGACAGGTGGACACACTGATCCCTGAAGTGTGAGTATGCAGGGCCTAATGGGGCTTAGAGAAGCCAGCACTTAAGTCCCGTACCTTATCAAACATCTCAAAGAGCTTGGCACTGGGCTGGTGGATGGTGCAGATGATTGTCCTTCCTCCCTGAGCCAGAGACTTCATGAGAGACACCACCTGAAAGCATGACGCACTGTCCAGGCCACTGCACCAGAGCAGAGAAAGACACTCAAACTTAATAAATAGATTACAAAGATAATTACACAATTTAATAAATGACAGATGAACCATAATAGGCTAAATATTTATCATATGTATTTTAATTTGCCTTTGTGGGGATTTTATATAAAGAACGTTAACATGTGAACATTTCATAAACTGAAATTCTATTTGCTGCACTCATAATATTTTAAGTTCAATTAGATAAGGTCTACTAACTAATATTATCCTGCTTGTTTTCAGTAGTATTTTTGATTTCAAAATTCTCATTCAATATGTCTCAGTTCAAAAGCTGTTTTCCCTACAGACCTAACACAAATACATGTACTGTCTGCAGTGACACAGTAGGGTGCAGTTCAAACCTGGTGGGCTCATCAAAGAACATGACTGGGGGATTGTTGACCAGCTCCAGAGCTATTGCCAGTCGTTTACACTGTCCACCAGAGAGGTTGTTGGTGCGTGTCTGAGCACACTCCTGCAGACCCAGAGCAGTCAGGATCTCATCCACCTAATAAAAATAAATAAATAAAAAAATAAATAATGGGTTGCGAGTCCTCATTATTATGGGCCTAAGGGGGCATACATCCTGGTCGCTATTAGGATAAAAAAAATCCAGTGTCTACACATTTTTGTCAAAGAAAAAAGGATCATGTAGCTTAGCATTGCCATTTGCCAAAACATAGCTATTCCTCAACAGTAGGTTACTTTTGCTACTTAGACAAAATGAAGAGAGTAGAAGTTGAAATAAACTTACAAGTTCCTTTTTGACCTGCATACTCTCATTTAGTTTCAGATTAGCCGAAACCTGAAAGAGACATGGTTTAGTTATACTTTTTTTTTTTTTTTTTTAACTGACAAGAAAAAAAAATACATTTTGTTCTGGTTCTTCGTATTAAATTACAATATATATAGTATAGATCAGCATTTTACATTTTGTTCATTGTGTGCTGACTTCCTGTTCAAAACTGCAGAGCTGAGAAGCCCCGCCTCTTCATAGTTGTGTTTCATTGTAGCTAGCAGCGTTGGTGCTTTTGTTTTTGAAGAATGGCAACTGAATGTCTGATTAATGTTTCAAATAATTGCAACTAAGTATTATAATGTGGGTGTAGGTGAAAACAAAGATTTCCTGAGCTCTCAAGCCTCAAAGCTCTCACCATCATGGCCTCCCGCACAGTGAGGTGGGGCAGCAGCATGTCATCCTGCATGATATAGCAGGACATCTTCCGAAATGTCCTCAGGTCTCTGGGCCGACCATTCACCAGGATCTGTCCCTTCATACCAGTCTCCCTTTAAGCATAAACAACAGACACAAAGGATTAATACATGAAATACAGGTAATACATAGTTCTATATGTTTTATGTCTTACCTGTAACCAGCTAAGATATTCATAAGTGTGGACTTCCCAGCTCCAGAAGGGCCCATAATGCCAATGAGCTCTCTACTGCTGAACCTTCCAGAAAGACATTTGAGAAGAGCCTTGTAACCTAAAAGACAACAAATATGATTTTTTTTTTTTTTTTTTTTCACAATGCAGTAATGACAAAATAAATACAAATACTTTATTGAAAAAAACATGTGATTTAGAGACTGAATTTGTTTAGACACTAAATTTGGTTCCCCCCAAGATTGTTTAAGTTGTTGGAGTCAACAATAAAAACAAAATAACCAACACTATTTTCCTACCAACCTAGGATATTAGCTTTCAGATTTTAAACTGAAGATATGTTTAGTCAATTGAATGTCAGATCACGTTAGCACTTTTACCCTATGGAGAATGAAAACAACAAACCCAATATTTGTCTTCCCTTTCTTTTCTGCTTGCTTTTGGAACCTGCAGAACTTTCAGGAAAGGATTACCCTTTTATAGTTAGATATCTGACTGATCTATGAAAAAAAAAAACAATCAAGGGCTAGCTCTCGAAAAATCTTGTAAAAGTGAGTTTGTAAAAGCAAAGAAAGCAGCTGTAAAAGTCTATAGTGTTAGTGGGGCAGCAGGAAAACCATAGCCATTCTACTTTAAAATGATTTACTATAAAAATAAAGTAGATTTGAATGTTTGTCAGTGTTTGAAACTGGACACAGACCTATGATTTCTTACACAAAGTGATCTGTATAGTTGCATAATTTGGACAAACTTTAATAACATATAATATAACATATTAATTTGAAGTAAATGCCTCTCTATTGGTTAATATTGGGTTTATATTGTGAGTCAGGGAAAGACCATTTAGCACTGACCTAAGCCATCTCAGTAGTGGGTCATGGTCTAGCCACTGTAATTAACAATGCATGATAAGACCAGTGACTATATTGTTTCTATTATTTAGTATCTTTTCCCATTTTACTAGACCTTTGTGATTCTGCATACACTTACTTTGCATCACGATTGCATTGGTCTCATTATATCAGACTTGAAGTGAAAGGTTGTCAGCGAAAAGTCACTGTTTTTACTCTGGAGGAGCATATAGATGGCCTGACCTCCACTGTGGGTCAATTGTAATAGCATTCATCTGGACTAAACCACTTCCTGGTCCCTGTGTCTCAGCAGGGGGGGGTCACATGACAGATAGTTAATGATGTAAGAGGACATGACTGCATACTGGTTGTTTCTACCCCAGAGACTTATCTTCATTAGTCATGGTTTAGTTGAAGTCATCACTTCCAGCACTCACTGATAACTGCATGTGATCTGCACTCTAAATGTTTGCTCATGCCTGCACTTCACTGAAGACATTACTCATTACCACTACACTGACTATTAAACAGCATTCAAACCAATCTTGAAGCAGGAAATATGTCTGTAAGCTTTGCAGGGCCAAAGATGCATGATATCATTCAGACTGTGTACAGCGGTTTGTAATCTATATTCAAAGAGTTATTCGCCTTCATTAGAAAAACAATTACTGAGCGGATGATGATTAATTTCATATTTATTCAAAGCGGATTCACCGCTTTGACCTCTCGGATTGGCCAAATGTATTCAGAGGGAGAGAGACACTATATGGTGATGTATGGACCAGCTGAATAAAACATAAGCATGCATCTTCACTGCTCTTGTTATCAAACGTATCTCCAAATTGCACACTTTCTTCTCAGACATGATTTTTTCTTTCTTTCTTTACTTATTGACTGGAGTATAAAAACATCTACTGCTTTAGACACATAACTCTTCATTGTGAAATCCACCCGTCATTCACTACGAGCTTGACACAGACTGGCCAATAGGAGGAGTTGGTGTGTAACTGTGTGACTGTGGTTGAGCAGAGTTGCATTGAACAGAGAAGCACTAAATCCCAATATGACGATAGATTGTCAGAGAAGTCAGGCGTCAGATCACAATTCAGCTGGTATTGGCATATCACTCAACTCTATACTAATTCACTCAAGTTTAACCATAAAATATAAACTATTATACAACCACTGATGGTCAAGCCAAGAACCAAATCATCAAAGCTAATGCATCAACTATTCACTAGAACTGGTTCAACTACTCTGTAAAGAAAATAAGAAAAATAATTGGTGTGGAATATATAAAATTGAAAGTATTGTGATGAAAATTTATTTTTAATGGAAAAAACTAATAACAATATTTTTCAATGCGTGTGCGTTACATACACAGTCAAAAGAACATTAAAACAAGGCCCTTGGTAGGAGTGACTACACCTGGTTTAATATGCGTATACAGTATATGGTGCATTTTCTCTATCCTCTCCATCATAGATTGTGTTACACCAGTGCTCTCCCCTGGGACCAACATATCTACACATGAAAGCAGGACACAGCACTTCATCTTAACAGAGAAGGAAACGGAGGCTCTCTCGTCCTCGATCTGACAACAACAAACGGTTTGCTCATTGAATGCCTCACCTTTCTGAGGCCCTTTGCTCTGGTTCTCTGATAACAAGCAGCAACAAATCTAAAACAACCTTCCCCTTTGATTTATGATTAATTTGGACATCCTTATTCATGCACCAAAAGACTAGAGCACTCGTTCCTTAGTCAAGGTAGGACAGTAAAAAATAGTGTACTTCAAAATAAAATTACTTTCCTAATCAGCCAGTTCCAAAGCGTATGGTTCTGGCTGGTCAGGTAATAAAATTACGGAAGTAGAATTAAGGAGTAATGTTAAAATTTGGACTCAAAATTCTGTATCATCTTGTTCTTTTTCTTGACAACGCTAAAACCACTGATTTAAGGAAAGTATTAAGAAGTCGAATAGAACTACATTTAAAATGATGTTACTGAAGTAGAAATTATACCTAATCCATAAGTTACTGAAGTAAAGATTCTTGCATAATTGAAACTATTTGAGACAAAAGGAGACACAAAGCAACAGTAAAAATGCAGTTTTTCTGCTTTAATTCAACATAAAAACAAAAATGTTAGACAAGCTTTTAATAAAGAGCTGTTAACAAGGCCCTTAGAGTCATGTATTAAATTGCACCACAAACTTTGGCGTGGCTGTGATGTTGTGTTTTCATGAGGACAACACAAAAGACAAGCTCTCATACAGTGAGCGGTAATTAGAAAAGTCACGAATCTTGCCTCTCACACATCATTGCGTTGATGAGGAGACACGGGAGCCCGGAGGAGACAAAACAAACAGTAGCATAGAAAAAAGATTGGACTAAAACATGAAGCACGGTTGGCAAACACACAAACTGATTTATTGACCCCTTCTTAGGCCCAGCTCCCTGCTTATCGGACTCCAATACCACTCATTCTATAGGGGACATGCACATTTAACAACACATAGCATTTTCTATGGGGTTAAAAATATCCAGACACATGCTTAACCTGACGCAGTCTCATCATTAGTATAGACAGTGATCTTAAACACTGTCTATATTTTATGAGAGGATCCATTGATTAGGTCTTGATGCCCTGCTTATCATCCGACAACACAGAAAAATCCAAGTGGAGCAGTGTGCCAACCTGCAAGTGTGAATTATTTACTGTGTCTAAAGTCTGCTGAGCTCGGCAAAGCTTATAGCACACACAGCTCCAACATGGTGGATATCTGTAATAGGCCTGTGTCACACTTTGGCATGGTCCTCCAAACAACAGACCGGGAAAAACAATATTTATCTAAATGGCACAATGTATTTCTTGAAATCTCTGCACTTCAGATATTGATCGGTCTGTGTGGATCCATCCATCATGTTAAGTATCGGAACTGTCTATCTGGCTATCTTCAAGCCTTATTTCCTGCTGCTTTTTTGCTGTTGGGTGGCCAGAGAAAATAATGCCCCTCCAAATAAGTTATTTAATAATAAATCTGTATTCCTCTTATACAGTGCATTACACTCAGTATTTGGGATGAAATATTGGGAGCAAATCTGAAATCTCATCATCTGCTTGTAGGGGATGACATTATCTACTGTATAATGTTGACCTATTAACAACAGTAGTGTGCATTAAAGTAGAGTTAGAAATGTCTGAGGGATAGTACCTCTCCGGCGGTACCAGGGGCCCTCACGAATGGTGTAGGACAGCTCATTAAACTCCAGGTCGACAGCAGAGCGACGGGGCAGGTGGGAGAAACGCTGAGCTTCAGTGATGTGGTTCTCCACCTTCTTCAGATGTGTGAGCAGAGGGGCCTCTGGAGGAGCCCCACTGTGCAGCTTGGTTTCCTCCATCGGGATACTCACAGCGGATGGGTCCAGGGTCCGCTCAGCCATCCTGAAAGACTGTGGGAAAACATGGTTTAGGTACTCTCCATTGTAGTGTAAAACTAAGCAGAGGTCAAGGATACAAACTAATAGTCCAATTTCAGGCTGTAAACTATTTATTACATACTTTTTTTCACACTATGCAAGAAAGTACACCAAAGGTCATATTCTCAGCATCTGGAGAATGTCCAACAGTCTCTTTCTCTGCACTATAGCTGGTAGAGTAAAGTGCCATGAAGCATTTGCCTGGTCAGCCAAGAATACACACTTCCTATGCTTATCTAATAGAATATATATAGAAAACCCGGGCAAATTAAACATTTCTATTGTCTTGGTTTCATAAAGAGAAAAGAATTGCTGTATTGACATCTGTGCCATACCCCAGGCCCAAAGCAGTCAACATAACTCTAAGAAATTGAAAAAAAAGATTGAAGTGTATAGAGCTCATTCAAAAGTATAAATTCTTCTTTGTGCATATATTACAAACAAATCCATAATGTAAATAAAATATAGTTACCCTACTGAGTCACTTTAAATGTTTTATGGAAAGAAAAATGTAATCCAGCAGAACATAGTAGTGATTTTAATTGATCCAGTGATCTACAGTTGACAGCCTGGAAGTCTATATTAGTGTCGTTACCTAGAGCTTGTATAAAGAAATGTAAAGGTTTGGGGAATGACTTCAGACAACATGTTAAGAGGCTGGCCTTGATGTGATTATAGCTCAGTGGATGGACTAGAGGCTTCAGTGAGTGTAAGGATCTGGTTTCAGCCCTGCAGCAGGCCCATATTGCTGATTCAAATACATTTCCTCTTACAGCCAGACAGAGGGATGTCTATAGACTCTATTGCATGTACAGCGTGCAGGTGACCCACTGACTCGCTCACAACACAACACTTAATGTGAAGCTATTACCACTGGGCAAACATGTCAACCCATTTGGCACATATCAACAATGCTGAGACATATTCCTACAGCACAAAAAAGTTAAGTAAATTGTTATAATCAGAAAACAGTCAACGGTATTACCCCACAATTTTTTTTAAATAAAATGGTAAGCCAAGCAACAATAATTACTTGTAATGGAACACCAACATTTATTATAGTACTGTACATTCATCATATAAGTAGCCCATTGGGTGGTCAGCCACTCTTCAAGAAATGTAAAAGTGTGACTTTTGTTTCATAGCACATTTGGCGAAAATCCAATGTCAATTTGTATAGGCTTTATAGCGATGGCACAAGATAGGAAACACTAGAAAAGAAGGAAACCATCTCACAGGAGGTGAATCTAAATAATACACTCTGAGATTAAGATGGGAGGATGCTGCGGAGGTCCCCTGATGGAGTAGTTCAAGCCAAAGGCCTGTGACTGCTGTCATGCCCACCTGCCCTGCTGTGCAGCACAATCTTATGACAGATGCGTATAACATTTGGTGTTCTATACTGATGTCCATATCACAATATAGAGTGACCTCAATATAGCTTAGATATATGATCAAAAGTCATTTTTATTCATGACTATATTTTGCCATGGGAGCAATTATATTTTATTATGCAATTAGTTATCACAAAACACAGAGTTCAGTGTTCCTCAAAGCTGCAGGATTTGAAAACATTAAACTAAGGGCCTATTGCCAAGTAAACATGTTACAAGCCACAACAATCAGTCTCTACTGTGGTAGATGAAGAGAAAAACTAGACTTGTAGTACTCTTTGACATTGCTCCTAAGAATATGGACCCACGTGACCAGGAAGAAAACTGACTGTAGCGGCTATTGATCATACTGCCATTAGTGAATTTCCATTACCAGGGTGCACGGGCTGGACAACCCTAGCAGACTAAATGGCCCCCCCGCTCAAGTAAAGGCCTCCATGTTTTTGTCATGGGTGGTTCTTTGGACTGAACACGTGACCTCAATTAACAACGGATAAAAAGTCTTTATAAGGACTTAAACGTCTCGTGCATTTGGTGCATTTGCAATAGCCCCGAATCCTTCGTTTAGATACTCTCCCCAGAAACTATTCTGACAAATGCCAACAAACACATGACACAAACCTATTAGTGTATGATGAAGGGAGCCCAGAGGAGCAACAGTGCCCAGTCGATTTGTTCAGGCAAAACACCGCCACATTAGAATGTCCCGTTGAAGCCCGAACAAGCTGAAGTCAGAAAAACCCATTCAAAAAGATCTGGTTCACAGAAAACCGGTGGGCTCCAAATGTTCATCGATATGTCTCGCCCATCCTCACCGTCCTGCATCCACTACAGCCTCAAACTAGGACTGCATCCCACCACGAGAATCACCCGGGGATCAGCGGCAACGATCTAGTGTCATGTTTTCTTCTGTTGTCCTCCGTCAAACGCATCCATCCCGTATCCAATTCGTGTAAAGTGATGTTAGCTCACGGTCCGACACATGTGTCGCGGGAACATAAACATCCCAGCAGCGCTGCAGAGGCTTCACTATCACCAGCAGCAGCAGCAGTAGCGGCAGAATCAGCGGCAGAGACAGAGCAGCCACACACTGCTCCTGCGTGCGTCTGTGAGGTACGCACGCCGGGCTAAGATGCAGGGCGTTGCTGACAGGATGCTACCAGGCAGAAAAATGTCTGTTATGCTTTTGGATACTTTCCCACAATACATTTTGTTTGTTTTTGTTTTGTTTTGTTTTCATGCCAGAGTAAAGTAACAGATACAAAAGATTATTAGGCTACACTGTTGTGACGTCTTTTAGGGGAAATAATGGAATTCAAAGAAAATACGCAGCACTATCGAGATGTTTATGTTTAGACTCCGCAAATCAAACTGGCCAACATCATGAGTCTCATCTTTAAATGAATTCGCCATTGTAGCCATATTATCTAGGGATTGGATGCTGCACTGGACTGGCCAATAGGAAAACACCTTGCAGAGGGATGACATCTGATTTTAAGTTTGCGCTTTGGGGGTGCCCTTTGTAAACATTAAAATTTACTTTGGTAACGTTTAGTTCCGTCTGTCTCTTTAAAGGCCGCACCTGCGCAGCTGCCTGGTGCTGATGCTGCAGTGCCCGGGTTATTTTCGGTAAAATAGCCGGGGTTACTATCGTTCAAACGGGCCCTCCGCGGCTTACATCACCCCTGAGAGGAAATCAAGACCATTTTTAGCCAATCCCACCTGCCTTTCTTAATCAGACCCGTTTGATGCCATCAGAGTTGCTCTTCAGACTACTTTTGACTGGACCACTTGGCATGGTTCCACTGGACAGTAGAACACTAAGAAATGTTTTATTAATTGATGTTGTTTAAGAGGAAAGATGGTCGCCTGTGTTTAGGACATGTACTGCATGTTTGATCAAGGCAGTACTTCTGTATAGAACCAATGAACAACCTCTGATGACAAGGAATGGTATTTGTTTCAATTTTTATTTTTTATTTTTTTTAATTTTTGTTTGAGAACATTCACAAACAAGATCAGCACAAAGTGACCATTAATCATCTAAAAGCCAGTGTAATACCCTGGGCTTTGTACTAAACTACTCATTACTAAAGGACTGGGGTCATTCCAGTTTCTGTGATGGACTGACACATCTCAAGTTATGCCAGTGTCAATATATAATGTCGACCTGAAGGGTTTGGCAAATGTGGTTATTCTACATATAAAAAGGCCTACACAGTCATGGGCAGGGTTAAACATGGCAGCAACCACATCTCTGATCACACTGGGCTGCATTTTGTTCATACAGGGAATCTTTACTGACAAAGGTATGTTTAAAAAAGAGACTTTTAAATTGTATTAATCATATATTTAAATGTACAATTTCTTTACGTAGGTTCAGAGGTCCTTCCTGTTACATTGACTGTGGAGAATACAATAACTTGTCCAATGCAGTTCCAGACACATATACCACCTGAGCTGTAAAGAGAGGTGTACTTCTGTGTGCTCTGAGGCAGCTACAAGAAACACAGGTAAGATTTCTCAGCTTGTGGTATACTGTCCTTACATCAGGGATATTAAGGTGATTATTTGGTCAGATTGTGTGTAGTACTGACCCACAAACTCGTGTAAGTTCCAAAGGTGGGGTAAATGTGGTTGGACTTAAAAATTATTTATGCTACAAATAAATTTAAAATGTACTTATTATTCCAAATGTCTGTGAATGCTCCTGTAAGAGACTCCTTCCATTATCTACTAAGTGGCTGTATAGTTAATTTGTCTCTATAGAAGCTAATTTAACAGGGCGCTTTGTACATTTTTTGGTGCGGGGTTTGCTACCTGCTTGTTTCCATGGATGCGTATTGCTTTGAATGGAATGTCCCACCTAATAGCATTAAGCATATGTATCATGTATAATTTTGATACAGGTGTTTTAATTGCTTAAAACTACCTTGCAAAATGTACTTTAAGCAGCTTCCTATCTGATCTGTAGCTTAGACTTTACTTGGACACAGTAGCTCACATGTCACAATATATTATAATAATGGTAATAATACATTCAAATTAAGTAGCAAAAATAACAAAAGCCTATAAACAGGTTGTAAGAAGAAAACAGTGCAAAGATGAACTAGTGATTGACATGACATGGGGTTTTCTATTACATAAGGGTGAGTTGTTGTACATCTTTATGGAGTATGGTATGAATATAGTCCTGTATCTTTCACTGTTTGAGCAGAGCTTTAGGAGCCTGCTGGAGAATGAGCTCCTCTGTCCCTCTATAGGCTGGTGCAGTGGGTGAGCATAAGTGTCCATGATGAAGACCAGTTTGTCCAATATCTCCAGCTCATAGCTGATCATGTAACAAGCTTTACGGATCAGTTTGTCAATCTGTCCAATGTTCCTTTTACTGGTGCTGCTCCCCCAGCAGAATACAGTGAAGTACAGGGAGCTGGCCATCACAGACTGGTAGAAGATCTCCATTAACTTGCTGTACACATTGAAAGATCTGAGCTTTCTCAGGAAGTACAGTCTACTCATGCCTATCTTATAAACAGCATTACAGTTTCTCTAGTCCAATCTGTTGTTCACGTGGATGCCCAAATACTTGTAGCAGTCCACCATTTCCCTTTCCATCTCATGACCCTGGATGGTTGCAGACTAGCTCGTCCAGATTGTGTCCCCTGCTTGTCTCCTTGGAGATAGACAAGATGCTACCATGGAACATTCTAAGCAAAACAATAACATCCCCATGAAGAAAAGCTGATGGTGGACAATTCACCTGACAGTTACACAGTGCACCATAAATATCTAAGTAAATGATTACCTGTCAGTGGTCACCTCTACAAGTCACACCAGTCCTATGCAATAAATAAAATAAACCAATAAATTAACACAAAAAAATCTATAAATGATAACTGTGTTTGGGTGTTTTGAGGGCAGTGTAAACATAGCCTCTCTCCTGCTAATGTAGTGTTGAGTAATGACTAGCTGTTCACAAGTTCACAGTGAAGGAGGATCCAGACTTTGGCTTGTTTCTGGAGAGTGTGAATGGACTGGCAGGGGATGAGAGCAGTTACTGGGAGATCCTGGCAGAGTGCTCAGGAGACCTCACAAAACTGGATGTAGGTGAGTAGGTCCTCTCTGGAGCACAGTCATCTGAGACTGCCTAATGAGATGTAATAAGGCAAGGGAATTAGTCCAGAGGGAATGTAATCTGATTTCTATTGAGAATCACTGTAATTGAAGTAGTATGTTATTATTTGTGTTATTACAGGTGTAACCTATAGCCTTTGAGCACCTCATCGTGAGGTTCAACAAGAGATTCAGCAAGAGCAAAGTATACAGCACACCTTATTTGTGCAACGTATGCCTTCTAAGTAAAATAAACAGTACAGCGACATCTAGTGGTTGTTTCAAGTAATATCAGTATAAAAACTACGCGTGTGTCCATGGGTTTCAGTATAATGGAAAAGTTGTCATAGCAAACAATTCAAAACATTATGTTGCAGAAGTTCTGACAATGACAGCTATTATCAGGAAATTGAAATCCATCATTTGACTGTACTGAAGAAAAATGTGCATAGTTTTATAAATGTATTTTGTAATATATTCAGCCATATACCAGTATGTATTGTTTGAGATGATGACAAAAATATGTATGAAACAGGTTTTTTTAATTATAAATTACAATTAGTCTCTCTGAGGGCTATTCTTCCCTTGTGTGACACTGACACATGAGTGTCCTGGACCAAAGACATGGGCTCTAACAGGATTAAAGTTTCAGATGCAGTCGGGACAGATGGGTGAACACTAAGCTACTTTTTGGTCATGCAATCCAAAAAAATACTTTTTCTCTGTGAAATATAAACAATCTGTAGTTTTTGATTTAATAAAATGAGTATATAGAATTTGAAGAATGAAATTGAATTTGGATTGTTCTAAGAGTTCAGGGATTAAGAAAAAACTAAATATTTTAGGAAAATTATAAAAATATACAAAACACAAAAAGACAAATGCAGTATTAAGTGGAGCATCCTCAGGAGAACTCAGGCTTTATCCTGCCGTTGCTGTAAAGACACAGTTTAGGCTATATTAATACATATACAACTATATACACACACACACACACACACACACACATATACATATATATATATATATATATATATATATACACACACACACACACACACACACACACACACACACACACACACATATATATATATATATATATATATATATATATATATATATATATATATATATATATATATATATATATATATATATATATATATATATATATATATATATACACTTATTTTTCATTTAATTTCATTGTTTACTCACCACATGACAGAGAGCAATCACAAATACAAGGGACACACTGTGCAAAGAAACGCTTCCAGCCAGTTTCCTTCTTCCTACAGTTATCTATGCGGGTACATCCCTGTTTAGGAGGGCCATAGTAGCTCTTATAGGCACATGTGGAGGAGCAAGTCCCATTGAGCTCAGCTTCACTGACTTCAACATGGCCTTTTTTACACATTCCTGCACAATATGAGAAAAAGATGCATCAATAGAGTATGCACCATAATTGAACACACACGCAAAAAAAATGCAGCAAACATAGTAGGCTTACTTAGGCAGGATGGCCTTGGGGTCCACAGACCATTGGGGAGACAAGTTCTGGTTGAGTTTCCTAGTAACATGAAGCCAGGGCGGCAAGTGTAGCGCACAACAGAGCCCACCCACCAATCATTCCCATACACTGCTCCATTATAGTCAACAGCTGGTCTTCCACAATTCACTTGAATGTAAAGTGAATTGGCTTTGATATCACATCATGACAATTCTATGTTTGGATTTTGATGGAGAATGTGTTACCTCGGCATAATGACTTGTATCCGAGCCAGCAGCAGCTTGAGTCCCCACACGGGTCTCGTTTGACCTCCTGATGTCTTGCTCTACATCCTCCCACACAGAGAGGAGCAGTGCCGGACCAATATATGTAGTCTATGAACTTTGGCTGGCGTATCCACTCAGATTCACCTGCAAGAAAAAAACAACAACATTTTTTTGTACAATTTTTTTTTAGGTAAAACTTAAAAATAAAAAGGTATTTAGAAGATGCACTGTGTAACTTTATTGATAGAGGGTCCATTACAGAGAGTTTTACTTGTAATGTTCTGCAATATCAATAGCTCAAAAATACCACAAATTACATTGAGTGCATTTCCACAGATCATACCTGTAACATGCACTGGCATTAAACTCAATTTTAATGCCCTGCTGTGGCACATTCCTGAAAAAGCAATAACATCTCCTTGGAGACAAGCAGGTGCCAGGGCCTCCATCAGAAAAGTTACATAGTGCACCTTTAAGGAAGCCATATAGCATAAGATCTTACCACTGCCTTCCTCCTTTCCAGTCCATTCAGTCCACTGAGCAAATGACAAGGATGCACAAAGAAGCAGCAATAGCACTTTATAAAATGTCCAGTTTCCCATCCCCTGAAATTTTCTATAAAATTCCATTTATATTACATTTCAGTTTGCAGAATCAAAAGCGTTGAGTTCAGGACAGGAAGCAGTGTGGGGTAAGTAACACTTACACTAAGCTGTGAGCACAGTTTAATCTTCAGCGAACTGAAGGCCAATGTGCGCCTGAGATCATGCTGCTCTTGGAGACAGAACTGTACAAAATATCTGAAAATGCCACAGTGAGAGTAAAGTAATCATTCCATAACCCCAAATGTTGTAAGCACATGATTTCATAATTTAATTTGTACATTGTTTATATCAGAGAACTAAAATCCTTTTATTTAATCAAATTGACACTACGGAGATTATTACTACTTTTGTCCACATGTTGCCGCTTAGATGTCTTTCAACATATACTCTCTCACACCTATTACCAATATCATGCTCTACACCCTTCCATATAGTTGGGAGTTTTAGTCCCCTTTATCCAGTACAGTAAAATAAAACATGTAATATACCATTTCCACCAGCAGGGGATGCCATTGTGCCAGGTCAAGTTGAAAGACTAAGCGAAGCATTTTTTTTTTATATTTAACAAAACAGTGCAAACAGAACACGTTGTACATGGTAGTTTCACGTGTGTTTAATTCATTGGTGGTGACAAAATTAATCAAATAAGCATGAGGCCATTTATCATTCGCAATATTAAATAAAACAACAAGAATTTCATCACATTTAACAAAATAACAAAAATACATAGTCAATTGATCTTACGCCTAATGTAGGGTGAAATCATTAACTTTTTATTCTTTTGTCAAAGCAGATGTAGAAGCACATAAAAAGGATAGATTGCTACTCCCATCGAAATTGTATTTTTGTGTGGTTCTATACTTGTGTGTAGTTGTGGCAGTTAAACTTGTATTCCTGGTTCCTGGGTGGAGTCTGACAGTGGCAGCGTGACAGCAGTGTCCCCTGTAGCTGATAAATCTTCAGAGAGGACATAGAGCATGCTCCGTTCTGGGCTGCTCTGATCCTCCGGGCCCTGCTCCTCCAACAGCACCCCCCTGAGTTCCACCTGCAGCTCCGCGGATACCTCCTGCTCCAGCCCTGGACCCTCATCCTGACTGCTGTCATCCTCCTGCTGTCTGCACTGCTTCTCTCTCATCAGCTGTTCCGTCAACTCCACACTTTCATATCGAATCAACTGCAGACGCATAAAGCCATCTTCATGCTCTTTATACCTAAAAATGTAAGGGTAATTATTAGTCTTAATTAATATGACTTTGTGAAAGAAAAATAAATACCTGAAACGTGGATGTCCAGATGGCCATTTAAACTGGTGTTTATTATGCAGATGAACCGTTAAGCTGTTACCTCTGGTGAAGCACTGTTCGCACACATGGCATTTGTAACGGGCCATAAAGTCTCCCTGTTTTAAAAGAACACTGTCAGACATAACTTATTGAACACTTGAATTACATCCATACAATTATTATGTGCACCTGATGTTCCTTTTTGTGATGTATTTTCATTGTGGAAAGTGAACGAGATGTAAAGTCACAACCAGAAACATCACAGTGAAATGCTGGTTCACTGCTGTGACTGTCCAGGTGTTTACGGAGGTCCACTTGATTCTTGCAGCTACGGATATTATTTATTATATTATTTACTATTTCTTCAATCATTTAGATCTTAATAAATGTGTTATCTTACCTGTATTCACAGTATTCACAGCTGTAGGGCTTTTCTGTACTATGCCGATACTTTATGTGGTTACGCAGGGATGATGGTGTTGGACAGGTCATATCACACAATGGACATTTGTAGTGACTCACTGGAGAGAATATAAAAAGAAAGCAACACAAATGTTATGCATCATAAACAAAACAGTTCGGTATTGTTGCCTTCACACTAGAAAACAAAATGCAACAAAATTGTGACTGGCCCGCAGCTAAACCTGGACCAGACCAAATCTTGAGTCTAAATGAGGACTGGTGCGAACACACGCATGCAAGCAGTCAAACATCCCAAAATGTCTCTGTATTCATACATAAAAAAATTACATGACAGACCATGGTTTCTCATGTGATCTCTCAGTAGTCGTTCCGTTGCAAAACGTTTGGAGCAATGAGAGCACTGAAATCTGCCCTGACCTGCACATAATAGATACAATTTCAACAACACAATATACAAAATTACAAACTGGGTCTAAAATCAAATTGTAAAGTTTTATTTTACCTTCCATAGCACTCTGTCTAATGATGTGGTCAAATAACTTGGTATTACTGGCGTACATGCCCCCACAGCCTGGACAAGCTGTTATCTTCTCTTGGGTGTGACTACGAAGGTGCTCTTTCAGTTTAGGACGTCCTTTAACAGTAGCATCACAATCTGTAGAAGATTACACAATTAAATTCACAAATCAAAAGATAAACGCCATTTGTTAAAACAGATTAACCCACCTTTCCATCCACAGCGTAATGAAAAGTCACAGTCTCCTGCTGGAACATCAATACACAAACTATGCATCTCAACGTGACGATAAAACCATTCTGGATTTTCAAATGGCCGTTGCTGAAAATACAGTAATTTTATTTTTTGATAGATTTATTCATACTAATCACTTGAGATGTCAAAAGATTGTTAGTCAACCCCACCTCGCAATGTTCCCAAAGACACACAAAATTGTCAGGAATTTCAGGAATTATGTTTCTTCCAATACCAATAGTGCATTTGTTAAGCTCAGGTTGGGACTCAAGTACTTGCTGACCCAGCTGCTTTAGTTTAGTATGGAAACAGTGAAAAAATACATGTCTCCTCAACTCCTCAGGACCATCAGAAGAGCAGAAACCACACTCCCTCCAAAGACAACTGTGCACTCCTGTAAGAAATAACAGAAATTAGTTTAACAAAGGCATGAGTGCAAAAACAAAACATGACAGCTACTATTGAATAGATACTGAATCCTTACCCTCTGCTTCCTCTGCTTCCTCTTCTGTGATGGACAAAGTATTCAAATGTTCCTCGACGTGTTTACAAAAAGCCTCGATTTCATGGTAGACTTCTTGGCACAAACTCCATTCACACTCCAAATTCAGAGTTGTCTTGCGTTTTCGTTTTTTCGGCGGCATTTGTCGAAAATAACTTTGGACCACTGACCAGAGGCTAACACCAACAGATGCCTAACTTGTGTTTGCAAAATAAACGCACCATTTGACTCCGATCGAATTTGACTCTTACATTTCAAGTCAGTGTTTCAAGCAACTAAAGCTGCTGTATATTTATTTAATAAAGACATCATAAAACACTTATAAAGCACAGCCGATCAATGCACAGCACAGACGAAGGTGCATCTACAATGGTCCCGCCTGAAACAAGACCACACATAAACAGTTCCGGCTTACTCCTATTGGAATGAGTGTCTTCTCTTTCTTCTTCTTCTTTTTATTATTATTTTTTCCCCCTTATCTTTTGTGTGAAGATTACTCTCGCACACATACAAAAAGAACAAATGTCTATCATTTTATTTTGATAAACTGTACAATAATTACAAACATGAAACACTGAGAACTCAAAACCCTTTTACTGCAAAATATTAGTAAACAAATCAGTGCTATGCTATTATTTTTACATTCACATTTATTGTTTTTTTTCTTTCTTTTTTTGGTAATTTGTGAGTCATGCAACCGTAGAGTAATCTTGTTAATCTCCTTCATATCCCAACGAAAATCAAGTTTTAGATTTTGGTTTTGTTTTGCATTGCAATTTTTGCTTGATATGACCAGATTACTATTGATTAGTTGCACAATGATGTTTTGTCATGTACCCAAGTTGAAAAGTATGACTTAAATATGATAAGAAGACACCGTTAACAACTCAATTAAGAGGTAAAGCAAAGATATCCTTTTGGTTAATAACCATTTAGTTTTTGCATGCAATGTAATACAGTGCACTCAAAAATAAAAGGGCACAATCTCAACACCTTTCAACCAAGGACAAGGCAGAAATGTAACAATGGCTTGTAGATTTGTGTATTATAATAAAAGTCCCCCATAAAAAAACAAACAAAACAAAAACAAAACAAACAAAAAAAAAAAAAATTTTTCAGTCTGTGTTGTCTTCTTTCATTTCTATTCCCCTAAACATCGTAAAAGAGACGAACCAGGTGATAACGGATCCCGAATGCCACAACACTTCCCATGACCTGTGTAAGACAGTAATTATAAAAACAGATATCTAGCATAAATGTATAAATATAAAATGCAAACATTTCATTGCACCTGAATAATGAGCATGATGACTGTGAGACTTCTCTCATGTGTTGGACCAAGTAGTTTTAGCACTAGATTTATTAAAGTCATATTGTTGCATTCAAAATAATCATCCCCGTCTTTCCTCTCCCTTCTTACATCAAGCACTCTCAGAAACTCTGCAATCTGAAACAAGGAT
This sequence comes from Boleophthalmus pectinirostris, assembly GCF_026225935.1. NCBI lineage: Eukaryota > Metazoa > Chordata > Actinopteri > Gobiiformes > Gobiidae > Boleophthalmus > Boleophthalmus pectinirostris. Next base: position 23,171,821 of record NW_026571018.1, on the reverse strand, counting down.
ACCTCTTTAACAAACAAATAGGCACACTTTTATTTTAACAACTTCAATTATTAAAACTATTTTAATAACTTACCTTTAAAATTAGATGACCTAATTGGGAGAGATCTTTAGTTTTAAATTTAGAGTAACTCATACCAAGTTTACCTGTGTCTGGATTTAATCTTTTTTTTTTTTTTTTTTTGAAAAGAAAAAAAAAAAAAGTTAGAGAACAATTTAAAAAAAAAGTTTTATTTCACCATTCTAGTTGCCATCTACCTGGGGAGTCTATGTCTCGGACAGGGGATGATATGAAAAAGTTGAGGAAGCGAGTATATGAAGTTTACCACTTGGGGAATAAAAAACAACAGCATTGTTTTACTAAAGTGACCCAGGATTCCCACAACAGCAAAGGTCATTCCGGCAAAATAACAAAAAGTGTCTCCCACAAATACTGAAGAAGGATACCTGCAGGACATGAGATACATCAATTGCAGAGTCGACTCTGTAATAATTACCTGTTTTTGCAGTTTGTGGCCTCACCAGTTGTGATAAAACAGTCCTAATGTAGTAAAAAAGAATGGAATCATGAAGTACAAGGAAAAAACATGATCTGCACCGTAATCACCTGAAACATAAACATTTAAGTTATCTACAAATAACATGATAATACTGAATAAATAAAAGTAAGATAACATACCACCAAGTTCCAAAAAGTTAAATATAATAATGGAGCCCGAGATGAACAGTGCTTGGCCTGACTCAATGCCATTAATTCCAGCTAAAATGTTGATTGCATTTGTGCAGAAGACTGCCAGCATTCCCATGTAGACGTAGTAGAGAATTCCTATAAGACAACACGTTATATTTTAAGAGAACCTACATCTAAAATAAACTAACTGTCTAACCAAATACTAACCCAGGTCTAAGTGAAGTCCAAGCAAAACCCTAAACGGTTTAGGTACCACAATGACTGTGTTGCCAAAGTTGGTAAAATAAACCATGAGTAGAGGCAAAGATGCCATTGTTGGGAGTAAGAGTTTGTGTCTCCATCGCAGATTGAGTACATCATCAGCAAAACCAAGGAAGATCATGCAGCAGATGGCCAGAAGAGCACCAATCAGTTGGACAAACTGAAAATATAGACAAACCAGGTTACACTTACAAAACAGTTTTATTCATTCCTATAATCATTTGTTATTTACCTCATTGTGGGGGAAGCCCATACACTGATCTCCAACAAAGCAGCTAAGAAAAGGCACTGGGATGAAGCAGAACAGGATTATCAAGAAGACAGTCCCACTGATTACCCCCTGGGACTCTGGGCTGTCAACACATTGGAAAAAACATTTTTAGAGAGGCAGGGATAGTTTCGGGAGTTTGTATTGAATAAAAACACTTACACTTCCTTTTTGGATGTTTTGTTAAGGTCCATTCCATATAACCTAGCTGATATGAAATGTTCTCTGAAAGCAGGAATTAGTTTGATGGTGGCCAAACAGCCAAACATCGACATACAACAGTTTATCACCAGGGGTAAAACTGGCAAAGGAGCCATATTTCCCAGCATTTTGTTCTCTTGTCTACCTCTATGACAGCTGAAATCTCCTTTCAGACTACTACTATGACGACGCTGCCCCAAGTTTCAATCGATTTTGTAGTGCAAATTACATGTCACGGACATAGTTTACAACAAGAAAGAGTCCTCAGATTCCGTGTAGCAGAAGACCAAATCCAGCAATCCACACACCTGCCAAATCATCTTTCATCGTATTTTATTGTCACCTTTATCCATTTTCTGAAGCGCTTAACTCCACGTATGACAACACTGAGCATAGAAACGCAGAAGAAGACACGCTTCCGGTTGCCTGCTTCATCTGCTGTCACAATCATGCGGTCACGGCTCTAGCCAGTTTCTAATAAAAGTTTTTCGTTTAAATGGGTTACTATTTATTTTTGCTGTGCGCAGTTAACTCTGAAATCTCATTTTGTTTCATGGCCTAATATAGACAAATACACATAAATAAAAATGAGTTTGAACTGTGAACTGTTTTTCTTGTTTCAGTTTATGTGTATGGATGGAGATTTTTTAAATCACACTGCAATCAGCAGCTTTTAAAGCGCTGATCATTTAAAATTATTTGGGGGCTTTTGTTTTGAAAAGCTAATTTTTAACTTCCTGTTTTTCTCGAATGTCGCTTCAGCGCTCTCCACCGACACTAATCGGTCATTGCACTGGACGGTACCACAGCTCCATGGACAGTACAGAGGCAGCAGGAGGTGGGTACAAGCAGCGGAGATTGAACCTTACAGAGCCTGCAGCGCAGCGCACAGGACCACACTTCACGGCTGTGTTTAAAATAGATTCATGTCAGCGAATGACAGCCCGTGAAAAACTCGCTGATGTCTCGGAGATGAGAAAAATAATAATCGCCATGAAGACACCGTCATGTTACCGACTCCTTGCTTTCAATTCGTCGCAGCTTGTGACTTAGTTCAGCGGTAGGTTTCTCTTTAACTATAATGACAGCACTTCATAACAACTTATCTACTGACGTGCATTCGGACACAATAATACCGCCATGATCACTTCGCATCGCATGCCTGCTTCCATACAGCGAAGTGTTACCTAATTATGGCGGACGCAAACCGTCTAATGCATAATCATTATGTGAATGATTGCTTGTATTGCTCTATTACATTGTTGTGACATATGCACCAAGGTGACCGTGTGTCTTCTTCCTCCACGCGCAGGCCAGAGGGGGCTGACCTGCTGGGACGGACAGTTCTGACATTTCATTCGCTGACATGAGAAGCGCGAGGAGACGCTGATGGAGCTCCAGGACCTGGGGTGGCTGTGCATGGTGGCTCTCTTCCTGGCCTCCTTACTCATTGTGCTGGCATGGTTCGTTCAGTATTCCCTGGCAGTGCTGCGGCTGTGGAGAGCCAAGTGGACAGCCAAGCAGGGCAAGAAAGGAAGAGCCTGGCAGCAGTTTCTCCCCAAATGGATAAGGGAGAGGAACCAGGCGAGTGGCGTGTGGGGCATTCTGACGCATCTTCAGGCCGGATGGGACGGAAGAGCTGCTTCTGAGACCGGGGTGAAGGGGCTGGTGACCTCTCTTTTCTCCTTCAAATCCTTCAGGGAGCAATGGCAGAGGACCTGGGTCAAAGCACTGAATGAGCAAGCAAGCAGGCATGGGGTGAGTAGACTGTGAAAATCAGTCCACAGTAAAAGCTATTGTACTGCACAAGTCATCATCATAGAAAAACCCTGTAATATACTGCTTATTAAGCTCAGCAGCTCTTAAACTGGGGTGTATGGTATAGTATGTGGTGATTTCCAGGATGCTTATCTCTTGCAGTTGTGCTTATTTTCATTTAGAGGCATTTTTGTTGTTAAATTGGGTTTACACTACACTTCTTCTAAGTTGAGCCAATGTTGGTCCTGATGTAGACCTAGAATTGTCGTATTAGTTTTGAATTTAATGCTGGTCTACTCCTACTGTTGATGTGGTGCCTATGCAAGTGTATACACACCTTTAATAATGGTTTAGGGGCAGCAGTAGCTCAGTTGGTATAGAGCGTTTGTCCACTGATCTGAAGGTTGGCAGTTCAAATCCCACTCTTGACATAAACATCACAGGTTGAGCGGTCAGATCCACTGACCCACAGGTTGGCTGGTGTGATTCCAGCTCCCACAGATGAATGCTGTCATTGTGTCCTTAGGCAAGACACTTAACCCACCTTGCCCACAGTGTCTGCGTACACTGGTGTGTGAATGGGATGAGTGGTTCCTTGTTGTAAAGCGCTTTGAGTGCCTTGAAGGTGGAAAAGCGCTATAGAAAAATGTGACCATTTAGTGATTTCATTCTGTTTCCAAAAAATTTTCTGCTTATTGTATTTTTGTGCAGATTATTTGATACATTCAGTTTACTTCCTGATTTTGATCAATATTCACTGTGGCTTTATTCTGTCCTGAGTTTGACCTGATTTAAATGTATTGGTTCTTTGCAGGACATTTTTTAGATCACCACATTATTATAATACTATAGTTGTGGCAAAGTTGCAATTGATTTAGTTAAGATAAAATTATGCTGGTTTATATTTTTGTTCATTCTCACTGAAGTAATATTAAACAGTGTCAGGATTGGAAGTGCTGTGATGCTGCTGCAGCGTGTGGGCTGAGAGGTGGAGGTGTAGGAGTTTGAGTGTCTATTCGGGAAAAAGATGGGGCTGAGTCTTGCATAACAGCTCTGAATCAATACATGTCAGTGGAGAGAAAGTGCACCAGTAGCATAATGTTAAAAAAATAAATAAAAATTTTAAATACTGCTTCAGTCAACTAAAGAAATTCTTGGTCAACCAAAGACATGTGTGCATTGATTTGCTCACTGAAAAAGACATGTTGCATGCTCCAAATTGTATCTCTATGATCTGACCAAGCATCTAACCTAAACTGTACTAACAAGATGCCATAACTATGTGCATACAGAGGTTCAAGTCTTCATTTGAAATTACATTTCACTCCTAAATCTCTTGCTTTCTCACGCCATGCCTTCTCCTTTCTGCTGCAGTCCATACAAATCTTTAAAATGTACTAATACAATTATTTTGGTTGACTAAGGGTGCATTCATGGTTGCACAATCACATACAAAATTTTACTAAGCTGGCACTAAATCTGGACTAAACCAGGACTAGGACAAGGCCAAACCAAGTCTACTTTTGGACTCAAACTGGGCTAGAACTAGGACCAAAGAAGGATCAGTATGAACCCTTGGACTTCATCAACTGATTAAAATACTTAAAAGACGGCAGACAGCCCTAGTTATTAAATGTTCTCATAACATTCATATGAAAGAGTCACACATAATTTTATCCTGTTTGCATCAAGCAGTGTATTTTAAATAGTGCTTTTCCATGCAAATCAAAGTCAACCACACAGAGAGATCTGGTGGATCTGACCTCCTGCTCAGAAATGCTGTGTTTGTTTGTTCCTTTGCTGACTGGATGATGAGTTGCTTTAGAGTTTAAAGGGTCACAATCAATCCACAACAATAAGCTCCAATCACTTGTAAAGCATGTAAATCTTGTTTAAATATATGATGAGATGCACAGCTTACATAGATCATTCAGAAAGATTATTCACAGTTGTTGCACAAAAAGGTCAGAAACAAAAAGAACTTGTAGTTGTAGTTAGTAATTGTTTATTCTTCCATAACATGTTCATTTCAACTGATAGAATCTTAATTGCCTTTTAAAAACACTGAAAAACAACACAAGGCCTGTGGTGATAAAAGCCTTTTTAAAATGCCATTTGCTATTATTGTCTAATTAATTGCCCTGCTTAACCCTCAACCTTGTGCAAACAACTGACCTTCCTTGTCTAAATATTGCTCCATAGTTATAAATGTCAAGCAAGCCCACGTTTACATCAGGCTTCAAAACGATTGACCCAGGAACAATTGATGTTCCTGTCTTTGCATGTGACCTCATGATTTACACCTTGTATTTTCATTTTCATCATATATAAAATGTACAAGTAACAACAGAAACAACGAAATCTTGCAGTTGACACTTGGTAATTGTTTGGTTATCAGTGTAGCTTTTTACAGCAATATTTTCCAGCAACTTCAAGAAAACTGAATGAACTTCATGTAACCTCTGTAATCCTAATAAGTTTTTTTTTTTTTTTAATCATTGCAGTAACATTCAGAGTTAAATGATAACTGCAACACTGATATTTACTGGTAGACTGTCTCCTAGACTAAACAAGCTGCTCTCGTCTGACTGTGCATGTGGTGTACGATTAGAGCCAACTCCTAATAATAAAATGCCTTCTCCAAATTATGACTACAGGCTCAGTCATATGTCAGTGCAAAAATGGCAGGACCATTATGCAGAGCAGTGCATTTCGCAGTAACTTTGGCTCACAGATTATAATTAGTTTTTTTGTTATTGGCAAGTAGTTTGTTAAAGCAACTCTAGAATGGGGCTTTCTTTTGCTTTCTGGTAGGATAGAGGCATGCCTGTTTCTGACTGGTAAAACCTGCTCAGAGATGACTTGGTGGTATGCATTAAATTGCCACAAGCAACCCATTTCACATTGTTTTCCACACAAAACGTATATTCCTCCCACATTTTGTTGCTGTGGTCACATCAACAGACAATTGAGCAAATGCCTTAAGAGAATGTACCTAAATCCAAATGATATTTATTTTCCTATATCACTCAGAGCTTCACTAGATTGTGACTGTATGTGGACAAATGTGCAAAGTCTCAAGCAATATCTTAATGAATCAGTTCTATGTGATGCAAAAAATAAAATACATATTTAAGAATACTGTATGTCCAGATCCAGATAGGCAGAATGGCTATAATAATGACCACCCCAAAATAAAATACAAGTAATTAGGTTTGCAACAAAAATTTGCCTGACATCCAATAACTTATGTACAAATAACAGCCAAGCAAATACAGAGTGCTAGGAAGATTTAATGAGGCTGCTGTTGCTTAAACAGAAAAACAATTTAAATATTTTAGTACACAAAATATCCAGTGTATTTATTTTGAATGTATAAAACTGTTAATTAATTGTGTTGCCGTTAAACACAGCACTCAGTCTCGTATCAAAATGGCCAATCTGTGACTGTCCCTATGATACACATCTCTCATACCCTCCTTGATGGTCTTTCTCTTTTCAACATAAAAACAATGGAGTCTCAAAGTGCACTGCTGTGACTGTTGTCCTTGTAGTGTGACACTCCCTTGGGGAAACCTGACCTCATGAACGCAGCGGCTCTGAAAAATGACTCAGTTTTCTTGATTCTGGTCTTGCCGTTATGTAAACAAAAGTAGATGTGTGCAAATCACTGTTTGGGTTATACTTTTGATTAGCAGTGATATTTACAATATTGAGATGAAGACAAGAACTCTGTAAAGACCTTCAGATATCAAACTTGAGGTTAAAATATGTGTTAAGGATTGTTATGAGATAAACCAATGAGATACAGATAGACCTGGTTGACATATTGATAGAAATACCAGAAATTAAAGAGTTATTTCTGACAATACATTTTGACATTAGGACGTTTTAGATCATTTATCCTCCATATTGAAGTAAGTTTTGTAAAATAAGTACAATAAGTCTTTTACGTGTAAAGGTGCACTGTGTAATTTTTCTGGTAGAAAGTTTTTGCTTTACATAGAGTTACATGTATGGCATTAAACTTATCTATCTTCTTTGAGACAAGCACGTGATACCAGGCCAAGTTACAGGTCAGATTTATGGAGAAGCAACCCTGCTTTGAGTAAGAATACATGCTTTTCCAGGTATTTTTAGTAATTGGTACTTTGCTGTGACATAACGCTGGGAGTATTCTACATGTATCTCTATGGTGGAGTTATCAGTATTTACCATGGAGACACAATGCAGACATTAGCAAACACAGACAAAAAAGTTTTTAGATTGTCTGAAAACTCAAGAAAAAACAAAAAATGGATTTTAATAACACTTTTGATTAAAACAAGCATTCATGGTCTTGTTTAGGGGTTTGATTTTCAACAAAAAGTTGGTGAGTGTGACTAAATGAAAAACTGCTGTCTAATGCTAGTTAGCTAGTGACTGTAATTTTATATGTGAGTGACTTTAACAGCACAAATCAGGTTACCTGTTGTAGTTCCAGCTACAACAAGTAGTTCTTTATGGTCAGATTGTGTTAAACTAACACTCAGATTTGAGAAGAAGACATCAGCTACAAAGTATAAATAAACCACCTGTAATTTAGGTTTGTGCAATACTGTGAAACATCCCAGGTAAATGATTACATCTCCGTGGAGACAATGAGGTGGAGTACCGTCTACCAGAAAAATTACATGGTGCACCTTTAGATATCACTACAACCTCCAACTATCTTAGGATGTCACTTATTAACACGTTTTCACCCCTCAATACTGTAGATCCTCTTGTTGTAGGAAAAGAGGGCACATGCTCACAGTTTCTAGAGGGTAACCTTTAGGGAATATTTGGCCCTTTCTGCATGTTTGGCTGCGACTTGTTTGTATGAGTCAGTTGTTTGTCTCAAGAATAGGCCTGTACTCTGCACTATTACTGAACGAGTCTCTGCACTATTACTGAACGAGCTTCTGGTGTTGGCAGAAGTATCTGACATAGAGATACACCCTTTTGTCTGTGTAAATGTTGACTGTGTTTAGACCTGCCATGATAACACATTTTGAATAAGAATATATTACTGAAGAAAATATAGGAGATAAATTATAATACCGAAACTAATGTATGCGACCAACATAATAACCCCAGATTAGATCATTCTCCAAAAATATTTTGCTTATGTACAATATTGTTAAAAAATAAGAAAAAAACATAAGCTGCAATATATACATGGAAAAAAGCAGAAACAAGCAGTTAGTATGAGTCATAGACGTTAGTTATTCAACCCCCGACAGCTGTTAAATGTTGCAGAAAATAACAAAAAGATCCCCAGTTGTACAGAGAAAAAGTACCTGTGATAAATAGTAATAGATAAATAATAGATAGTAATAGATAAATATCATTTATTGAATGATAAGTTGATCTAATATTTATCGTGTCAGGCCTAGTGAGAATGCTTCAAGCACTGACCTCTCAGGGATCTAAGCATCATCTGTGCATCTGCCTCTGACACATGAGGCTAAAATCACTGATACAAAATAAACTAAGTGTGTGCATCTGTTTGCAATAAGGAAGTGTCCGCTCAAAATCTGCAATTAAAATGAGATCTGCTATTATCCTGAGGCCACACTCTCATGGCTCTCTCTGACTGTGAGCTGCTGGAGCTGATTAATGATTATGCTCAAGTAGGTTCCTCCTAAATGACTAGGGACATTAACCACTCAGCCTCATTTGTGACGATAGCGCAGGAAGCCTCTTCATCCCTCTGTCCCAGTCATTTCATTCTGTAAAAATATGTTATCTTTAACAACTAGCTTTAATAGCCTAAGCTGCTCCTTTGACACACGATTAAATCCATGGCCTTAACCTTGGTTCTAGCACTAGCAAGGTTAAGAAACTGCATTTGCAACCTATTTCCCCTATTTCAGCCACTGCGTTGCCAGATTTACTTTAGTTTAATTTAATTTATTTTTAAATAGCTAAACGAAATTGTTGATCTAGCTAATGGAAACAGTCATCAATACAAGACAAGCAGAGTGAGCAACATTCACACAAAACTAGAAAATGGATCATTGTCCCAAGGGATCCCTTGTCCATAGAGATCCTCTTTCTCAGCAAGGAAAAACAAAAAAGAAACCTAAATAGGAATACACACAACAGTGCCAATCCTAGCATTAATAAAAAAAAAAAAGTTTGCATACAGTTTTACAAGAAAATGTGTCTTTTGGTTGAAGTATGTTGCTGCAACATCTAACCTGGTTTGGTGATGTCATTAAATCAGTCAGTTTTCAAATTGGTTATATGAGTGGACCACTGCTGGAGAAGGGCTGTTTCTGTTTGGCCCACATGGTTCAGAGACCCACAGGCCTGATGCTGACAAACCTGACATGACACTGGCGATGTCCTCAGGAACTTTATTATTATTTTCATCTGACCTCTGCTGCATCACAAGGACAAACCATGCACATGCCCACAGCCCAAAGCACCTGATGACCAATGTATAACACTACACAGACATCTGGATATCCGGTTATTAAGGCTTAATTAAACTAATAGAATCAATTCTAAATTTAGATGTCAATTAGTGCCATTATGAACCTTTGGTGATAATATGATGTACATATTAGGCCGTTATTTCATGTACAGTCTTTATCAGGTCACTAAATTGCTGCATAATTTGTGGCTATTTGCCAATGAGAAGCCATGGTCCACTTTATTAGGGCCCAACAATATATCGAAGTCCATTCAAAATCGCAGTATGAATAAGTGCAGTTATTAAGGTAATAGAACATTACATTTTTATCCAAAAAGAAATACAATTAAATGTACAGACTGTCTTAGTTTATCAGTTCCTCTTTCAGTGTTCTTTCAAATGTTAATGCTCCTGGAGTTGTTTATACCGCGCACACTGAACAGAACTGAACTTTTTAAACCTGTCAGATCATGTCAGATAACTTGCAAATTGATTTACACCCCTACAACTTGTTCCTTTAGTAATGTGTGGAACTATGTCTTATTAATGGCATTAATTTAATACTAATATTATGAGTACATTTTTGCATGGACAAATGATAACATAGATATTGTTAGCCATTGTAAATTTGCATAATTTGTTCTGGACTTTGGATATAATGAAAGCCTCGGTGACTCAGCAGTTTTTACCAATTAATCAGCTATCCATTGTACGGGATAGTATTTTTATGGTACTGCTGCAGCATTTGTTCAAGGAACTGATGTAAGCTAGCAGCCTTGGCTTCCTGCCCCTTTGGCGTGTGGCACTGACTACACAAATTCCTGAAACTGGTGTGTAACTGGACATGGTGTAACATATGCATGGACAATAGGGGATTTGTGTTGGCTCACTCAACATCTCTCGTGACAGTTAATGTAGTCCAATGAAACAGATCCACTGGCTCACAGTAACACTAGTCCCCATGCTTTTGTATAACCCTCTGCCAAGATACTAAAATGTTTTCTGATAGAGGGTGTCTTTCAGTCTAAGTAGATTAAGCAGTGAGCATTAGTTATTACATACACATTTATATTAAAGCATTTAAATACTAAGGAAGTAACAATTAAAAGTAAAATATTTTATTTTAAATGGATGTTCTACCCAGAACAAAACAAACAAAAACCAAAAACAATGTCTCTCTGTTATAATTTTATGAAAAAATAACAAACAAACAAACAAAACAAGACCTCTGAAGGCCTCCAAAGTCTAAACTCTGCTCTAAACCATATTATACTGTTTATACTGACAGAGAACTGGCAATTAAAAACAACCAAGGATATTACTGATGATTTCATATAGCTGGATCTTAAATAAACTGCCCAGCCCTAAAACATCACCGTATATAACCAACTGGATAATCATACACAAAACCATGTCTTAACCAGGTCTATACCAGGATAAAGCCATTAGTGTTAACCAGGACTCTTTATATCATATTATTAGAAATGCCCTTATCATGTTTTTATTTTGCTTTATTTCAGAGTTCTATCCAGATCACATTTGACAGCAGTTTACAGCTAAATACTAAATGCGAAATAGAGAGTGTGGCCTGCACTGACCAATCAGCACATCGAATGGTATGTAAATGTTTCAATTTGTTATTTGGATTTCATTTGTTATTTAAAGTTAGTTTAGAGCTCTAGTGCACAAAGCAGTAGACATTCGTAATAATACGTGTTTAAAAGTGTTGTTTTCTATGCACAGGTCCTACAGTGTAAATGCCGTGTGGACAACATGACGTTTCCTGTGTCAGTCACTCAACAGTCAGCCGCCACTGTCTCCATGGAAACATATCAGATCCATATTGTACCAGTGGTGGCCAAGGTAAAACTGAACATGGGAAAAAGGCTGCACATCACATCTCTTTCAATTATTTAATATTTTGACAGAAATAAGTGTGGGTTCTAACATAAAGTCTGTATCTCATGTGTAATCCCTCAGTAGTTCAGGTGGAATCCATAACAAAACATCAACAACAAAACATTTGAATTGAGACCAAACCAAATCTACATCAGGATTAAACAGGGAGTGTGAATGCAATTGGACTCAGTTCTGAAAAACTCTTTTCAATGAGAGACCAAATATTTACATTTCAAAGTGATTCCAATTAAATCCATACAGAATGCAAAATCTGAGCCGTGTCACATTACTGAATTGTTGGACCTTGATAATCTGCTTGCACTTTTGAAGTTTGCAGCTGCCTTGATGTTGAAGTAGCATTTGTTTAATTTTCATTTCAGATGGAAGTATGTCTTGAAGAAGTGGAAAACGAAGGGCTGCTAATGTCCTGGAATCTTTTAAGACAGTCTTGTTTTTCTATATCGATATCATCTCTCAAGATCCAGAAACAGGTAAAACTACATCTGTGGCACCTATGGCATTTTAGTCAAACAAAGAATGGACAAAGTCATGCATACCATTGTAATCTTTGTCCCTGGATCTAAAATGCTCATGGCATGTGTCTTGGGTGGTTGTTCCCCATGCTCATTAGGAGGTGGTCTATGTATAAACAGATATTGGTTTCCTATTTCATTCATATGTTTGTTTTTCTTCCTAGAGCCATGCAGGTGAAGGAGAGTTAGATGTGATTAGGGGACTTGTAGAGGACTCTCTCTTTGGCGCTCAGCCAGCTATGGTCTTGGATCTGAAAACTTGTGTGTCAGGTCCCCTGGTAATTTGTCTTTGTTACATTGCATTGTATTTATCTGGATTATAAATAATATCAAATGTAATGTTTATTCTTATGTATTTACAGATAACAAAGGATTACTTATCCATAGGACCCCACAGTGTCAGACGGCTCCAGCTCCGGCAGCTCAGAGTGACCTTATCCAAAGGTCAGTTTTCCTGTTGGAGATTTAAATTCCTTTTTTACACCTCCCACTAAATGCCACCTACAAACAGTGCCTCAAACCCGGGTATAATCCAGTCCATGTGTGAAAATGATGTCTGCTCCCTGCTCCAACTCTATCATAATCTGAGCCCAATGAGTCCTGGCATTGTCATCTTGGGACAAACATAACTCGTAGTTATTCAGTATATTGCGGTAGTCAGGTGCCTGCATTCTTTCACATAGCGTTGATGTATTTATGAAATAATTATATAGTATTTTCTTAGTTATATCAAGGCTAGGTCAAGTTGTGTATAATTTGTATTACTGTATTTGTAGACCTGTGGCTGAAGTCAGGGGAGCTCTGCTGTGTCCTGAACTTGGACCAACCCTCCACAGAGAAGACCACGCGCTTCCTATATTTGCCCAGTAACCCCAACACCCCAGTGGAGTGGAGTGAAGACATTTCTTTGTAAGTCAGCATTGTTCAGTCAAGCAGGAAATGAAATACTGTAAAAGTTGATGAGATTGAATGTGGGTGTTTTTTTTCTGTTACAGTGACTTGGGTCTGGAATCCAAAGAGCTGAGAATAAGACTTTTGGAGCGAAATGGCAAGCGGGAAAGTAAGACAAAGCTTTATAGCAACTGACTTTTGGCTGCAGTTCAAAAACACAGCAGAAAAATGTTTGATGCTTAATCAAAATCATTCAGGCCTTAATTTCATTGTAAGCAGTGATGCTCCAAGTGCCCTTGTTAGCATTTTTGTAGCAAAAAAAAACCAACAACTCTCTGCTTATTTTGTAAAATTTAATTGGTGATTTATGTGTACTGTTGTTTTTATTTCACAGAGTTCTTGCCAGGACATGCAACAATTATCTTGGAGCAGTGCAAGGTTTCTCAAGAACAACGTATGTTATCAATCAGCCCAGGCTATGGACTGGCTCCAAATGCTACTGTGACTGCAGAGGTGAGGAGTCATTCCTTTCTAATAACTAATATGCAAGATTACATGTTTTACATATTTTGTGTTTGGCCTGTTTCAGACCATAAAACATATTGCATCTTTATGTTTCTGCAGATTACGTTTGTAGAGACAGGGGAACCTAGTGGTAGTGTTTTGCCTCTTCGCTCCTCCCTCACGCCAACAAAGAAAGTGGATGTAGATCGAACAATAATGCCTGATGGGACCATTGTAACCACTGTCACCACTGTCCAGTCTCGTCTCAAGCTCGATCACAGCCCAGGTAAATTAGCAAGTCACCATGGCTGCAATTATGTTGGTCCAATGTTTCACACTGATTACTACCAATAACATTTTCACATTTGGGTACCACCAGATCTAGACTACTCTTAATTTAAAGCTGTACTATGTAACTTTTCTGGTAGAGGGTCCGCCACAACCTTGTTTCCATGTCACAGTATGGCATTGAACTGATCTATGTTGCATTTAGTCAACTGCAGGTGTTTTAGTGTTCAACCATACATCAAAAAAGATGATGTACAGAGAGTGGACACACCTCTCCACAGATCTGACCTATCCTGGTGGCATTGCGGGCTTGTCTCCATGGAGATAAGTTTAATGTTTAAACTATGGGACATTCTAGACAAAGAAATCACATTTACATAAAGACAAGCAAGTGGCAGACCCCTGACACAAAGCTGCACACTGCTATAGTACTGTAATAGTAGAAATAACAAGGACTAACTCAACAGAGAATGGAGATGTGGGTCAAATTCAGGAAATCTTTGTGCAATACACATGATAGAGCTCACGTACCACAGTTTGAGAACCACTGATGTAGGAGTTATAATGTTATTATACCCCTTCAGTATAGAGCTCTGAAACCATGTAATGAAATGTGTGGGATTCATGTATGAGTAGTTCATATTCCACTCTTCTCTTAAATGTTAATCCTTGTGCAAAAAAATCTGCAAGATGTGAACTGAATCTTGAATATTCTTTGAAAAGATCAGAATTATTACAATAATTGTAATTGCATACAACCACATATCACCATTATTTCAAAAAGAGATAGATAACTATTTTGTGTTGTTTTAGGTGACTCTCCCTTGCGGTCACCCTCTAAAGTGGAGGTAACAGAGAAGAAGCCCACCATTCTGTCCGATGGAAAAAGTAGCTCAAGCCCCAATCCCAGCAGTAAGTGCTAGACTGAAATGTCAGGGTTGTTTTGCAAAATCTATGCAAAGAAGGATGAGTAGCAAGCAGCAAGAACACTGCATCCAATATGAAACCATTTACTTATATCTCTTGGTGTATGTGTAGTGTCTGTTTTTATAGTCTGGCTAGATGTTTTGAATATTGACACACATATTTAGCATTGTTTTTATCAATGTGTATAATTTGACTTTATCAGTATGCTATGTATGTATAGCTATGCTTTATGTTTAATTGTGTTGCTCCACAGAGGCCAGTCGTCTCTCCAATGGCCTGGACCCTGTTGCTGAGACGGCCATTCGTCAGCTGACAGAGTCCAAGGTGGTCCGGAAGACCCCGACTAAAAGAAGCACACTGATTATCTCAGGCGTATCAAAGGTTAGATAATAATCATAATGGATGTTTTTGCACCAACATAATCTTGAATGAAAATATGTGGGGCTGTGATTATGCAACAAGGTAAAGTGGTTTAATTTTAGTACACTCTCAGAGGACACTATTATCAGAGAATACATTTTTGACCTGATTAGTTAGCTGGCTACAGAAGGCATCTTGCAAAATAAGTTTTATTGAATTAATATTAGAATAATGCAAAGTTATGTGTTGTGATACCCTCTGCTCTCCAGGTTCCACTCTCCAAAGACGACAGCTCATTATCGAGTGGCTACGCAGCAGCGATGGATGCGGCTCATGGGAACCATTATGGGACAGGGCATCCTGCTGACCCTGATGAGACCACACCATCAGATGTGTCAGAGCGCCCTTCGGTGGACGATGTGGAGTCGGACACAGGCTCCACTGGTGCGCTGGAGACTCGCAGCCTCAAGGACCATAAAGGTATCTTAATATAAATCTAATAATGCTGTAAGTAAGTATGAAATGTCAGACACAGGGTCAGGTCAATAGATAGAGTG
This sequence comes from Boleophthalmus pectinirostris, assembly GCF_026225935.1. Taxonomy (NCBI): domain Eukaryota; kingdom Metazoa; phylum Chordata; class Actinopteri; order Gobiiformes; family Gobiidae; genus Boleophthalmus; species Boleophthalmus pectinirostris. Next base: position 23,156,244 of record NW_026571018.1, on the reverse strand, counting down.
GCATAGGCACAATTAAAGCGTTTTAGTCTGTTTCATTTGATTAATGTACATTGTACAGTATTTACAGTACAGTACAGAAGTACATATGACTGCAACATTGGTGGCTAGCGCCTCCTAGTGTCCACACAATGATTAGACTTTGCCTTACTTTGGCCTTAGGGGGTATTTGAGGTGAAGACTGTTTTAGACATGTACTTGCTATCAGCCAGTCCACTATTACTTTTACCAAACATAAATTTAAAAAATATATCATTACAATCACACCAGAATTACAATATCTGTTCTTATGACTGATTTGTTCTTCTAGAACAAGGGTGTCTAAAGGCCTGGAGACCAAATGCTTCTGTTGAAATGGCCCAAATGATGAAAGGCATTAATGTTTACAGCTAATTTAAGTATTTCTACCACTATAACCTCAATTAAATCACATTCCATTGTGATAAAATTGATGTTGCAAGCATAGACTGTATATATCAATAGACATAGCTAGCCGCCGCGTTTCAAATAGGAAGTTTGCATGCGGGCTCTTCTAGCTCCTACTGACCCTGGCTTCCACTGACTTACATTGGAATATTGTAACTGCTACAATGAGCCTCGTCATTTTGGTGTTAGAATGGTCATATTAACTTATTCAACATGACCCTGGTGGTGGTTTTTTTGCTATTCTGTCTGTCAAAAAATTCTATTCATAATGTAGAGCCTGGCTCCAAATTTGCCCCTGTAACCACTAGCATCACAAGCTTCATTTCAGTGGAGCCGAATCCTTTGGGTGATGTCACTCGCTTAGTCCACAATTTTTCTACAGTCTATGGTTGCAAGACATTAAAAGTATGGTGGTTCTGTCAAAACTATGTACAATGCATTCGGCTGTATTGCCCATGGGTTTGTGGCTCTGTGCTTCAAATTTGCTTCAGTGTGTGACCCTCTGTGAAAAAGTTTGGACACCCCTTTTCTAGAAGAGCATAATCAGTTTAGAACAAATGCCAATGTGAATGCCAAACATTTTCTTAAGAAGACCATCAGACTAAGTAAGTAAATCAGTCTCATGACTTGAAAACCTAATATTATATGTGCTTTTTCAGTGGGCTTTCTGCAGAGTGGGACCAAACTGCTGTTCCGCAGAAAACATCAAGAGAAAGAGTCCTGCTTCAGTCAGTCTCATGAAGACCTCTCCAACATGGGGAATAACTTTGTTGTGTCCACAGCGAGCACCCACAAAAAGTCAGGCAGCTTTTCACGACGTCTCATTAAACGCTTCTCATTTCGCACATCAAGCAAGTCAAAAAGCAAAACTTCTTCTGCAAATGGAGGGGCAAGTTCACTGGATAACTGACAAAGCAGAAGACATGACTTTACTGTTGTAAATATATGAAATAAACTGTTGTGGCTTCTGGCTTTGAGAAGAATGGCCGAGCTTTAAGAATGCACTGTTAGAAACACAAAGACCCCTGGAGGGTTGTGCATTCATGAGTAGAAGATGCCTCTGCGAGGAATTTTCCCAAAAGAAAAGTCACAAACCGTTTTTTTTTTTTTTTCTTTTTATAATTTATTATAAGTTATATTAGTTTCAAATATTAATCATCTCAATGGTTGCACTTGTTTTTCTTTTTACTGTGCATATAATTAAATAGATATTATGAAATAAATTACTATAAACAAACTATTTTATCACAGTATAGTGAGGATGCTATAGAGTATATTTATGCTGAAATTATTTATGTTAGCCTTTTTGTGTCAGCTCTGTAACTGTCTGTACAGTTGTTTTGGGATGTTGTACATTGTACCTGAAAACAGATGTTTGTTCCTTTTAAATAAGTTTGAGTTGCACTTTATGTGAAAGACTATTTTGGTTTGCTCACATTATGAAATATTTTGAGAGATATTTCTTCAGTCTTCATAGACAGTGACAAAAAGGGCAATACAATGCACTATGGTTTGAATGTGACATGGCCGGGAATAAATGTGTGTATAATTTATTACAATTAAATTATTCTGAAATCAATTTTGTTTTATAGGAACCTGTCATCCGACCAATCTGTAGGCCTATTTAAGGCTATCTCAAGGTGTACAGTGAATTAAACAATATATGATAACATCTGCTCAAATGCAAACCCTACTGAGCTACTCACTCCTTCACAGCGCAGTACATAAGGGGCATAAAGCATTTGACAGTTAGAATCACTGCGTCATAGTTGTATTGTTGATTAACCATGTATAGTTAATAAACCAGAAACTGCATAACTAATAAACTGATTGATACATTTCGACCTCTCCAGAGCCCCGCCAAAAGTTAAAAGCTGGAGGGAGAAATACCAATTGGTTATTGATCATTTCCGTTCACACCCCGTTTTTAACGAGCCTCTCTGTGAGCGGCCTCATGATTGGTTAAAGCGTTCCACGTGATTTTAACAGCCATTCACATTGCGCTAGCGCAGAACCAAGGAACCAATCCTGGTAGAGGGCAGGACAAAGGCAGGATTTATAACCGGGTCGTCAGGTTTTTTAAGCTACTGTCTGTTCTTTGGAACAGTTGTGATCCATCTCGGCGAAAACTAAACTATTCAACATGTCTGGAAGAGGCAAAACCGGAGGAAAGGCTCGTGCAAAGGCCAAGACCAGGAGCTCCCGTGCTGGGCTGCAGTTCCCCGTGGGTCGAGTCCACCGTCTCCTGCGCAAAGGTAACTACGCTGAGAGGGTTGGAGCTGGAGCCCCTGTGTACCTGGCCGCCGTGCTCGAGTACCTCACCGCTGAGATCCTGGAGCTGGCTGGTAACGCTGCCAGAGACAACAAGAAGACCCGTATCATCCCCCGCCACCTCCAACTGGCTGTTCGTAATGACGAAGAGTTGAACAAATTGCTCGGTGGAGTGACCATTGCTCAGGGCGGTGTGCTGCCCAACATTCAGGCCGTGCTGCTGCCCAAGAAGACTGGGCAGGCTGCTGCACCAAGCTCCGGCAAGGCGGGAAAGAAGGCCTCCTCTCAGTCCCAGGAGTATTAGCATGAACAATCCATGACTTCACACCAAAGGCCCTTTTAAGGGCCACCCACCTCATTGAAAGTGCAACTCTTTTCTGTGTTCACCTTTTACCTTGTTTATTCAATAAATGCGTTAAGGTTTCTTTGTTAAGATTCATTTTAGCTAACCTTAGCACGCAATGGTCATTCTGCTTAAACTGAATCCATAATACGGTACGAACTTCTGGTAGGTTCAGGGAAGCAAGCTTGCTTTCACCATCCCCCACTGAGTCCCACTGGTTTCGAGTAGTTTTGGTAAACTCTTTACCGCCAAAGCAACGGCTGCTCCAGGTGTTTTCCTGTGCGGACCGCAAACATCTGTTTATGGGGACTTCTGCGGTCACGCTCTGTCACTAAACGAAGGAGCGTTGCAACGACGTAAACGCAGTATTGTTTGTTTGGGGTTTGTTTGGATGGGTAATATGGCTGCTGCTAGTTTACTTCACATTTATACCACAGGGGGGCAGACACTCACTACAATTATGCCTCCTGTGTGAATGCTACTGCAGACACTTGGGTGATCTGACCTCAATTTGGATCCATTAATTTTGACCTGTTCTAACCAGCACGATTTATACTGATTAAAGTATCTGAATAAATGATGTTGTCTAACAGCACTAACAAAAAATCTTCAAATTTCAGTCTTTAGTAAGGAGTGTCCCCATCTGCTATAATAACTATAATTACCTTTGTGGCCTTTCTATATAAAAAAAAAAGAGATGTAATTTGTATTAAAACAGTCAAGGTTGTTTGAACTTATCAAACTGTTTTGTTTTGGAGAATACATTCTTTATGGAGACTCGTGTGGGCTGTCTCAAACGGTTGGGAAAAGAGGCTGATGGAGAGTGGGGAGAGATGGGACTGAAGGAAAATGGGAGGACCCAATACAAAGTTAGAATCGCAGGAGCACAGTCAGGACTAAAGAGGGACAGCTTCTGGATCACAAGATATATATATATTTTTTTAAATAATGGTCTTCACCTGTATGCCCACAGGTAAAGTGTTAATGTCTTTATCTTTTGTGTATTTAGAAAATGTAGGTGTACATCTTTAGTTAACTTTTAGTGAGAATTTGACTGAAATTAGAATAGAAATCTTGTCAAATGTATCATAATTTTTCCTCATAAGCTTGTGTTGTAAACTTCAATTACTTGCTGTGTTTTGGAGCCAAAATCTGTGTATTTGTGAAGGCTATTATGTATAAGAATTGGCCTTTTATGGAGATGCATTAGAATTTAGATTTGTAAACATAACTTGTTTATCATTGTTGTTTACTCATGGGAAGCAGCACGGCAGATGTTGAGGAAATCTGTCCGGTATTCTGTTTACATTCCCCCTGGCTGTTTACTTAACTTCAAGCAAATAGACTACCATACCATTTTCACTAAATATGTAAAGCTTTACAGCAAAATGTCATTTAGCAGCAGCACACACAATTATATTTTTTTATTTGATCTAGCTGGACAAAATGTATAAACTTTTCAAATTCTTGCGGTTTAGTTCTATTTTTAACCTGGTTTAGATTTGGCAGTATGAATTTGTAGGTGGTATTTAGTGCAAAACATTTTATAGCTAATGCTCTAAAGCACATGTATGCTATAACGCCACGCCACAGCGTTTAAGTCAAGCACCATCTGGATACTTGGTGCTGCTGTTGCTGTTTATTTGCTTTCTCTTTTCCTCTGTGAGTCATCTTCACTTCCTGTCCCTATCCTCCCTGGCTTCATCCATGGGAAAAACCTTCAGAGATCAATAGTGGTGCCTTTTCTCCCACTCTTTATGGGTCCAAGCCAAATTGTCTTGTGGGATGTCTACTGAGATGTCTTCACAAGCCCCCTTTTTGTTGATATCTGAAATGTTCCTCTTACACAGCTGGTCCAGAGCACTTTTTTAAAATTAAGTTTCCAAAGTGCTGCCACGTGTCATTTCCTGCCTGCTCACTGACTTAACTCTTTTTAACTTTTTAACACCTGCTTTCCCCATAGCCTCTTCTCATCATCATCAGGAGTGGTCCAAAATATCCTCCCTCAATGCTACAGTGAAAACATCCCAAACCCTGGCCAGTCAGAATCTCCACTCCATACGCCTCCCTTAATAATAACATCTCAAAGTACATACTACTTTTAACTTGAATTGACTAGAATGACTATTTAAATAATAAAACCATTAATTGCAACCTTGTCATCTCTGCGTATGGAAGGAATCAACATTAGAGCTAAATAGTCAATGCAATGATTTACAGGGTGTGTTGATAACATGTCCCCCTGTAACTTGTAATTCTGCACCAGGACAGGGAGGAGAAGGGGTGGGAAGGGGGCAGCAGAGGAGCTCAAAGGAGATCGCTGTGAATGAAAAAAGCTAGACTCAAGACGTAAACATTATGTGGATACTGCTTTTATCAGTACCAATGAGAATGAGATTGTTAATTTAATCTTTCAACAATGGTAAGTGTTGCATGGCTTACTTACTTTACATGATAGCACACTTGCCAGTCATGTAATTCTTCAAACTACCACTTAACTTTTTTATCAGTCTTCAAGTAAAGTTTAAAATAGACTCTGGGGTCTTTAGCCAAAATAAACCACATTTATTCCTAGGAAGGGATTTCGCTTTAAAAGTAGCAGCCCAGACTGTGCGGCTGGCGGTGGTGTCTATTTTCAGCAGCTCATGGCAACTCTGAAGGGCATAACTGTCCCCATAATGACAGAGTACAGACTGAGGCCCTACATTTGCATGCTTTAAAACTATTCTCCAGCCATGGGCGTGGACCTCCAGTCACTGCAGGGGCTTGTGGGGGCAGAAACATATGTGCTAGAACCCACTATGTACTGCATGACTCAGGCCCCCTGCCCACTCTTTGGTCCTGTGTCTGGGCGTAAAGAGGCCAGTGTTGACAGGCTGTGGCAAGACAAAGGGGACGTATCTAGCATGTCAGTGGGTCTTCTCAGGGCTCCTACACACTGTTCGTGATTGTTTGTGATTGTCGGTTTCGTCTGTGAGGTGACATCAGAGAGAGAGAGAGAGAGAACGCCCTGTTGTCTCCGGCAGCCAGGGCCATTCTGGGACTATAGCAGCTGTGGATGGGGTTTTGCCTAATTTTAATACATCACTGATGACAGCACTGGGCCGTGAAGAGGTTACACATTTTGTTTTTGTCAGTCATGTGGCTTGTGTGTTTGTGAATGAAGTGGAGTTTGATTACAGATCATAATAGAAGTGAGAGACAAAAGCAATCCATGCAGCGCCGTAAGATACAATACAACTGGAGCTAAATGAAAACAATAATATGCATCTTTAGAATGTAAATTTATGTGCTTTCTTACAAATAATTACCAGTTTGTATTTCATTATGAAGATTTTCTCAAGATTAGAAATTAGCCATCCTTACTATGTACTGGAACATCAACCTTGAACTTGTACACTAAAGAGTGTGCTTTTGTTGCCTCATCCAGATCTAAATCTTTAAAATTTGATATTGTTCATCTAGTATAGACAAAATAAGACTGTGCAGCAGACTGTTGTATCTCCTTTTTCTTGGAATGTTATAATGATATGCCTAACCACCATGTGGGCCATGGAGGAAGACAAATCAGTTTTAGCTGAGTAGTCACAACATATGGGAAGCAGACAAACGTAAACAAAACAAACTCATGTCTTTATATTAGGGTTGTCAAAAGTATAGAAAATCAGATACTAATCAACACTAAAACTGGTATAGAAAATAGGTGCTCATTTGAGCAGGTATCGATGCTAAAAAAGTCACAGGACAGAAATGAACCTTCTCTAATAGCTATAGAATGATCTTGAGCTGTATCAGAGCACACAGACTAGCGTATGCCCATAGACCACTACAGAACCTACCTGGACCACTGAATGAGTACACAGATATAAGGTCACATGGTAACATAAAATAAAGTACTATTATTTAATGTTAAAACATTCTTTTTATTGTTTAAAGAGAGTGTCTTTTTTTTTTTCCTCTGTATCAGAATTGGAATTGAGTATCAAGTCCATTCCTCAGTATTGAAATAGAATTGAATGAAATCCTGTTCATTTAAGTACATATTCTATTTCTAATATTTCTTTAATAGAGGCTTCATTAGATACCAGCTTCCTCATGGTAATAACTGTGGCATTCTAGGGGAACAATGGCCCACTATAATCATTGGGTCACATGGGCTTTCAACTAGGCCAGAAAGATTTCTAAGGAAAGCACTGTTCCTATTGTAGTACAACTGGAGTAGCACAGTCCCATTGCTCCCATTCATCACTGGCTCCTCTCATATTATATATGTCTATGTGTTTCTATGGCCAGGATTTTCATGTGTCAGATCACTGTGAGAGTGCAGATGACATGGAGAGAATGAGGAAGAATAACATGGACCCTGCAAGACAGACTCATCAGGTTCTAGAGGTGAGTCTTTACCTGAGTGCCAGCTTGAGATGGAAATAGATCTTTTTATTCAGGGTTATGCAATCACTGTAGAAACTTAATTATAACTTTTTATTAGTGTCTTGGGATTTGTTCACACTTTTGATGTAGACTTGATTTTGTCCTATCCTAGTCCATGTTTAGACTAGCCCTAGTTTAGTCTGATTAGTCACAGATTTGTTTTGGAGTATGAGTATATGGGAACACATTCCTATGTTTATCTTATTTTGACTTGATGTTTATAAATTTAAGAGCTTCATGTTTGATTGCAAGCTTTGCACTCAGAGTGGCAGAATGGCAAATCCAGAATGGCAAAGTAAACAAAGAGACTAAAAATATATATATATTGAAAATTGATTACATGATATTTTGTTTTCACGCTTGGAGTCATAAATGTTCATGTTCATGTACATGTGTTTTTATTTGGTCAATGTTTAACTCATTACAGTCTACATACATTATGTTCAGTCTGATGCCATAAAATAAAACATATTCAGTATGTGGAACAACTCAAACACTAAGTAAATCAACATGTTACTGTATGATTCTCCAGAGCACACCTTTGGATCTGATTGAAACAGGCAAGTCCCTAAAAGTACAGGCAGAGCGCCCTCACCTGGTTAGTTTGGGAAGTGGACGTTTGAGTACAGCCATTACTCTGCTCCCACTGCCTCCAGGTAAGCTGAGCACGTCATCTTCATCTTTGTCAAACAACTGGTAGAAGCACATTGTTTACATTTGTGTTAGTTAAATAATATTACATTAAGTTTTGCAGTTAAAGTTACCCTTGTTCTGTAGTATGTAGCACATCCAATCAGTCACACTAAATATTAGCTAATGAAGCAGCTTTATCTTTTACTTTGGGCAAGTCACTTAGCAAAATATGTGCATTTAGCTTGTATAATTAGTAATGTGTTAATATTATGACATAGCATCTTTGTTATTGGAGCACCTGTTGCTTAGGTTAAACATATTTCCCACTCACCCGCTGGCCTTGACCCGTCGGCTGCTACATGTGTTTGGCTTTGAACTTCAGCCTATGAATACCCGCCTAAAGTATTCACGGGACTTCTCCAGTAACACAAAATGTTTTCATGTTGTTCCAGGCAGGACCACGTTGGGCTGCGGGGTCACGGATATCCATTTGCAGGGCCCCGGGATCACACCTCAGCACTGCTACATCGAGAACCAGGGAGGCACCATCACTTTGTACCCATGCGGACACCAGTGCTCTGTGGATGGCCTGCCCATCACCAGCCCCTACCGCCTCACGCAAGGTACTGTTAAACTCTTGCTTGTTGTTGTTGTTGTTGTTGTTGTTTTTTCTCCTTCCGATCATGCCTGCTGTTCTGCAAGTCTGTTACTTTAATTTTTTTTATTCATATCTTTAGTTAGAGTCTTGTATGGTAATTAGGAAAATATATCATTTGTTCTCGTAAGTAGTAGGGCCTAGTTAAGATGTAGAAATATGGCAGCCAGGCGATTTAGGAGTACAGTTACAATGCATGTTTGGGATAAAATGTTGTTGCTACATAATCTTCTATTCTAAATTATTAATACCTATAATTCTTTAATAATAATGAATAACTCTATGGAAATGGAAAGACCATATCACACCGTTCATAGAAAAAAAAGTTACAATACAACTGTAATAGTAAAGTTTGCAGTGATCAACTGCTTACTAAATTTGAGTGAGTGGCATCATTTATCATTTATTTTTACTAAAAGATTCTTAACTATACAAAGTGTTAAGTCTTTGAAAAATAGACTGCTTTGCCTTTATTTCATAAACAGAAAAGATAATAGCATCATTAAAGGTTTAAAACTTTAAATGAGAATGCACAAATAACATAAGATTCCTGTAGTCATTTTTGGAGGCCCCACCCCCTCAGACCCCTCTCCGTGGGACCTGGGCCAGCCGCTCCTCTGGACTGTCATTTGAATCTGAGCAATCCGTCAGTGTGTGTAGGGCACTGTGGAGGCAGCTGCTCCGGGATATGAATGCTTTGAACCTGCTTTATTTTATATACATCATAGGACACAGCGGAGCTGTTTTGATGATGAGAAACTTTGCAGCAAGAGTATTTGGATATTTCACTGTTAATTGTATGGTAAGATTGTGATTACAGTAGATTTAACAATAGTTCAATTACTTTTATTCACGTCACTACTGTTACTTTGCATAAAGCTCCTGCCTCACATTTTAATATCTCTTTCTCTTGTCTCAGGGTGCATGTTGTGTTTTGGTCAGTCGGCTTTTTTCCGCTTCAACCACCCAGAGGAGGCTTTGAGGATGAAGAGCATGCTGCCAGGGAGACAAGTGTTGACCATGACCAAGACCAGTACTACCGGTGAATACTGACACTATCATTTAAAATATGTGTTCATGGATAATGCATAAAATACATCATTATGAAAAATACAACATGTTTATTTAAAAAGTGCACAATTCTAACAGTTTTAACATTAGGCTCAAATCAGTGTGTATGCCACTTTTCAAAAATAGCTTCTTCTGAACTAATTATCTCTGGCCCACTAATCCACTTTTCACTCATGTGACCTCTTTGTTAAGGAGATTTTTTATAGAGTATTATTTTGTAGCTAAGTGGCTCCTGCAGCCTTGTGTTGTTGAGATGGTATTTAAAACCCATTTTCCTCTGACCTTAACGCTTTGGCTTGTGCAGTGTGGGCTGTATAGTATAATATGGCACCACACCCAGCCTTGTGTGTAAGGCCCACTCCTTCCTGCCCAGGCCCTGATTTCATCTGCTCTCAATGAGGTACAGTTCAGGGTGATGCCTTTATATTTAGCTGTTCCAGATCCCTGTGGGATTACAACACAACTGAGGAGCAAATCATTCCAACCACTGAGCTTTATATATGTGCGTTTTACAAGTTTATATACAGCCCTCCTCAGTACACATTTGTTTGACAACTGAGGATGCATTCAATGGAAACATTGTACAAGTAGACTTAGATACTTATGTAGACACTAAAGCTTTCACATTACAATATAATTATAATAACAAAGAGAGAGCAAAAAATATAAATGGCAATAATAAATTCAAAATAAGTAGTGCACATTTAATAAGGCGCAAATACAATTTTATATGTACAAGTAAAATTATGGTAAGTACAAAATATATATACAGTACAAGTTGATATAATAGTGAATACACTATTTTCATGAGGCATTGTCTCAGAGTCAGACTCAAATGCTATGTTCTTAACCATGAGGAAGAAATAGACATTTTAGAATGTGTTGGAAATGTCTGTCTTTTTAGTAAGAGTATAACTGTTTTATTTCATTATAATTGCTGGTGGACAAGTCCTTTAGGCTAAATACTGAGCACTCATGGTCCAGCAGGTTGTCTTGTGTGTGGTTGTGTGTGTTTTTGTTGTTACAACTGCCTTGTGAAGCATGCCAGTTATTTATTTCACTGGAATGCTCAAGTGCTCTTGCCTTGTTTTTGTTTCTACAGAGTCGCACAGTGTCACAAATGGAAACCATCAAAGTTTCAAAAACAACAACTTACAGATAAACAACCTGTCCAAACCCTTTCCAGACTCTCTATCACAGGTGGATAAAACAACCAAACCATGTGCTCCTCAGGGCTCTAATATCTCATTTCTAAATGGAAAAAGTGATACTACAGAAGAGTCAATCTATGAAAATGTTGGCAGCTTTTTGTATCAGAATGAAGGGAACAAGACCCCACCAGTGCCCCCTCGCATGCCCACTTTACACCAGCCACCTGTCCCTCATCCACGGACCTTCCTCTTAAACACTGGTGTGCAGAGGCCACAGGATAGCCCAAAGCTTCTGAGGAACACAAGGGAAGAAGTTTCACCAAGTCCAACTGGACCCCAAACACAGACTCTTCAGAAGAGACCCTCCAGCCCCGTCCACACTGCCCCCTCTCAGCACAGACTCAAGGCCCCAGAACCCTCCCTGTCTGCAGGCCGCCCCCCTATCAGCCCACACACCTCCAGGAGAGGGACCGCCTCACCCCTCTCCACTACTCCAGTACTAGGGAGTCCACAGGGCCAACGCAAACTCACAACGTCTTCTAAAGTAGAAGCCATTAGGACCCTGCATGGACAGAGTCAGTCACCTGTCCCAGGGCAGGATAAAGAGACCGGGACCAGGCATCTGAGGCAAAGCTCTGCGAGATCCTCTCCTTTAGCTAGCCCTCAAAACCAAAGGAAAACCTCCACCATGAAGTTAAGCTGTAACAAGGAATCAACTTTTACAAAACCATGTACAAGAGAACGTAAGAACAGCATCTCTGAAATCAGTGACAATGAGGAGGAGCTCCTGGAGTACCACCGGCATCAGAGAGAGGAGCGACTGCGTGAGCAGGAGATGGAGAAACTGGTGAGTACAGCACAAAAGAGCACACAGAGGTTAGTGAGCTAAAAAAGAATAAACACTTTTATTTTTACTCGAAGCAGTTATAGTGCCGGCAGACAACATGTCTGCATTGAGATATCTTGTCTGAGGCTCTTGGCCCAGAGCCACAGCTCATCTCCCCAGAGTACCACTGTGGCCCTACTCACACAGGGGAACATTCTTCAGCTCTTCTTAAGCTCCACAGCACAGGGACTGGCTCTGATCCAACACTATATTTACCAAATAAACAACCTGTAGTTTTGCTGTGCACAAGCTCAACTACACATTTTTTTTTAAGTCTTATTTGTATTATTAAGTATTTATGATTATAGAAGGATTATGTATCCAGTTACTGCTCACACCTCCTGCCACTCTTAACCCCCAAAACAGCTGAGCTGAGTGTACTGCAGGGAAGGGGCAGGACTATTCCCAGGCACCAACAAACTATTTCAGGAGCCAAAAGGTTTCTAGTAAATACAGAAGAAACAGTAACAGTAAGGTCCATGCTGTGACCCACTACTGACATGTCCACATTCTTTAAATTTATACAGTCTACTCTACTTAATTTAGATTAGCTAGAAAGTTCTCCTCTTGTGTTTGTCACATTGTTGTTTTGTCAAACATACAATGTTAATTTTGTTAACAAAGTATTAGCAAACCCTTATACAAACAGTTGTATTTGTAATCTTTAAATAGCCATACGTATTGCATACCTGTCACTGATAAAATGGACAAACACAGGATATCCTCAGTGAAATGAAACCCGTAAAAACAATCACATTTTAAAGACAATTGGCTAAATGTTATGTAACCAGCTAACATTTCTGATGCAGGTAAAATAAATCAAAATGCAAAATGTTGTACTACTTTGTTAAACAGTTTTACAAATTGTTTTGAATATATGATTAAGGATTCACAAGTGAAAAATTGTTCTAGTTAAATTCATGCAGACAAACAAACAAATAAATTAAAACAACAATAGAGATTCAACATATCATCTGAGGCCATTGTTCTTTTTTGAAACTGTTAATTACCACTTTCACAACAGTTGATCAACTGTTATTACATTTTTATTGTGACTGAATCTGTGAACATATTTTATCATCACCAGCTCGGTCACAGAGAAAATAAAACTATTAATTAAATTTTTGAAGTGGGCTGATATATATTTTTTGTGTAATCATTTTGAGTTCTGTTTTACTATTGTTTCTCTAATTCCACGTTTTCATCATCAATTTAAAAGGAACTTCACCAGAACAGATGACATGATCTTTGGCCTCTGCTGTCTCAAGTTTCACTTGTTAATGTCCGTCGCTGTGGGACAGCTGCCTAAATGACCCAATGTCACACAAGGACAGCTATAGCTTATGTACTGAATCTATAACAAATGTGTTTGTGTAGGAGCGTCAGAGACTGGATGCCATCTTAAATCTGTGTGCGGAGTACAACCAGGAGGACAGCACTCTGGACCTGGACAACATGGTCAGGACAGGGCTGATGGGGGGCACCGCAGAAAGGGTCCCACCTGAAGATGTGGATGAGAGCAGCCAGAGAGAAGAGTCCAGCAGCACTGAGAGCACACATCAGGAGGTAACATGAATGGTTTTATTACGTTACAACTTTGTTTCTTCTTTATAAACATACTCAAAGATGTATTTCAGTTGATTCGTGCATGTTTGAATAATCCTGTTAATCTGCATTCAAGATTTGAGGGTTCAGAAAATGTTAGTTTTCACATATTCCTGATCTCCACCCACTGTTCAATGCTTGCATATTTCAAAATATACTCCCAATCAGTCATACATGTAAGGGCCAAAAATGTTACATAGCCATTTTTGAATAAGCACGGACTCAGTTCTTGTTAACAGGAACTCAATGAACTTTTTCTGTAGTTTACTACAAATAAAATGTAAAAAATATATATATTTATGATATAGTTTTCTAAATACATGGAAAGAAGCATAATATATCTTCTTTAAGTGGTTTGTGTGTATTCTTATTCAAAATGTCCTCTGTTTTTTTAAGTGGTTTGTGTGTATTCCTGTTCAAAACATCCTCTGTCTCTGCAGTGTGCAGAGCTGTTGGCTGGTCAAGAGAAAAAGTACCTGGAGGATGAGAGGAGCAGAATTTTAGCGCGAGTAGATGAACTGAAACAGAAAGTCAGTGAACTAGAGCTGCAGCTAACAGAGACCAAACATGAGGTCAAGTCTCACACACATCACTATTCCAGTGTTAGTTTGACTGTATAGAGGTAATAACATATAGTAACATGTAGTACATGTAACATATGTGTACAGGTGGAGATGGAGCAGGCCCTGCTACAGGCCGAGCGGCAGGCAGAGCAGGAGCAGTTGGAGGCTGAGCACAAAGTAATTGCTCAGCTGCAGCTCAAACTCAGTCATCTGGACAAGACCACCCAGAACGAGAAGGACAAGGTACAGACCCCTGACCAAACATTGTCAGACAGTGAATACCTATTGAGTGTTTGTGTTTATTTGTATGTGTGCATGGACAACAGCCAGCAAGATTCACCTGCTACTCTATTATGCTTTATAGACGCACACACAAGATACACACAACTTAAGATACAGGCCTTTTTTAGAATTCATGCTAATTAGTAGATTTTCTCTAAGTATCCAGGCCTTTTTCCCTCGTGCACTTATGACACTATGTAAAAGTAATTTGCATGTTTGTCTGAAAAGAACATTGTTAATTCTTTATGGCTTTTAATCCATCCCTTGTAAAACTTTCCTACCATTTCCTGACTAACTTAATCAAATATGCTTCTGTTCCTTTACCTAACTGTTCAAAGCATGGCTCCTCATTTGTTGATTTTTTTTTTTTTTTGTTCCCCTGCCTTGTTGTGTGTTGAATGCGGACCGGTGTGTGTGTGTTTCTGTTTTAGGGGAGGGCTAAAGTGTCGGCCGAGCGGAAGGCCCTGGAAAAGCAGAGGAATGAGTACAATGAGCTGAAGAGGCAAATTGATAAGTGCCCCCTGCCTCTAAAGGGGCAGATACAGGAGCAGCTCAGCAGGGTTAGTGTTCTCACACAGCCCACTGGCTGGCAACAGTGAGTTATGAAAAAATAGTAATAAAGTGCAAACGTATGGCTGCAGATTACTTTTCCAAAATCTTCACAGCTGAAACAAAAGCTTGTGTATTAACTGTGGAGATGAATTTGACATGGTAACAAACAGTAGGGCTGGGCGATATGGCGATAAAAAAATCTAATTGTGATTCGATTGTGTGACAGTCTACTTTATTGATGAGATCTTGTCATATTGTGATTCACTATTTTTTGGTTTGAAGTATGTATGTATTGGTCAGCCTCTGTCATGAGTGAGTGACAGGTGGATTGAACCAGTCATGGGAAAGTGTGTACTCTGAGAAGAACTGGATGAGTAGGCATAAAAATAGAAATCATAACCTTGTCTCTGAAAAAATCTTCTTGGGAATATCGCCCACTCCTAGAAATAAGTGTGATTAGCATGTCTCCACAAACATTGTAGATGTATGTTGCACTGTCAAGTATTATTAAACCACTTCGTAATTGAGACACATAACACTATTAACCATCCTGAGTCTGACCATGCATGCTTCTGTGTGCATGTTTGTGGTGTGTTGTGAAGAGTACCTGGTATTTATTAATGGTCTATAATATTACTCTGTGCGGAGCAGAAAGCAGAGGCATTGGACTGTGGGACCAAACAGTTTGAGGAGCTGGAGTTCTGTCAGCTGGAGCAGGAGAGCAGTCTGGATGAGAGGAGAGAGACTCAGAGCTCTCAACTCCTACAAGAGAAGGCTGATCACCACTGCAGCATGGCCCAGAGGAAGGTCAGGCTAACATAAATGTGCACACATGCACACAGGAGGATCATAGAGCTGTAGGACTTTAGGTGATTAGTAGATTAATCTGCTGATGGAGTCTCAGCCTACCAAAATTATTTCACTGAGATTATAATATGGACCACAGCAGAAGGGAGAATGCTTAGAGTGAGTCAGTTTGAGATTTGGGAGTATTGGGAGTATTTTGGGTTTACCCTAAAATATTGCAAAAATACCTGTTTTTTTGAGAGCTTTTGTTGCCTGCTTTTTGACTAGTTGTTGCTTAGGGCATGATTTTAGTTGATTATGTGGGAAAAGAATATGATTTGCAGCATATACACAATATTATACCCACACACCTACAGCCCTAGATGATATGTGTTATGACATGCTAATGGCAGTACTTTCTTTTTCAGGAGAAAGTAGCAGCATTGGAAGCTCAAGTGAAACAGCTGGGACTCCAGGCAATTCAAGAATGTGAGAAGATCATGAGGGAACGGACTGTGAATCTGCATCTGCTGCAAAAGGTAATTTAGGTAGTAAATGCCATTGTAAGCCCAATGAATTAAAGGGGATATATTATGTAAAATCAAGCTTTATGTTACTATAGTGTTCCCGCATCATAAAGTTACTTAAAGCGGTATTTCAGTTAATTCATGTATGTTTGATTGATTCTGCACTGCCCTACTCACATCTTCATTTTTCAATAATAAACAAATATAGTGAATGAAAATCTCCTACTTGCTATAGTGAAATGTCACCATGAAGAGCCAGGGCCTGTCAGTCCTAAAGTTTTGAATAGGACATGAATTAATGTGTTTCTATCATCACGTTGCTTTATATTGCTGTATATGCATGAATACTAAATATATGAAAAGAGCATAATGTGTCATGTTTAATGCTGGTATTTTCATAATGCTGTGATGCCTTTGGGTTCTGTAGGAGCAGGACAGGCTGTGTGCTTTGGAAAGGAATTATCTGACATTAACAGGAAAGAATTTTCCAACACCCAACAGCAACATCAAAGAAGTGAGTAAAGCAGTGTTTTGATGCAAATCAGAGGTTACTTATGGACAATATAGACACACATTTTATCTTTTAACTTGGATAAACCTTTTCAAACAGGGCTTTCTTCACATCAGCGAATCAGATCTTGTTTTGTTGGAGGGTGCTTCTTGTAGCTCAGGTCCCTCCTCTTCCTCCTTGTCCTCCTGTAACCCCTCTTCAGAGCTCTGTAATGACCCTTTCCCCGTTAGGCTTCAAGAGGTAAATGTAGCAAAGACCATGCATTCCTGTTGTGACTACATTTACTCATCCTGCTGTGTCTCATAAACAGTGTTGGCAAGTAACTAAATACATACTGAAAATACATATTCAGAATACTCATTTGGAGTAACTGTATTCTGGTACAGTTACTCTTTCATTTGGTAGTATTCAAAATACAGTTCTTTTCCAAAAATGAAAGGAATTCATGGTGGCACTTGATCTTGCAATTTAGGCTTAAAAGTGCATGATATTTAAAAGACTAATTAGTGCTTAACATGCATAACAAACAGTCCTACAAATTTAATCCAATGTCATGTTTTTATGGTATAATATAATGCAGATGTGGAAGTATTCTAAGTATTCAGAATACAGTACTCTGATTGGATCATATGTAGGAATATGTTACAACATTTTCCAAATAGCCTTATAAACTAACACTGCATTTTATAGTAGCATGTCGGACACGTGGGATACTTTACCATCTTCAGGAGGTGTAACTTTTTGTTTTGGCTACAAAATAGGAGTACCTCAGGCTCTCTGATGTCTTTAAGATGTATGGAAGTGCCTCTGTGCAAGCTCCCACCTCTCCTGCCACTCTCCATTGCTTGTCTCTCGCTGTGCCTTGTGAGGTACAAACTCTATGGCTGTTTCTATAACTTCACTCATTAGTAACTCATTGCTGGTTGGTAACTTCTCTTCTTTCCTTCTTGATCCTTTTTGTTTGTGAATGGGCTTTTCATGTCACAGGAGTACATAACAGTCAATCAGCTCAGTCAGATCTTTGGGCTGCAGAGGCTCGATCACTTTCCTTCCACTTCTCTCGCATCATTCCAGCTCGCCTCCTCTGAGTCTACTTTCACCTGTCACTCAAACACACCTGCTTCCTCCTCCTTTCTCTCCGTCCAGGTTTGTTCCTCTGTCATACAGTTTATTTTTACCCTCTGACAGTGTTCATTTTGGCAAGAAATTTTAATGTAATTTTAGTCTTTTCACTAAAATATTTTATGTTTTTTTGTTTGTTTTATTCAATTTTTCATCAAAGAAAGGATCATGCTAATTTAGTCGACTAAATTCATAGTTCAACGAGAAATATATTATTTCATTTTAATTATGATAACCTGTATTGTTTTTCTTCATGGGATGTACAGAGTAGACGTGTTCCATGGATGTGTAGTTTGTATACAGTCTAGTGAAGGGTTCTGTAATTGAAAAGTGGAATTTTGATCTAGTCTCCACACATTTCTTTCATTCATTTTTTTTTGTTTTGTTTTTGTAATACTATTAAAATATCAGTACAGCTGATGAAATATAACATTTTAGTCATAGTTTTAGTCAACATAAATGTATGTAATTTTATCCATTATGGTTACTTTTCATTTAGTTTAAGTTAGAAAAAAATTGACAAAATATTTTAGTTGACAAAATGAACACTGCTCAGACAGCACTGTGATGGTAAATGGCTGTTTATGATGCTTCTCTGCTGAGTATGGCTGAATGCTTCTTGTCACTTAGAATCATCATGAACTGCCTCCTATTAACCTGGAGCGCTGGTACCAGGACATCATGGCTGCTGGAGAGCCCCAGTCCTGCCCGCCCCCGCTGCCTGCCAAGTCTTTTTCTGCGCGAAGACATGCGCAGGTAAATCTCACCTGTGTCCAGAGTTCATAAACTCCGGAAACAATGGAGCTCATGGAGGTGTTGTTTACTGGTGGTTCAACTGTCTATAGCCAGTTTTAAATATGACGACTGGGCACTCTAGTGGACAAATAGATTGAGTTCTGGTGTGAATATGTGTGTGTTAGTTTTTGTTTTATACAATGGATCAGAGTGTATTATTGAACATGATTTTTTTTTTCTTGCCCTTTTCTAAAGTTGCAAAAATCTAAATCTGAAGATGAGGTTGCACATGTCACATCTAGTTCTCAGATCAGCAATGGTGGAACTTCTCATGACAAAATGGCCAAGGTCAGTACAATTTATTTTACACTTACCAATTACTATTATGTATCTTAAACAATACTTATTTTGTAGGACTTCCAGTTGGTATTGAAAGACCTTCCAAATCCCTTAGATACAGAGTCGAGGAAATATTTGTCTCCTCAGAGCAAAGGTAATGTATCTTTACATATTTAACAATGAAATCATTTATTGCACTTTGGATGAGTTATTAGATAAAGTTTACCTTTCCGGAATGCAGAGTCTTATCTGCATCAGAAGAGGGCACTGTGAGGCTGTGTAAGTTTTTATAATGATGTTTCTCTTGTCTAGACCCCTCTTCTTCAGTCCATCACTCCATTCTACACCACCAGGCGCCCTCTGTTGGCAGCCAGGCATTCGACACCCTGAGTCTGGAGAGCTCAGACAGTCTGGAGACCAGTGTGTCTGCTGGTAACTCTGCCTGTTCCCCGGAAAGGTGAGAGACTGGAAATGAGCAATTGGCTCTGTTTCCATGGGAACACTTAAGTCTGCCCTGTTTCCCTGGAGAAGGGTCACCGCTTTGTTCCTCTGACAACATGTTTGGTTTTTATGGACGCTCACATGAGGAGGGTACACTATCTGTTACCATGCCAACCCTTTTGAAGTGTCCCATCTGTGAAGTTAGAAATCCAGAGAGTGTGTGTTTTGTTTAGGGGAAAACTCTTGCTGTGCTCAGTGATTTTTGTTTGTTAGTGTTACTGACAAAATGATCACCAGCTGCTTTCTTTGTGTGTGGTTGTGGCAGCGCTCTCGAGGCCCAGAGAATCGACGAGATGGAGAGGATGCTCAGGGAGGCGCAGCAGGAGAAGGCCAGGCTGATGGAGAACAGAGTGAGTCTGGAAACACAAGTTTTCAAGAACTTTTTCACCAATGATATAATGCACTGTTTCTGTACTCCCAATAAAGTGTACCTACATTTTAAACACTACCCTTGAATTTATACTTAAATAATACAAAATAATTATTGGAATTATAAATACACATAATTATCACTAAAACAAAAAATATATATATTTAACTCAATTATTTATCGTACTACCTGTTGCGGAAGACTGATGATGTTGCTTATTATTTATATATTCTTCTTCTTTATTAAGGACAAAGAACAAATATATGGTCTATTCATCATAAATACAGAATACAAATAAACTGCATATTGTTGCAATAAATAAATGTGTTAACAATAAATAAATGTGTTACTTATGCTAATGCCTCAACACTGACTTATACACTTCACTTGCATAAAGGAAAATCTCTCTCAAAACTCAATAGCATTCTACTTACAGTAACTTTAAATGTAAAACTTTATTGAGTTGTGTTATTTCTACAAGTGGAACCAAAGTAGGCAGGTATTAAATCATACCGAATCACAGCCATCTTTTAAGTCGACATGTCTGAAAATAAATGTCTGAAAGCTGCAAAGGATCATTTTCATCAGCAAAGCTCACATGTCTCAGTACACACCATGGGGATATATTTTACAAAACCCTGGATTGGGACTCGAATTCTCCTGTGCCCCCTCTTGACTTTCGTTTACTTTGTATTGCAATATTTGCCCAGCCTTAACATATTCCGCCTTTGCTCCTTGTTATTTGGTGTGCCTTTTCTTTCGGCGCGGGGGTCCCAGGAGAGGGAGGTGCAGGCGCGAAGGCAGATTCTGGAGGAGGAGCGCAGGAGGCGGGAGGAGGCGGAGAGACGACTGCAGGACGAGGCAGCCCACAGGAGGAGGCTGGTGGAGGAGGAGGTGAAGATGAGAGAGAAGCACTTCTCTCAGGTCAGTGGAAAAGAGGAGGGCCTCATCAAAGGTGCTCAGATCATAAACAGATGCATGATAGTAAAGGGGTATTACACATCATTATGGCTTTAACCTGACTGCTTTTAATTGTTATGAGAAAACAACTGTTTGCAAATCCTTTAAAACATCCACATGTAACAGACTTAATTAGTGAATAAAACTATTTACTTCTATAATGTGCTTAAAGATAGGTGTACGATCTAATTTTTCTGGTTCTCAATTGCTTTGCCTGGAATTTACAGTACATACATGAAATGTACAGTATGTATATTAAATGTATCTATCTCCATGGGGGCAAGCAGGTGACTCAAGCAGGCCAAGTTACGGATCAGAACTGTGGTGAAGCGACTCAGGTGAGCCCGCTCACAGTAAGAATACATGTTTTTCAGTGTATTTTACCTGCAATGAAAACATGTAATTGAATAGCAATTGAAGTGCAAAATGTATACATTTAAAGCCATACTGGCAACATTCCAGGCAAAGCAGTATCAGCTCCAGAGAGATGAGCTGGAAAGAAAAGTTACAAAGTGTACCTTTAATATGGAGATTTTCTTTATACTTTTCTAGATGGAGGACAAACAAACAAACAAACAATACTATCTCATTCAGGTTTACAGAACCTTTGAATTAAATGTTTACTTTATCATTAAATTTTTTTTAGATGGAGGACACAGGATAAGTTGTTGATGCTTTGTCCTGCTGCCCTCTTGCTTTTTATCTACTTTTTATTGGGAAAGGTCTTTGCAAATAGCTCATTAATTAGAGACATTCACCCATGAATCTGAAAGTTGATGGTTTGATTCTGACAAAGAGCAACGCACTGAATACCTGAACATGTGGGAGTGATAACATAATGGTCAGAGGCACAGAATTGCAGTCTATCATTATTATCACACAATCTTCTGTGTTATTCTCCTTCAGGCTCGTCCCATGACACGCTATCTCCCAAACCTGAAGGAGGAGTTTGACCTGCGCGCTCATGTGGAGTCGTCTGGCCACAACATCGACACCTGCCCCTTCATCATCCTCACCGAGAAAATGTGCAAAGGTCACCTGGTCAAAATGGGCGGGAAAATCAAATCATGGAAAAAACGCTGGTTTGTTTTTGACCGCATCAAGAGGAACTTCTGCTACTATGCAGGTAAGGACTATAGAGTCATTGGTTTGTTGAATGTTTTATTCTGACAAACAGTGATGCATAATTCTGTAAAAAAAAATATATATATTATATAAATATATTGGGATTGGGATTAGATTTGTGATAGACTGAAATATAAACTGACAAACTAATATAAGAAACTCATGCATTTCAGTTTTTCGGTCTAAACTACACATATAACATTATTTATTTTTTCTTTTTTTTTTGCTGTGGTCATCTATATTGACTGCAATATATTGTACAGCCCTTCTGACATTTTACACAATATTGTTTGAGAGGAAGGACACTGCTCGCAGGTTATCATGTGCGCTGTTACATTTGACTTTAATCGAAACTAAAAGCCCAGAAGCGCAAACCAGAAACAGCATCAATAGATCACTGCAGCAGTGTGTAGTTTGAAGTTAAGCCAAGTGTCACCTGTGGGCTCTTCATTGCTTCCTGCCCTTTAGCTCCACTGTGCCTTTGAAAAGTGAAAAAGAAAGAAAAGAAAACTCAATTGCGTTTTAGGGGACAATAAGAAGACAAAATACTGCACTATGTAACTTTCTGTTCGGAAGGCCTACTACGTGCTTGTCCACGTGGAGATGTTATTGCTTTGTCTAGAATGTGCCACAGTATAGCATGAAACTTATATATCTCCATGGAGACAAGCAGGTGACTTTACTAAGCCATGTTACAGGCCAGATCTGTGGAGAGGCAATTTTACTCACTGTAAGAATCCATGTTTTTTTTTTTTTAGGTATTTCTGAGCAGTAAAAACACTAACATGAAGTAAATGCTAGACCAACACGTTTGTCTCTATGGAGACAAGCAGGTGGCTAGCCATACATCAGAGAAGTTACACAGTGCAGTTTTAAATTTCGCTATAAAATCAGTTTGATCTATTTTTTATCCAAACTTAGCACATCACAACTCAAATGTCAATAGCCTTTGCATGTTTATTATTTGTAGTAATAGTCATGTAATTCACTATGGGACGATTGTGTACAAGTCCACTTATGCGTTGACACAGCTGGTTACAGTCGTATTGATAATGAAGTATCAATTTTATTACTACTCGTGGCTGGCTCCATTAACTTGACTAGCCTCTTCACCCCCTCACTCTTGACGATGATGATGGTGATGATGATGGTGATGAAACAAGATGCAAGTCTTTCTCTAAAAGTGTTTTTCTCGGTGAGGAGGCTAGCTTCTGGCTTGTTCGTGACTAATAAAACGAAACTCACATTTCAAAAACATTTAACTCATTACTAAGCAGATTTGACTTATGGAAAGGAGGGACAGAAAAAAGTCATACTTCGTTTGCTTTGTGTCATGTGCACTTGAAAAATAAAAATAAATGATGTTCATATTAAAATATAGGTCTCCTTTGGTTGGGACCTGAAAGACCGATGCTTAGTCCAGGTTGAACTCACTTTGAATTGTGGACTTAGCCCTTGGTTTAGCCCTTGATGGAGGATATTTTAAAATTGAGTTTGTTCTTTCTGCTTTGTTATTATATAATTGAAAAAATCCTGGTAAAATTTTTGTTTCAATTTTATTTTTTTTCAATTTTATTTTTGTTTTTTGTAACTCAACAATACAGATTATTGGTAGTGGTAGTGGTAGTTGCTGAGAAAAGTCAGATAACCGCTGTCCTACAATATTTTTTCCTCAAAGCACTTCCAACAAAAACAGCTACCAACCTCTTCATAACACGTTGATTTCGAACTACCTCAAGATATTTGATAAACGTAATCAAAGGACCAGATGCAAACTGTGACCTGGTTTCTACCTAAAGAAACACATTTTCCTTTTGTCTAAGATCTCAATGAAAGAACATGGCTCATGGGAGAAAAGGCTTAAACACACAAGCAAGTGCAACTGAGGAAAACAAGTCAGATTAATAAGATGTTTGAGACTTGGGGCGTCGCTTCAAATAGACCTGTACTTGTAATTAACCCGTCTTCTGATACTGGCGGCTCATACCTATATATACATATTCATGGATTACATTGAGCTAGAGGGGATCATTTCTCCTTTGTTCAACATCTGGATTTAAATTGGTCTTGAATTTTCTGGAGGACAGTTGCTCCACAATGTAAGATGTACAAAACAAAAATTCCCACTTCAGTCCACTGGAAGAATTTTACTGCCCCAATTTCATGAAAGTAGCAAAATAATTCTTGTTGCACTTGTGGGTGTCCTAAGATTGAAAAAATTGGACTTCATTTAAAACAAACAAGCAAAAAAAAGATATATTTTTCTATACTTCTGTTTTTTCTATATTGTTCACCAAACGACATAATAGAGTGGTGTATTATTAAATATGTAAATGTAAGTTTCAGTAAAAAAATGTTTTGATAATTTTAGAATTTTATTTTAAATTCATGTGTAATGTGCGTTTCAATCAACGGCCCGTTTTCATGTCTTCTTCTTGTAATGGCAGGGTCTTGCATCAGTGGAAGACGTAATATTTTGTATCTTAATTTCTCTTTTTTACTCTTCTTTTTTGCAGACAAGCACGAGACCAAGCTGAAAGGACTAATCTACTTCCAGGCTATTGAAGAGGTTTACTATGATCACCTGCGCAGTGCCTACAAGGTAACCAGCTCTTTTATCCCTTATAGTTTTAGTTTTATAGTTTTAGGGCCTAAGTTACATTGGGAGAAAGATTCATATTTTCAATTAAAATATATGAGCAGCTCTGTCACCTGGCAAAATTTATAAATAAAATATCTATATTTTTAGAATCATCATTAATTAAAAAAAAATAATAATGTTTTTCTTATGATTCTATCAATGATTAGAGCTGCTTTTCTAATACCAAATGGCTCAACCTTCAAATCTTCAATAAATTAAATGTAATCAAAAATATATATCAATAAATAATATTTAAGTTTAAGTTTAATATAGTATACATAAGGCATTTAATTTAGTTTTAGATTCTTTTTAGATTGTCTGAGTATTTTACATACAGCATATATACTATTTGTTTAAAAATGCATTTGCAAAAAAAAAGTTTGATGCTAATTTCCATTCATTAATTATTAATTAATGAATCGCTGCATTTATATAGTGCCTTTCAAGACACCCAAATCGTATTTTTTCACAATGGTGTTGTTTCTGTGAGCACTAAATGTATTTTTCTTCCAAAAGTGCTGAATTGGACAGTTCCATGTGACCTTATGTATTTATTGACACTATACATTGTGTTGTTGTGGCAAATTCAGTGCATGTGAACAAAGGGAGCAACAGGTGCGGCTCTGGTTTGTACTAAAGGCCTGTATGTGTCCCCAGAGCCCAAACCCATGTTTGACCTTCTGTGTGAAGACCCACGACCGCCTCTACTTCATGGTGGCTCCGTCCCCTGAGGCCATGCGCATCTGGATGGACGTCATAGTAACGGGCGCAGAGGGCTACACACAGTTTATGAGCTGAGAGAGAGAGAGAGGCAGACACCTGCGGGCGAAGATGAACGCGCCGCTCCAGCGCCAAAGGAGCTCAAGGTGAAACCAGCCCAAGGATGGACATCTGAGGCTCACACAAAACGCCTGATGCTCTGCAGCAAATGAGGGCTTATGGAGACAAAGGTGCTCTGAATAATGCATAAGTGTATGTCCCTCCAGTGTCCCTTCAGTGTGACCTGTCAATAGTCCACACGCATCTTAAGATGAACTCATAATTTCAGGAAAAACAAAGACAAGAGACAAGAAACAAGAGAAGATTTTTACTTTACTAGTTACTTAATAGCATTTTGTTTACTGCTTTTACTGTTTGCATGTTGTTCAGAATTCATTTTTATACTATTTTTACTTAAAGCCTATGTTTAACTGTAGGCATAATTAATAATCTCAAATTCTATAATTATTTATTAAAATGTCACTTGGTGCCAAATAGTTTACATTAATATTTTACAAAGAAAATAATAACTTTATATAGTTCATATTTAAGATTTTTCTACATGCAAATAAAACAGCAATACATGTTTGTGTAACTATTAAAAAGTCACTTTTTGTAAAGGTTTAAATAAATCTATTAAATATGTTATACCAAGTAACAGTATTGTAAACCACTATGTAATAAAATACAAATTAAAGGTCTCATTGTTTTGCTTTGTTTTGACATCGCAGAGAACAACTTGTCAAATTCCTAATTAGTGTCTCAAATGAAAACAAAGGTGAGCAAATAAGTTAATTATAATTTAGTCAGAGATTTCATAAGCTCTATTTGAAACGTTGTATAGATGCCCCCTTTAGGAGCAGTCAGGTGGTGTGATTTACTAATAGACTCATTAACTTCACACTGCATTGTAGTGCATGCATGTATATGTGCCCCTCATTATAGAACACTGCAGAAAACATGACAGAAATAAAAGCAGCTACAAACATGCCTCTAATTACATGCATCTTTACACGCATGATTCAATGGGGAGAAATCTGACATCACAAACACTTCCTCGAGACGAGGCCAGGCAAAGAGCATGTAACTTTTATTTTAAAATAAACAGCTCATTTACATCTACAAAATGCATGGGAGAAAATGCAAAGCAGGTGCATGCAATGGAGATGCAATTATTTTTACTGAAAGATTTTATATTTAACGAAAACAGAGAATCATATGCTATACAACTCCCATGTTAATGTAGTTTAAAAGATTATATATCTATGAATTAGAACATAGAAATTGTCAGTTTTAAGGCAAATCAATAAACGCAGTTTATGGAAAAGATGTCACCATGTCAGTTCAAACTGAATCATATAATTCTACATAATAGGGATATTGTAATTTTATTTTAGAAAACACATTTTCTCAATATTGAAACAATTTGTTCAGTATTCAAGTTAGGATTGTTTACTTCCCTGTAAAAACTTTATTTTTCATTTTGGACAACTAACTGACCCATTTAAAATTTGCTATCCACTGACAAACATTACTGGCAATATTTTCACTTATATGTTTAATAAGTTTTCCAGTGGCATTTCTATATACACCTGTTACTTTTTAAAATCCTTAAATGTAGCCCACTCTTATTGCCTGCACCAGCAGACGCTCCTGTCTCATTGATGGCTTTACCACAGCACAAGTCTGACCTTGGGAGAGATTTCATTGAGTAGCTCTGGGTCTGTCTCTAACACAGCGGTCTGAATAATAAACACATCTTTAAGAGACTGGTGTGGGCTCATTATGGCTGTGATGGGCTTGAATGACACATAGTGATATTGTAGATGAAATATTAACGAGCCTCTGCTGATATCTGCCCCCCTCTCACTTTGGCGCTCTTGCCCACTCCCCTGGCCTTTCCTGCACAAATAAGACTGCAAATTAAAATAACCGCACTTGAATTTGTCAGTATTAATAGGAGATATTAACCTTGTCTCAAAACAAGCCAGCCGGAAAATCTGATGTAATAAAGATATTGCTGCTCTCGGGGGGCAATTTGAGAGGAAGAGCTGTCAAGACTCCCAAACATCCCTGCTTTAACTTGTGAAATGAATCATTTTCCACATCCACATCTGAATTCAGACTAATTTAAGAGATTAAAAGAGAAAATAACATACAGCACACCATGCACGGATACAGATAGACAGATGTGTAGCAGCAGATGAAAGCAGCATGCGCTAAACCCCATCCAAAACACCAATCAAAGTTTCCCTCTTAATATTTAACGCTTTGAACAAATCGTTGTCTTAGAAGGGAGTGTTACAGTCATAAAGTGGAGACATGGTATGGAATACATGAGTGATTCAAGTATAATAAAAGAAACATGTTTTTGAGTGTGTGGCAGTGGTAACAAGTTTATCACAAAAACATCCAGAGGGAGAATAAGTAACAGCAGCAGCACTGACCTAAAATAAAACACTGTCTGGAAACACTTCTTACACTTTGCTATGACTTGCTCTGTGAAAATGTAAGTTTTATTATTCAAGTCCCTTTTATTTTGTGCTAAATATCTGAAATAATGCAAATACAATTCCTGTAAAAAAAACAAACAAAAAAAAACATCATCTTAGTCAATAGTCATTCCTGATTTGGGTCCCTAAAGGTTCTTAAAGAGGTTCAAACTATATTGTGTGAATTTTATTGAAGGGATAGCATATTAATTGCTTTCATAAATATTTTATAATCATTACCATCTTTACTTACCAGAAAATAATTATATTTTCTTTAAAAGACAACTGTGTTAGGGTCGCTTGTATCCATGTGTTAAATGGGGTTGCTGGGAGAAAAAGATTAAGAAGCGCTGATCTGAAACTTCTACTTCATCTAAGCAAAGCTGTCTTTTTGCCTTTATTTTAAATAAAGACACAGAGGAACTACATGGAACAATAAAACTCAGGTCACTTCAGTAAAAAGTACACAGACTTTCCAATGATTTTCACAGGCTCTTACATTTTTGTCACAAGTTTGTAAAATAATGAATTATTTTAATGAAGCACTGTATTACCTATACTCCCCATAGTTTTATGAGGTATGAGCTTTGACACAAAATTTTGGAAAACAAAATATTGTGGTCAAATTTTGGCATGCTCTCTTTCTTTGATAATATTAATTGATGAATAAATTATTATTTATATTCTGCAATGAATTATTATTTATATTCACAAAATCAGTGTGAAATGGTAGAGAAAAGTCATACAAGAAATCATATACTCACATCACATACAATCAAAATGATCTGAAGAACAATATGCAGAGAAGACCAGCAGATTTAAAGCTGCCTGCCTGTCTCTATGGAGATGTCAGTGCTTTGGCTAAAATGTTCCACAGTATGACATTAACCTCTTTATTGTTTTCACCCATTATTTTTTATTTGTTTTAATGTTTTTAAAAACAAGCAATCTATGTGAATGGGTCACCATTTCACAGATCTGATCTGCAACTTGGCCCAGCGGCTTCATCTGCTTTTCTCCTAAACCTTCCAAGGAAAACATTTGCCTGGAAACAAGTGGCAGAGCCCCAACCTGAAAAGTTTCATAGTGCATCTTTAAATGTGAGGAATAAAAGCCAAAATGGCCCCTTTAGTTTCTAGCATCTGGTCCAGTATGTTTGGTGCAGCTCAGAGGTGACAGACGGGGGCCTCTGGGGTTTAATGACTTTGAGGCAGATGACACAGGCTGAGTGCTGAGAACCACACTGACATACCACGTGGGACCTGCTTTAACTGTAGCACTTTGAAAAGCAACAACCGTGTCAACTTTAAGTGAGACACGGACAACATTTTGGATAAAAACAACAGACTAGGCAATAGCATGTTTACTGAGGCCCAATTGCAGTTGCCTAGTACGTAAAGTAAAAAAGTAACTAATTACGAATACTTGTGTTACTGCAGTTGGGTACTTTTCGGTAGCTTTTTTTTTTAACTTCATTACAGTTTTTTAGTACTCTTTCCACAACATTTTAAACATTTTTATAGAACGATAAATAAGCTAAAAAACAAACAAAAAAACACTCTCCAACTTCACGTCACGGTCAATTTAGCATAAAGTCTTTATTAACATTTGGCAGCTTAACTGTGTATAATTTTTTTATTTAATTTTCCTGGATAAAAAATTTGACTATGCAAAACACAAACATATACAACCCCCTTCTGAGAAGCCTCCATTCACAAGTTGTAACCAAAATCAGTGTTTTTGAATGTGTTCAAAGAGGGGCAAAAGTTGAGGACAATAAATACTGAGGGAGATGATGATGATGAAATGATGGTGAAACGCTCACTAACGTGCCATACATGCACTTGGCATGCTGCATTGACTTTTCTGACTTCTCTGCCAATGCACATTCTCCAACACTGCAATGGACAGGGATCCTAATAAGAGCAGACCAACTTAAAGGTGCTTTTAATTTGAATTTATACAGAACTCATTTTCAGTGGGATCATGGCAGGCAATGTAAGTCAAGTCATTTCACACTATTTTGAGATAACTACTGATAAAACTACTTTTTTTTTTTTTTTAACTCAGTATTATAAATGTTTTAAATGTCACAACTTGTACATTACAAAGTTGATTACAAATAGGGCTATTTCTTTTAAGGACAACTAAAACAATTTGGCACTTATATAATATATATAAGTTTATATCACAATCTGTACTTTTTAGTCCATTTGTTGGATGCTACGGAACAGCAGAGCTATCTTCAAAACCACATAACAAAGTAAATTGTAGTTTTATTAACTGGGTGTCTTTGTCAGAACCAGTCCTTGGTTATACAGTATTTCATGATGTGCAAACAGGTAAACCTCAGTGGGCCAATTAAGAGAGACAAAGAGCAGTCAGCAATTTCCTGAGAGACCTTCCGACTTTACCAGCATCCTTGTCCCAAACCAGTCTCTCCATTACGAACGCATTTATCGTGATTGCATCAGATTGCTTTTCTTCAACTCTTATTTGTATTGTATATGGATGGCGCCATGTCATGGACATTGATGCAGAACTCTGAAAACCTGCCATAGCAAATGGCATAAGTGAAAAAAGACACCGAATCAATGATATTGTGACATTAAGATCAACCAACAATTTACATTATAGATTATAGATATTGTAGATTACATTAAGATTCAATTTTTATTATCAAAATGCAGTTTCTCTGCATTCTACTTAGCTAATGGTGCAGGGACATCAGTGCCTTAACAGCATGCTAATTCAGCAAATGTAACCACAGCCTATTTGTTTTGGTAAATTATCTTGTCTCAGACAGGCAACTCAGCAAATGAGAGAGAGAGGCGAGGCTGTGCAGGGCGGAGCGAGTGAACTGAGGTAAGATGGAGAGAGACGGTAAAGCACAGGAGGGAGGGAGAGATGCAAATCCCATGGCAACAGGAACCAGACAACATTCTAAAATAGAGCAGTGTCCGCTATTGCTATAGCAACAATAGAGCCATGTATTCACCAGACCACCGAAATAAGGAAACTATGTAATCAATTAATATTACTTTCTTTTAATAAACTGTGTAAACTGTTTAATCACTTGTTCAAATATTGTAGAATGATCATTACATAAATAATGATTAGACATATTTAAATTAACCTATATAATTGCATTTCACAGTTAAAATGCACATAAGCTATGGATTATTATGGCTTTACTTTACAAAAAAAACAACAACAACAAAAAAAAACAAAAAAAAAACACTACATTACATTAGTAAATTACATTATAATTAATTGATTACATTAAGAAATCGTTTTGCAGGCATAGAAGGCTCAGTGTACAAATGGTTATCTATATATGTTTTGTTTAACAATATTTTAAGATGGTTAAAGCTGATAAAAGTGTTATCCTCATGTTTAAACAGGTCTGTTCAGCCATGTAATGCATCACCTGCGCTGAACTACTTTTGCATAAATTATCTCTAGGTAATAACTATGGATTTTTTGGGGGGAAAAGCTGTAATAAAATGGTCCTGAGAACTCCTGAGCTCAGTTTGTTTACTTGAAACATGTGCACGGGCGGCGCCTCACAAAAAAACCAAGCCCACTGCCTGGTTTTCCTCGGCTACAGTAAACCAATCAAATTACAGTCCGCACATGTCTAGGCCAATGAGAATACAGCACAGCATCACAGCCAGCCAATCAGCTGCGCTCTGAACTACTGATGCAATGGCGAGGCAACTGGAAGTTTCGGCAGAAAAACAAAGCGTGTTGTGGCTGTGAATCAAACAGTAAGACCAAAACAATAGCCAACGACTAGAAGCCCACAGGAAATATACCAGTCAATCAGGTTACAGGGTTTACTCTTTGAATGCTGTGAATATAGCCATGGCTGTAGACGTAGACTGCTACTAAAACACGAACATAAAATGGATAGATGAGGCAATGTTCAACCAGTTTGGAATGGAGTAAACTACTTGTTGGATTTAAAAACAAACCAAAGTGTGACATGTCCTACAAAAAAGCCAAAGTCTAGGGGAAAATAGAACCTCTCTTGTAAGACTTCCGCTTGTCCCATCCTCAGCCGTGGTCCTGTGGGCCGTCCTCCGCTGCGTGTGGGCGGGGTGTTTTTCAGGCTGCAGCAGCTTCATCCCGGTGACGCAGTCGGTTGCTAGGTGTGAATGAACTGATGCTTTCTCACAATTAAACAGCCCTCCAGTTTTCAGGTCGACAACAACAAAGCAACAACTCAACCCTTTGCGCTGCCACGGATATCCCTGGCTAAAATGGCTCTTTGAATTCTCAAGTTGCTTGGACCGACAAAGAAGTCGTGCTTTGCTTTTGCAACGCACCTTAAGTGCCCTACAATTTTCCGCAAGAATGGAGTAAGTGACACTTTTCTCATTGCTTTACATTTTTCCACATGATAGTAATGTGAAACTTATAATGGTATTGTACCTTAGTAGTGTTTCTTATTAGGCACAGGTTCTCGTTTATGGTTATATTAAATCAGTGTCACTGCATCCTTTGTTCGAATTTTTATTTACTAATTTTTTACTGATCTTTAAAAAGCTTTTCTAAATACCTTATATATTTACGCGATTGTACATAAGATTGTCATTTATTTATTTACTTGGTTATTATATTTTAATTGCCTAAGTAATATTCAACCCTAACATCATTTACCACGTGACCTAATTATGACCAAAACTTAAGACCAAAGCTGATTAATCTAAAAAAAACAAAACGTGAGATTACAAGTAATTGATCTCTGGTAATCCATATTGAGTAAGAGTGTAAGAGTGTCTTGGAGACAGCGAGTTAATCTGGTCCTTTCTGTCAACAGTTGGGCCCATGACAACGTCACTGGGTCCCACGTGCTTTGGACGTCAAGTATCTATTCCTTTGAGACGGTTCAGTGTAGTCCAAAGGGTGCAGGGGCACAATCTCTCTTTTACTGTGTTGTAAGTGCTATAGGGCTATAGGGATTTTGTATTGTGTTGTTCTTAATACACTTTAAAACCCAATAGACAGAGTGGTGGGGCAAAAGATTTTTGTCAATTTTCCATTAAACTGAACAGTAATTTCATACAATCACAAATTTTTGTTTGTATGTAGCCTTGTTTTGACCTCTGTTGTTTTCGCCTGCAGGTTTCACTATGCCTGCCCCATCCTGCTCTCTGTGGCCCATCTG
Source organism: Boleophthalmus pectinirostris (assembly GCF_026225935.1). Taxonomy (NCBI): domain Eukaryota; kingdom Metazoa; phylum Chordata; class Actinopteri; order Gobiiformes; family Gobiidae; genus Boleophthalmus; species Boleophthalmus pectinirostris. Next base: position 23,123,337 of record NW_026571018.1, on the reverse strand, counting down.
TCAGACCCTGCTCATCTCCGCCACCACAACCTTGGACTTGGACTGAACCAGACCAAGCACCATGATGGCAACCTCGGCTCCTGTTTGGAAGAGTCTGCATGTGTGCCTGGCAGACCCCCTCGCTCTCTCTCACCCACAGGCTAACCTCAGCCAATCACAGGGGTGCAGGGGGGAGGTGTCAGAGGAGACGCAGCACTTAATTGGTGAGTTGCAGCGGGTACGCTTTTTTATATTTTTCCTCATTTCAGGTGGGCTCGGCACTGCAGCACATTCGTCCCTCTTGAACAGTAAGTAGTAAACTAGCTACAATTAGTATATCGACTAACGCAAACTTTATAAACGTAATATTTAAATTTTTTCTTTTAAAGTTTGATTATTATTTTTTATTCAACTTTTGGTTGTCATTTTTGAGTAATTAACTGTAGCGGTCGCCAACTTCAGCACATTGTGAATGAGTTTTTTTATTCCGTTCAGGTGATGGTCTTACGGACTGGATGACAGAAGAAGTGGATTTCTCCTCGTACCTCCCACACCCTCCTTCCCCTCCCTCCTCCACCAATGCCTCCCTACCCCCCTCACCCCTTCACAATGATATTCAGGTGCCCTCGGACTTGGAGGTCATGACCTCTCTGCTGCAAGAAGAGCTCGCCCAGCTGGAGGACTACTTCCTGTCCGAACCACTGCCGGAAAAGGGGCCACGACTGGGAAAATGTGACAAGGGTCCGGTGCCAGCGGGTCCACAAGCATTCAGTCAGCTGCCATACTCATCATATCCAGCGTCTAACCAACCGGAGACCAGCCCACTACTTGTTACCCTGGCAACCGGTGAACTGGACCTGCTGAGCATCTGTGGCGGGCCCCTCGGGCGATCCAAAATACCAAGACACGCCCCGTATAGCTGCAGTCGCCCCACTGGAAGTGGTAGAAAGAGAGTGGATGGGCTGCGGTTCAGTGAAGGCTACGACACAAGTCTGTTGAGTTCCAAAGGCAGTAACTCAGGGAGCTCCGCACTCACTTTGACAGGAAGTTACAGCTGCGCGGACGACGAACAACTGCTGGGGAAAAGCTACTGTCTGGGCAGCGCTCTCGAGGTTAGGCGATGTCAGGTCCTTCCAAAAGAAGAGAAGAACTGCTGCTTCAGCCAAGATATTTTAGGAACGGCAAAGATCGTCAGTGGTGGATTTGGTTTTGGCGGATCAATCGAAGTTCCCCACAAAAAAGAAGATCTGCTCATGTACAGCATGAGAGAGGTGAGCGGAGGAACCGGCAGCAGCGAGGTGCTCAACACCATCAAGACGAGTGTGGAAGTGACAAAAGCCACAGTGTCATGGAAGAGTGAAGGCAGTGAGTGCTACCTCCCCACAGCTCAGTCTGAGGCCTATCACAGCTTTTTAGGCAACATCAACGAGCAGGTCAAAGCCGAGAGCTTACAGATGGGCCAGCATGATCTGCACTGCGGCTTCCTAGAAGAGCAGAGTTCAGAGTGCTTTCTAATGTCCAGGGAGAGCATGAACCTGGAGTCATCAGGCCATAGACAAGCATGCAGGCTGAAGGAGGACCACTGTCCGGTCAAATATGAGGTGGACATCATCCCAGTGGAAGGCGGGGAGCGCAAACAGAAGAAACGTGACCAGAACAAAACCGCTGCACACAGGTAAAAATGTCCTTTTCTACAATCACTTTTTGGGTCATTAAAGGAGAGTATAATTATATAATTAATCACTTTGTGTTATCATTACAGGTACCGGCAGAGAAAAAGAGCAGAACTGGATTCATTGGAGGAGCAGCTTCACTGTTTGGAGGGCAGGAACCGTGAGCTGCGGGACAAGGCTGAATCTGTGGAGCGAGAGATCCAATACGTCAAAGACCTGCTCATCGAAGTTTACAAGGCCCGTAGCCAGAGGCTCAAACAGGACACTACCGCCTAATGTGAAGGAGAGGAGTTTCAGTTTTTATGATTGTTCAGATATGAATGTTCATTTTTCCTGATGGGTGGGGTAACTGCATGCTTTACTAATATTTGTTTTTGTTTTGTTTTTTTAAACAAGTCTATCCAATGCTTCCATCGCAGTTGTACTGTTCAGATTTAATCCCTTCAGTCTGCACTGTGGCATTGAAATGCTTGAAATGACAATCATTTAAAATAGATCTTATGTGATTGAAGTTGGATTATTTCTGAAAAATTATGTAACACAATACATACAGCAGGTATAGGATACTGAACCGCCTTATTAGAACTGATGTCAGCAATAGAAAATGTAATTTTTAATTTTTTTTCTGTAATTCACCCAGTATATTTTTTTTAATAATCTAAAAACCTGCGTTCTTTGTTCATAGTAATAGTAGTAAGTACTATTGTGTCTTGAGGAGCAAATTAAGGTTAAATTAGTAATTATGTAAAACCAGACATAATGTGAAAAATATAAAAAAAGAAAAAATCAAATTATGATTGGACAAACTAGTCTCTTGTGAACTTATACTTCCTACAAAGAACGGTGCGGTTTATCGATTTCTTTTTGATTCTAAGGTTTTACATTCCTGTAGTGTTTACATTCATACATTCACAACATTTACATATTTAACATTGCATTTACATTTTATTGTGTTATATTATTTTAATTTTAGTGTCCTAACCAAATTGCAATCTGGTGCAAGTTGTCTATTGGCTTTTTCTACTCAGGCTCAAGCAATCTTACAAATGTTTTTTTTTTTTTTTTTTAAATGGGAAACATTTGTATAGCTAAAAATTTCTTAGTGATCCAATACTGTATAGCAGGTATTAGCCACCTTCATTTGTATGTTTTTTAAATTTTTTAAATTATTATTATTTTATTTGTTTTTTTCTTTGTTTTTTTTCATAACATTGTATTTTCTCAAGCTGGAGACTTCTCTGCACTGTTTATTTAGGCAATATGATCTAAAGGCCTGATATGGCTGATCTGCACTAACTTGTAACTACTGTTTGTTCAGGGAGTGGAATATGTTGCTTTTACTTTAGTTAAAATGATGTTACTTTTTCATGAAATGTTTGGCTTCTGTAAGCGTCTGTGAACCCTCGTCCATTCTGCATTATGCAAATGTGACGTGCCACGTTCAACGCACATCAAGTAACGACAATCTGAGGAAGTAACGCTGACTCATGGACATTTATTCGTCTCTTTTTAGTCTTTTACTCCCTGCGGTGTACTATCAGCTTTGACTGTCCAATACCAAAAATAATGCCAGGCAACCTGCTGACAGCGTGTTATGACGCTATGTTTTAGTCATGAACATGTTTATTGTGTTTGTAATAGTTTCAAAATAAAGTGTCCTCTGCCTAACTTAAATTGTGTTACAGCAGTTGTTGTGAAGAAAAAAAAAAACAAAACTCTGTGTTCCAGTTTTCAGGAGGTAAAATGTCCATTTGTCAAATTAAACGAACACTGGGCCGGATGCGCTCAACTTTGCCGCGACATGCGGCCCGCGCGGCCCGCCCTGGAAACAAACCGAAAATAGAAGGTTTTTTTAATAACAATTGTGTAAAAATAAAAGCTAACCCATGACGCGCTCAATCTTGTTAAAATGAAATCGTAAATTTTCAAAAGCACGCATTGATATTTGAATCTAACATGAGCTGCGTTGCATCTTTCTTCTCGAAGCTGCGACTAAATGTTCGGATCCTGTTAAGGAAAGACCTATATGACTCTTCACAAGTTTCCAATGAGCTGTTCATAGTCGCTTTGTAGAAACGCACGTGAAGCCTGCAAAAGTTTTCTTTTGGCCTCAAGGGACATAAGCACCTGAGAAAATAAAACACAATTTATTGAATTTATTAGTATTAGGTAGTTTACAAATAGGCTAATCATGTGTTATAATATAAAAAGTGTATTTACAAGTAATAACATGTAGCCTATTGTCTATCCTTTAACAATAAACTTACATTTTAATACATTTCTTACAATAATAATAATAATAATAATAATAATAATAAATATATATATTAGTAATAACTAATTTGAATGGCATCTTAACCTACCTGACGTATTGGTTCGTGCAGGCTGAACATACAGAGGGAGGATATGGCAGCTTGTCTCACTGTGTGATGAGGATCCATGCATGCAGCTCTGAGCAGTGCACTGGACACATCCTCTTCCAGTAGCCACTGCACAGCCCCCTCCAGCTTCACCAGGTTCCCCAGTGCTGCACAACAGTGACGGCGGATCACAGTGTCCGGGTCAGATAGAGTGGACCCTAGTAGAGCAGTGCAGCTTCTCATGGCCTCAGTCCACTTTTCTAAATCTTCTAGTTCTGCCAGTGTAACACAGTCTGATTGTGGGTTTGATTTGGTTTTGCTATTTTCTTTGGTCCAGACTTTAAGGCCAAACCCCTTTTTAGTGCTGGGCTCACTGCTTTTATAACCTGCCTCGGCCAGACCTCCCAACCAGCTCCCAACTGCCCTGCAGGCCATACGGCGAACAGACATGCTGGAATCATGAAGGCATTGTATAAGATGTTGAAAAATGACAGATTTAATAACAGCATTGGTGTTGGATGTTTGTATATTTGCCAAAAGTCTGCATGTGGCTGTCCTGATCTGTTCATGAGTGTGTGTCAGTGCTCGGCATAGGACTGAAACTTCCAGGTGAAGCTGTGGGGAACATGGGCTGACTTGGGACAAAACCGTGAGCAGCTCCACAGCAGCCTCCCACAGGACGTCCGACTGCATCAGATCTGAGAGCAGGGACATGGCGGTTCTGTCTCTAGTATCTGTAGAGACAGATAAGCAGTTGTTCCCGCTCGGCATCAAGAAAGCACCAGCGTTGTCTCTGAGGCAAGAGAGTGAGCGCTCAGGGTCACACAGCAGCAGACGGCTCAGCAGCGAGAGAGGCAGCTCTAATAATGAAGGGGTAAGTGTTTGAATCACCTGCCAAAACATAAAAACATAAAACATCATCCCAACACCTGGCCCAACATCAAACAGCATAGAACAAATAACGTGCAATCTGTGCAGAAATACCAAACATATTAATGTGTACACAATGTCTTTATGCCAGTTTGCTGCAAGAGTTATCTGGGGTTGCATCAGACGAAGATGTGTTTACTACAGTAGTGAGACAGAGGTCTTTATTAAGAGTATGATGAGGTCCTAACCTGTAAAAGGCCTGCAATAACACTACTGCTGACATACAAGTCAAGAATCCTGGACATGGTGAGAGCAGGGACATCCAGAGCAAATGGGAAGCACAACAAGTGGCAGCTCAACACAGACAAGCTGTCAAGACTCCAATCAGTCTCCAGTCTGCGCGGGCAGTCCTCCACAAAAAAGCCCAGACTGAAAAAGATCACAAATGCCATTGTTAGTGGCAGGGTGCATTTGTCAGTAATAACAGTTGATTATGAACCCACAAAAAAGGGAAAAATGGGAAATGTGTAAATGAAGGAATGAAAACACAAACCAATCAGGCTTAAGCAGCAGACCCAGTGTGTACACGCATTTAGATGAGGTGTCGCTGAACAGAGGAATGCATAAGTGTGGATCTTGGGTGAAGACCAAAAGTGCCAAAGACAAAAAGGAGTATATGCCTGTCACAAATGCAGAATACATCAATGAGAACAACAGTGTCACACTTTGCAAACTTTGGGTTAGCAAACAAAAAGCAATCAAATAGACAAAAACTAAAAGACACAAAATAAACATACAACTTACAACTAACTGCATGATTAGTACACGAATGTTGACAAATCTGCATTGATGGACACACATCTTAAACTGAGTGCATTTTAGCGTATTTACCATTGGCAGAATAGTGATCTGTGGATGATGGGGTTCTTCCAAGTGAGTCACCAACTCTTTTCCATAAACTCAGAAACAAACCAGGGTCTAAACATGAAGAGCCCAGTCCACCATCATGCTGAAAATACAATGAGTTAAGCATTGCTTTTTTCACCAAACATCACTCTTGCCTTTGTACTGTCCTCTGACCTCTGAGAGTGTGTGAAGGAATAAAGCCAGGATTCCATCGAACATTCCCCATCCTGCCGGTAAGGGAATGCAGTCCTGTTAGAAAAGAACATTTTGGACAATAAAAATGAATTAACAAATTAATGAAATTTATTTGTCTCAAACATTAGGAACAAAAAAATAATGCCATGTAAATATATGTTTGAGGCCTTATTTATGGCCTTATTCCGGTTCCACTCCCTATTGATAATGAAAATGTTTACAAACAAGTTAAAAAAGAAAATTTATACCTCATTAATTTCCCAAAGGTCCCGCAATAATGTATTCAGAGTATCCACATCAGAATCCACAGATACATCATGTTGTATAAAGTTAGATAAGACAGCAGCTGCAAGAGGCTAATAACAAGATTTATAATAATTTAATATAATTGTATATCATATAATATTCATATTCATATCATATATATTTTTAAGTTTTAAATAATATTTTAGTTTTTAAACTCAGATTAGACTCAGTTTACATATTATATATATTTTAAGCACTTACTGCCAATGTCCTAAACATTGGTTGATTAAGAACTGTGACAAACATCTTTGAGTGTTCTTCTAATTGACTGTAAAATAAATGATTAGTTGAACACCAGAAATGCACAGATTCAAATAAAATAATTAAAAAGTCATTTTTAAACCTGTAGCCTTCTTCTGCCCAATCACTGTGCCTGTCCCAAAAGATTAGAAGCAACTCAAACATTTCACCAAGTGTTGGAACACACCATGGAAGCTAGTGCAGAACAGTTCAAATTAATATTGTGTATTTGTATATTTTAGAAGTGTCAAACATACTACAAATAAGTTACCTTAGTGATGGTCAGGTTTTCAACTATGGTATAGATTAAGTCAAAGAGCGAATAGGGCAGGCCAATTTGTAGACAGAGGTCATAGGTGTCTTCCTGGTCAGACTCGATCAGACTGCTTAATAGCTTCAGTGGCTGATAGATCTCCAATGGTTCCTTCACATTTCCACTTTTGAGCTGCAAAAATAAAACCAAAGAAACATTTAACTGAAGGATTGTTGCCAATTTTATTTTATTTAACACATGCATTTAAGACCTGAGTTTTAAATGCAAGAAATGTTGATTTCAGCCTTGGGATAAGGTCATTATTCCTAAGCACTTTAAATCTGCATCTGCTAACTTCTTGGAGCAGTTTTTCCCAAAGGTCTTCAGCATCCATTTTCTAAAGAAATTAAAGTTTTTATTGGAACATGTCTATATACCTATACTTGCATAAACCCATATGAAATGGCTCACCCTAAACTGTGCATGCAAAGTGGGTCTTCGTTCTTCAAAGCACCTCCGAACTAACTGCGGACCAACTTCTACAGAGGAGAACTCTTGTGCATAGTCTCTGCTGATTTGACCCCTGTAAAATAAGTCAATTTAAATCTTTGGTTTTATTGATGCTTTTACACTTTTAATGTAAGTAACTCAGGTACTTTGTACTAAACAAACCTGTGTTTAGATTTCTGGTGCTCACCAACTTTTGAATTAGCACTGGATGTTTTTAAAACTTCTTCTAGGGGTGGTAGTTTTGTCTGTCTAGAAGCAGGCTGAGTGGCTGCTGCCTTGGAGTAACCACAATCATTTTTTATTTCTTTCTATTAAGGACATAGGCACAGATTAAACATGACAAATAAAACAAGCAAAACATGTAAAACATAGATTAACTAACTTTAGATTTCTCCTTTCCTTTTTCACAGGCTTTTTGTAACAACCTACTCTCCCCTCTAGCCCGCGTTGTCTTTGATGCAACTTGATGAAGCTTCAGTGCCACCATATCAGGACTAGGCATTTCTGTGAGGGGGTTGAACACTGTTGAGTCTGAAAAAACTGGGGAAATATAGAGAAATTAAAAAAACAGATAGTGTACAAATATGAATGTTTAATTTTATGCCAAAATGTGTACCTGAACACCATCTTCTACAAATGGGTGATGCAAAAGATCAGGCCATGTAAGTCGTATCTGGGGGTCTTTTGTCAGCAATCCTTTTAGGAAACTCTAAAATATGCAATAATATATATATATATATATATATATATATATATATATATATATATATATATATATATATATATATATATATATATATATATATATATATATATATAGTATTTGGATAACACAATTTTCTTTACCGTGCAGTTGTCGCTCATTGTTGGTGGCCATTTGACTGGGTCTCTCACTATCATTTGCACCAGATGAAAGATGGAGTTAGTGTAGAATGGGGGCGCCCCCGTGTGGAGCTCATAAAGAATGCAGCCTAGTGACCAAAGATCAGCAGTGTGGTCATAGGGCTTCTCCTCCACAAGCTCTGGAGACATGTACAGTGGTGTGCCTTTGATTGAAGTCAGCACCAAAGTAGACACACTCATGGCCCTGGCAAACCTACACAGACAGAAGTTATCACCAGTCTCGAAATGAAGCACTGGCAATGTAAACAAATTTCAACAAATACATTTTACTAACCCAAAGTCACAGAGCTTCACCCCTCCACTTTTCCCAAGAAGAATGTTTTGAGGTTTCATGTCACGATGAAGAATGCGATGAGAGTGTAAATAATAAAGAGCTGAAACCAACTGGCAGGCTATCTCTGACCTAGTGAAAAGAAGAAGCTGACATGCTATACACCAAGAAGATCCTAGAAAGAAAATGAAATACCTGACATTCTGGTAAACTGCCATCATCTTCAAGAATCTGAAACAGTTGTCCCTCAGCATATTCAGTCACAACTACTACCTATTAAATTATAAATTGTCATTATTATCCACAATTCCTCTCTTCCTCCCAGTATTTAATTTTTATTGCCGCACTTCATGGATAGTGTAAAATACCTCTGTGTCTGTCTCAAAGCTGTCAAAAAGTTGAACAATATTTGGATGTTGAAGATCCCGCATAATCTCAATCTCTCTTTTGAGATTCCGAAGCTCCTTTTCAGAACGACTCACTTTTGGGATGAACTTTAGGGCCACAACCTGATGGACACAGGTGCAATGACAAAGAGATGACAGATAGAATACACGGCTAACAAATCGAGTGGTAGTAAATGTACAACTAAACTCAAACAGACTTACCTGTCCGCTGTATTTCTTTCTTCCTTTGTAAACACGACCAAATGAACCCTCTCCGGCAAGCTCCAAAACATGGTATAAATTCATCCTGACAGGTAACGACAAGGTAACAAGCTACAAACAACTTTCTGCTAGGTTAACTTCACGCTAGCTAGCAGGTAATATATTAAACGTTATGGCGCTTTACTATTAGTTATTAATAACGCATAAATACTAGCAAGCCATCGGTGAATAAAAAACGTAAATTCAACGGTTTTCTTGTTTAGGCATCGGCTATTTCAGCAGGTTAGTTTCTCACACCTCTTAGTTTTGGAGATGTTGAGAACAGCGTGTCGAAGCGCCACCGCCTAAAGTTACAAAATTCTGTATAGTGTTTGATTATACACGGCTATATAGATTGTGTGTGTTATGAAAAGTTATCGTGACCATAAAATGATCTACAGATCTTCTGTTCCAGTGTAATTTGTAAACTTGTTGTTTAAATTTATTCGGGCATTTTTACGGACACCTCAGAACTGGGTCCTTAGGATAGCAACCTGTGCTGCGTCCATAGCAACCAGCTGCAAACAAAAGAAGCTGAAGCTGTATAATCCTTTATTAAAATAGTCTAAAAGACACCGACGTATCTTTCAGATGGGAACGGATTCTAAACGTACTATTGTGATAACTAAATCTATATTCTGTACAACTTTTGTATATGCATTATGATGTACTCATGGGTCCATATCTGGATGTAGCCTACTAAAAATCTTTTAATGCAGTGTATTTTTCTGTCCACCAGATGATGCTCAAAGATTGAGTAAGGCAAATACAGCTAAATACCATTGCAATCATAGACTGCTGTCATGGACTGCCATAGATAGCATTGCTCTATGACAACACACATCTTGCCATGTCCTGTCATTAAACATTTGTGTAATGTTTTGCTTACATGTGCACTGCGTAACATTTCTAGTGGAGGGTCTGCCATTCGTTTGTTTGTTGGGAAATGTTATTGCTTTATTGTTTAGAATGTTCCGCAGTATATATGAAACCTATATCACCTCTGTCACCAGGGAGACAATAGGTTAGAGCACTACTCTACATTACAGTTCAGATCTGTGGAGAGTCGCCCCTAATCACAGAAGAAATGTTGGTATTTTTGAGCAATAGAAACGCTCAAATAAATGCTAGATGGATATGTTTAATGTCATACAATGGAAGATTCCAGGCAAGGATAACATCTCTATGGAGCTTTAACTAACTTAACTAAACTAAACAAACTTTAACAAAAATAACTTTAATGTTTAATGTTAGGATAACATCGCCCTTGTAAATGACAAAATCCTACAACAATAAATAAATAAATACAGTTTTCTTGCCAGAAGACACTGGGTTGTCTCTCTTGAGTTTTTGGTGTCTTGAGTAGTTGACTTTACATTTTTATCCAGAGCCTCTCCAAAGACTGCCCCTTCACAAAAAGCGCCTGAGCCTGCGCTGAGGGCTGCAGTTGCCTTAGCAGACACAGGTGGAGGAATGGGTCTTGACCAGGAGGAGTGTGCTGCAGTGAGTGGACTTGTACAAGCTGCAGTGTAGAAGTGCCTATTGGATTACCCTCAAACTCTCACCGCCTCCACTCATCCTGCAGACTTTACCGGCTAATCATCACTGCATTCTGTACCGAATGCAAGCATCGTCATGTTTATCAGAATACCATTTCTACTCTATTTGGCGCTTACTTTATCCAAACTTGTGTGTTGCATGGAAAGTGAACTTTGCTTTCCTGTCAGGCTAAAAAACTCCAATCATGACAGAAGGACTTTTTCTGACAACGACGTGGATCTCTCTAAAGGGAAAAGTGTCATAAAAATAAGGGCATTTCATCAGGAATTATTGCTTGATTTACGCCAGGACTCTAGTTTTATGTCATCAAGTATTTCTAACCAAGACGCACCGAAGCTATCCAACAGCGATGTCACGCACGAGTTGCACCGGTGTTTCTACTCTGGATACGTCAACGATGACAGCAACTCCTATGCAGCGCTGAGTCTTTGTAATGGTTTACAGGGTGCCTTTGGCTTCCATGGATGGGAATATTTTATAACTCCGGTCCAGAATGATACAAGAACTACAGAAGGTGCGCACATACTCCGGCGCAGAACCAGCCGTAACTTGACGCCAAACGCCACGTCCAGATGTGCCGTGGACAGTGACATAAGTCAACAGCTTGTGCAATCACTGGAGAAATACAGACACTTAGCAGATGACAACAATGTGACCAATACGATTCAGAAATTGGGGAGATCCAAAAGGTTTGCGTCAGTCCCCAGATACGTGGAGACGCTCATAGCGGCGGACGAGTCAATGGCACAGTTTCACGGCGATGACCTAAAGCACTACATCCTTACGCTGATGTCAGTGGCTGCGCGACTATACAAGCACCCCAGTATTCTCAACTCAATCAGCATCGTAGTCGTAAAGATAATTGTGATAACTGAAGCTGACAAAGGACCCAAGGTGTCCGGGAACGCAGCAATGACTCTCAGAAACTTTTGCACTTGGCAGAAAAAGATGAACAAGAACACAGATAAGCACGCAGAATACTGGGACACGGCAATTCTATTTACAAGAGAGGTAACATCATATTCACATTTACTTAAAGCTGCACCATGCAACTTTTCTGGTGTTGGTTATATGCTTGTCTCATGGAGATGCATTGTCTGGAATGATACACAATATGGTAATAAATTCATCTTTCGACACCACCAGGCCAAGATACAAGTCAGATGTGTGGAGAGGTGACCGTGCTTAAATTATAAATGTATTTATTTATTTATTTATTTTTTTAAATGTATTCAATTTCAGGCAAGTTATGGAAAATGTAAGCCAAAGCAGTGGAGACCCCTAAAGTTATCCGTATGTAGCACGTTTGACCTAATTTTCACGAGTCTGCATTTTTGTGAACGTTTAAAGCATGATCTACTGGCACAAGCCCATTGTTTTAATTGTACTCCTGAGAGCTCTGACACCGTAGGTCAGAAGTAATTGGGGAGGAGAGAGCAAAATCCCTGATTGCTTTCATTGCTCACGAGAGGGCAGTTTTTCATTGAATGGAAAAGCTGCACTCCCAAATATTTGACACTGGGTCAACAGTGAAGTCAATGATCCATAATGAACTGTTTGGCTTTAGGGAGTTTGACCAGCAAGCTTGTGTGAAAAGGGAAATTAAATGACAGTAGTTTAAAACAGATGATTTACCTGTAACATTAAGAAGTGTTGCAAGTGCCTGAAGGGATGCATTGCTGACTTTCATCACTGCTCCAGCTGCATGTTCTCCACTGCATGGGCCTCTTAAACACATCCAAAAGGGACAGATGGATACATGGATGGGGGGGGTGCTCCAGAGCACACTGACACAATTATATTTCCTGTCTAGGTCATGGCATCTGACAGAAAACAATATGCTCCATAAATATGCAAGCTGGGAGCCATCCAGGTCAATGTAAAATTTTCTATATAGGGAAAGTTTATCCAGTCCAATTTATATTTCAACTCAGAACCACACCTACACACAACAATGCCATCTGACTCCCTCAGTGACTTCAGTTTTTGATTTAAAAGATGACAGAATCCATTGAAGGCCAGCGACTACTGTATAGGCTACATATATTTTCAACACGGTATTGTAATAGCACTTATAAAACCAAGATTTTAGTTAGAATAGAAGTAAATCCCTATTTGTTATAACAATGTACTGTTTTGAAAAAGGTCAGTGATAATACATATTGATTTCAATTAATATTTGCTTTCAGGCTTTGTGTCCAATACCATAGTTGCCACTGCCAGAAAATCAGATTTCCTTTTATGGATTATCACAACAAATATAAAGAAGGAAAAATCTGAGCATAAAGTTTTCATTTGTAATCTGCATGCAAAGAATTCTGAGTATTTGATTCATAAACAAGGTTAGATTTCTTTACAGTGCAATCAGAGCTAAATTATAACAATCCTACGCAAACCATAATCAGAGCCTTAATCTTTGTACATAATATTAATCTGTGTTTTGTTTAAGTACACCATTTAATGGAGTTGCTTATATGATAGTTGACAGATGTGAGAAGTAGGTCGTAGCTTGAAACAAACTCTTTGACACTGCTGCTTTGTTCCTCTTGTTCTTCTTGCACGTTTTTATTTCCTCCTCTTAAATGACCCAATCTTTGGATGTCATCTCCTGCACACACAGAGGCATCTGGAAGCCATTTGGAATTGCAGCATTTGTGGTTTATGCTAGGAATGGTTTGTCATCATGGCTCTTCACTTGGCTCAGCGTTTTATGGGTACATTCATTGAACTGAAGTGCTGTACAGTTGCATTAAGTTAAGCTGGCTTTGTCTTTGCCTGGAGCTGCATTTCTCAGAGCACAAATTGGTTGTATGTAATGTATATGCTTGTGCTGTTTAGAGAGCGGAGATGGGTGTTTCTGTGCAGCGGTTATGAATGCTCGTGGCCTGTGTGATTAGTAGGCTTGGTCAGAAACTCTAAATATGCACTAAAACTGAGGTTGTACTACTGTGGTCAGGAAATGGGTCATCTGGAAAGCGTGCGACCGAGTTTAAATGTTATTATGACGAGAGACATTACATTATTAGCTCATGTAGGAGAAGCTCTAAACAAAGTAACCACTTAATTAAGGAGGTTTGTTAAGGCTATGGTGAACTTTATTGTCCTCTACATTTGACCCATGCTTCAGGGCTGGGGCAACCCATCAGAAGTAGTGCAATGCCCAGAGACTCATTTCCAGAGCTTGAGCTTGGCTTGATCAGGACTACTTAAGCCACAAGATTTTCCCTATTGTGCATGTTTTTTTATTTATTTGAAATCTGATGGGAGAGCAGACAGGTTTTAATAAGGAAAAATAAAAATAAATGTGCTTTTGTGACTTAAACATCTTCATATATCTCTCATATAATTTTCATTGCAGGACCTGTGTGGAGCCTCCACCTGTGACACTCTGGGCATGGCAGATGTTGGCACCATGTGTGACCCAAAGAGGAGCTGCTCTGTGATCGAAGACGACGGCCTGCCCTCTGCCTTCACCACGGCTCATGAACTCGGTGAGATCTGCCAAAACCACACATCACTTAAATGACAGCACATAATAAAATAACTGCTTACTCAAGTACAAAAGGACTAACTTGGGCTTCCTCTCAACAGGGCATGTGTTCAACATGCCACACGACAATGTAAAAGCCTGTGACGATGTCTTTGGGAGACTGCAGGATAACCACATGATGTCTCCTACACTGATCCAGATCAACCGCACCAGCCCCTGGTCTTCCTGCAGTGCTGCTATCATCACAGAGTTTTTGGATGGGGGACATGGTGAGTTTGAATGGTTAAGTTTCATATACAGATCCAAACACAGGAATGGATGGAAAAAAAACAAAATAATAACATGGCCTTTGTGATATAGTGCTCAGGGCTATGACTATTTAGCAACACTATAGAGAGATTCTGCTTTTTCTAACTTCATATGGAGTCATCTTAGAAAAAAATTGCCAAGGGAACAAATTTGTAAACCATTGACTCTTGTTGTATTTCCAAAATGCCTTTTTGGAAGAAGGTTGGTGCTGCTGTGCACTAATAACTGCAATACACACAAAAATGGCTATGCATGTTATGCATCACAGTTACTACATAATTTCCTTGTGATATCTTTTACTATTTGTGGTTTCAACCATTTAAGCAATTGTCCGAGTTCACGTTCTAATGATTTCGACAGTTATTCTTGTCTTCAACCCAACACTCATAATCAAAGTGTGGGCATAATCAAGTTACTAAAATGGGCCAGTGCAACATCTGCCATCACCAGAAATGCATTGGAATTGGTTTGGACTCTTTGCCAAGCTGGGCAGACCACAAAGCCCTGGAGAGGCACTCAACTCTTATTTTAAAACTAGCCGACATCTGCACTAAATTAGAGGTCTTGTTTAAAAGAGTCACCGCTGAGGTTTGGAATCAGAGGTGTATCCGCGTACCGCTTCACATGCAGAAGAACTCCAAATAGACAAACGACATGTCTCTGTCTACTTTAGTACAAGCCCACGAACAAAATGCAACCCAAGAAATACATAAAGAAAACTTGCCTGGGAGTGATTTTTGCTAACAGTGTTGTAACTTGGCCCCTACTGGCTGGCTGTCATAAATCTAGTCTTCAAAAAGCAGTGGTGCTCCTAGAACAACATGTTGCCTCACGTTACGATGCAGCGCCATGCCCCAAGTCATTTGTAATCTCCTCATTTCTGTGTAAACACAATAGCAGCTATTGTTTTAAATGATGGCTCTTTGGAGAGTGGGAAGGAAGGAATGAGATTGAGCTTGTTCAATGTTGAGTGAACTGTGAACTGACATTAGCAAATTATCAAATCACTTCCCTACACAGAAGAGGTAGGAAGTTTGTGCATGTAGTTTTAAAGTACTTGTACATTCTGAAACTACTGTAGCTGGTGCTATTCCAAATACTACTACTGTTAATTCTACCACCATCAGTTACTATTCTACCACTGCTGCTGCTACCAAAATTACTAACACTGTTTTCTCTATTGCTGCTACTGTAAATGCCCAATGCTATTACTCATCATCACGATTGTTGCAAAAATATCTTTAGTAAGAAATCTCACTTATGCCATGTCGTGAAGGGAATGATATATTACAGATAACAGATAAGATGGTTATCTCATGGTACAAGTGAGTACGAAGCACACCATGATCAGTCTTTCCCATAAACTCCCACAAAAGCACAGACATTTGATTAAAGAGGGATGGAAATATGGATGAATTTACTAAATGCTTCGTGTAGCAATACTTTATCTTTTTGTGTTTTCAGGGGACTGTTTACTGGACCCACCGCAGAAGCCCCTGGTCCTCCCTGATGTGCTGCCCGGAGTGACCTACAGTTTAGACCGTCAATGTGAGCTTGCATTTGGGGAGGGATCCAAGCCATGCACCTTTATGCAGCCTCCATGTGGTCGCTTGTGGTGCACAGGGAAGTCCAATGGTCATCCTGTGTGTATGACCAGGCATTTTCCCTGGGCTGATGGCACGCCTTGTGGTGAGGGACAGATCTGCGACCGCGGAATATGCACCAATAAGATGGCTGTGCAAACTGTGAAGGTAATACCATGTTCTGAATCACATTACACTTTGAGATCAAACAAAACTGAAGCACTTGTGTGTGTAAAGTGTAAAGTGTTAAGTATCTAAAATTGGTTTGATCTCTCAGTTAAGATTCTCTAGCTCTTATAATTTACTGCATAAATCTATGCAGTAAATTCTCAGTGAATCCTATTGCAAAACACAGATCTTTATAGAATATGACATGATATGAAAGATATTATAGAATTTGCATTGCTGTACTAAGTCCTTGCTATCTGGATTAAGTCATCATAAGTTACTCCCTACAATGGAAAATTTGTCAGACAATGCCACAATGTGTTGTGTCTGTGGGTCCCATACCGATGGAGTAAGCTTTGACATCCATCCAGAATCCTGCCTCTCTTTAGTTTCTCAGGCTACTTCAATTATTCTACTAAATTGATTTTTGCTCATATATCTTTTGTTCATCTTGTAATTTCCAGGTGGATGGTCGTTGGGGTAAGTGGGGTGCTTTTGGCCCCTGCTCTCGCTCATGTGGAGGGGGTGTCCAACTCTCCAAAAGGGAGTGTAGTAACCCATTTCCATCAAACGGGGGGAAATACTGCCAAGGCGTCCGTGTCAAATACCGTTCCTGCAGCTTCAACCACTGCCCCGACAATGGTACAACACATCCAATGACACGTTCTGGCCTCAAGCATTCAAACTTCTAACCTTTTCATCTGTCTGTTTTGAGCAGGGAAGACCTTCAGAGAGGAGCAGTGTGAGAACAGTGGACGCAGTTTCAACAACAATCGCATTGCTACCTCCGCTGTTTGGGTGCCTAAGTTTTCTGGTGTTTCTGCTAACGACAGGTGCAAACTCATCTGTAGGGCTAACGGCACCGGGTACTTCTATGTCCTTGCTCCAAAGGTAAGACTTTGTTTACAAAATGTACACAACTAGTTTTTAGAAAAAGAATAGCATTACAGCATTACAGTTTTACCTTGTAGAAATGGTCACTGGATCAAACTAATAGTAAGGACCGCCACAACAAACTGTTTTATGTAAAAAGCCTGAAAGTGTGTGTGTGTACAGTTTCAAACTTAAAGGTGCACTGTGTAACTAGTCTAGTGTAGGGTCTGTCATCTGCTTGTCTCCATGGAGATGTGCCTAGAATGCTCCACAATATGGCCATAAACTAAAGAATCTCCATGGAGACTTACGAGGCTAGATTTGTGGAGCGGTAACCCCACTCATAAGAATTAATGTTTTTTAAGATATTTTTGAGCAATAAATAACATCGGTAGTTGAATAAATGCAAGACAGATCAGTTTAATGCCATACTGTGAACAATTTAAACCAAAGCATTCATATCTCCATGGAGACAAACAGATTGCGGACACTCTCCAGAAAAGTTACACTGTGCACCTTTAAGACCTTTCAATAGTGAATAGTTTCTTGTTTACTTTGTTTACTTTGTGTTGATGAAAAAAACAGCCCTCTAATTGGATTATCAGTAACCAGTCACAGACTGAGACCAGTGGTTGATCCCTTTATCAAGTGTAGGTTTCAGGAAAAGTTGTCTTCTGCAGTAAATATATGGGCCAGCTGACTGTATTGTGTCTGCATATAAACACTAAGGGATGAGATAGGAGTTAGCCTAACCCAGATCGAGGAGTGTGATGTGAGTGTAAGCAGCACATTCAGAGTTCACACGTCACTCTAACATGCGGAGGAGGAGATAAAAATACTCCCAAGACGCTTAAATCACCTTGCAGCTGTACAATCCAACCTCAGCCAAGACGTTACAGTAAACCCTATGAATTTTAAAGGGCAGTTTGGGGCCATTATTAATCCATCGTAAAAAAAAATCAGGTTTACAAACTGGTTCCTTACATTTGTGCATGTGCTTATTGCAGGTGGTAGATGGCACCCCATGCTCCCCCGATGCAACAGGAGTATGTGTCCAAGGAAAGTGCATCAAGGCTGGTTGTGATGGAAGAATTGGTTCGGCTAAAAAGTTTGATAAGTGTGGCGTATGTGGAGGTGACAACAAAGGCTGCAAGAAAGTGTCAGGACTCTTCACAAGGCCAATGTGAGTACAGATATAGTGAAATAATATCAGACCACTTTAATCATCGAGTTCTGAACTGATTTTGTGTAATATTGACAATTATACAGACATGGATACAACTTCGTGGTCATGCTTCCAGTGGGCGCTGCCAACATCGACATCAGACAGCGAGGTTACAAGGGAATGGCAAGTGATGACAACTATCTGGCTGTAAAGAGCAGTAATGGACAGTATGTGCTGAATGGGAACTACGTTGTGTCCTCTGGGGAGCGAGACATCATTGTAAAGAACAGTCTGATGCGCTACAGTGGCACCTCTGGCGCCTCTGAGACTCTGCAGGCGGTCAAACCTATAGGAGAATCTTTAACTGTTGAGGTGCTGTGTGCCGGCCGGATGACCCCGCCCCGAATCCGCTACTCCTTCTATCTGCCCCGACAGACCAAAGAGGACAAGGCCTCAAAGAAGGACACACGTATAAACTCCCACAATAGTGTCCTAGCAGAGGATGATAAGGACAGCCTGAAAAATGTATATACGAAGGAGGAGCCTGGTCTGGAGAAGTGGCTCTCCACAAACTGGGACAAGTGCTCGGTAACCTGTGGTAATGGGCTGCAGAGGAGGTTGGTTCAGTGTCTGCGACCGGATGGTAAGCCTGGTTTTGATTGTGATCCTGCACAGAGACCCCCAGCCACCAGGATGTGTGGAGAGCCCTGTCCCGAGTGGAGGGTGGGGAACTGGTCCCCATGCTCCAGGACCTGTGGCAAAGGATTCAAGAGGCGCCCCCTGGACTGCAGAGCTCCCACGGGACACCTGCTGCCCCGAGAACACTGCACGGACCTGCGTAAACCACAGGAGCTGGACTTCTGTAACCTCAGCCCATGTTAGGGACTCTTGGTCAGGAGCAGATTTTATACTTTCAAAAACTGATGGATAATAAATGTTGAGATTTAAGTCTCTGCAGAGATGACTATATTACATTTAAGGGTCTAATTTAAAGAAACAACACAACACATTTTAAATGTTATTTATCCCATGTCAGCAGGTTCTGAATCTCCATAAAGCCCCACCTGCCTTAGACTCAGCGTTTATGTTTGGGGCTTCTGCAATACAAAGATGAACAAACAAACAAGAGCGTTTGTGTTTATAAGCACCCTGCTGCATGTTGCTCGCCACCTGTCTCTTGTTATTTTTCAGGGAGTTTTTAGATTCTTGAAATAAGAAATAAAATGCATCACTCCAGAGTTCTTGCTGCTCAACACGTAGCCAAGTTCTTTGCCACAGCTGCTACCCTGCTGCTGTATTGATTATCTAAACCAAATATTATCTTAAAGCCAATTTGCTTGCAGCTGTTTAGGACACAAATGTGAACACATTCTTCACAGCCATATGTTAGAAAAGATTAGCCATATTCAATTATTTTCTAGTGAAAAATGGAAGTGTTTCTGTGTTCGGAACAAAGCTACTATTTGTCTTAATGAGACTGATAAAGCTTTGTAGAATCTTAGCTGAACTGTTCCAGGAATTTACAAGTTGCTCATTATTTTTCAGGGTTTGTTTGATTAATAGCAATAAACAACATTTATTGTGTGTGTATTGGAAAGATTTGTAAAGTCTGCTATGGGGATTTATAAATGCTTATCCCTAAGTAAAGTTTTTCTTTCCTCCTAGAGAAGCAACATATGTGTGATTTGAACAGAGCTGGACAGTCCAACATTCACTAGTAAAATTTGATGGGCTTACTAACAGATTCTTATGTTCTTGGTGTTCCATTGTTGCCCTGTGTCCACAGTGTACATCAGGTCGTAGAGCCTGTTAAATCATGCTCTTCTGGCACGGTTTACACACATCATTTATTATCAATGAAAGGCTACACGTTAGGGAAGAAAAGCTGGCAGTGCCTTTGTTATACTGTTATGATTGTGTCTCTCCTCATCCAGAGCACAGCTGTCCTTTAGTCCAGTACTATCTCCACTTTCCTCAGCAGCAGGACTCATGCAGCATTGTCTTTATGTTTTCTCAGTTAATTATACCTTGGCTTTTGCACTTTGTACAGCAAAAGTAATGACATACACAGATTGTGCTGTATACTATGTATACATTTATCCATTTCTGTGCAAAAATATTGTAAATATTTCTCTTTTTTCTACTCAGACAGTTCGAAATGTCTTTGACTTTTGTATATTTATTCCAAAATAAACCATTAAGAACCACTGAAACTCTTTTACTTTTTTGATGCGACTTTGAGTGAATGATTTACAGCTAACAATGATTAAGTGATGAGGTTTTAACTGTGGCCATCACACCTTGTAACAGTTGCCCCTAACCTAAAAACTTCACTTTACTGTGGATGAGTTCACAGTCTCTCACATATTTTCCAGTGAGTCGATGGCGTAATGTGGACCTGGGATTCTGGTCTTGAGCAGCTGGGAGTGCGTGTCTGTCCTCTGGAAAATCTGAATGTGTGACTGTGCATGTGCAGCAATGACTGGTACGTGTCTGAAGAAAGAGGTCAGAGGGAGCACGGGGCAGGGGGTCCTCTTTTTCATACATTTCAACTGTTTTAAATACAAACGTTTAATCCACTGACCTACATTAAGGCAGTCTGGGATGAAGCCAGGCTAAACATCATACTAGACTCAGTGAAGAAAATTGAGAGCTCACTCATCACTGTTACTTCATGTTGACTTTGGCCCTACAGGGGATTGGCAGTAATTTGTTTTCCAATAAAATCCAAATTCTTTTGCTAGTTTTACACTTCCCCTGTAAACAAAGGCCCATAATTATCGGAGCAATAATTAGTGATGTACGTAAGTGGGATTATGATGCGGAATCTAAGTATGTGGGGTGTGTGAGCAATGTTCTAAGCCTTAATGCATTTTACAACACGTGTTTTTGAGTTACTTAGTGTAGAGCAAAGTATTTTTTCTTGGGTTTTCTTTGAGTAGTTGTAACCTTTGTTGCAAAAGTAGAAAGTGTAGTAATAGCAACATATATGTGCAATTGCAGCTTTCTTTAGCCTCCAGTCAGTATTAGCTTAGTTTGTGCAGAATAAATCTATAATATGCCCCTTTAGTCCTTGTAAAGAGAAAAGATAAAAATGATCTGTAGTTAAAAGGTTTCTGGGCCCCTCTTTTCACACTATGTCTGGTTTATAACGTCTTCATAAAGAAAAAAATTTAGGACAGTTTAGATAAGATAGACACAAAACTGTCTTATGCAGGACTTGTTGTTGAGATAAGGTTTGGTCCTGTAGTGGTGGTTGTTTGGGAGCTGGTCTGAAAGAGTGTGGGGTCACTGAGGACAAGCTTTTGGCCCAAGTTTACTATTTACAAGAAAGCCCTTTTTGGAGAGTGGGAGAGTAATGAGTTCTGTCTGAAACTCTGCATTTTAACTCTCTGCTTGGATATTCAGTGATTAATACTTTCCCAATGCGCAGACAACACTGTGCATCTCTAAGTATGCCGGGGTGTCTGCTTCCTCTTTAAGATGACATTTTGAGGTCTTTTCACCATTCAATAGATAGGCTATTTTGTTTCAGATTGTTAATTGCTATGTAAACTGTCCTAATTTCTCACCATTCAGAAACCCATGGATAATCTTTACCTTATTAGTTTCTATTATTTATTTTGAGTCCACCATGGTTTGGGCTTAGACTTCCCAGACCAGGATTAGAATAGGAATCCAATGACCAGTTAGATTTATATGTTGGCATCTGGGGCTAAACAAGCACCATGTTCATGTTCAGTTATGGTTCCATACATTAGAAAATATGCATCCATTAGTGTTGCTCTCATTTAAGAGACTTATGTTTAAACAGAATAAACTTGAATTTGATTTTGACTTAAAAAATGTTTTGGACTCAACATGAACACTATGAATTAAGGTTGCAGTTTTATTTATTTATTTTTATTAATATTTATTAAAAATAAATATGGTATTTATAGTTAACTGGTCCAAATCACGCATCAAGAACCAAAGCAGAAGGGGGAGATGAAGTGGAACCATGTGTGTAGTATGAGAGGGGATATAGCTTACCCCAAAGAGTGGTTGTTTTAATGATCTGAAAAGTATTCTTCACACTATAATTTGGATCAGAGAACCATCCGGAGCATTGGAAAATATGGCAGTAATCATCATGAGTAGTGATCACAGAGCTGAACAATGACAGAGCAGGACATGTGGCTGTTTGGACGTATACAGGGCTGTTTTGGGTGGTCCTCTGGGTCTGCCGAAGGGGACATGCATGCTTATTCTGGTTGAAGTTTGTGAATTATGGGTCCAAAAATCAAATCCAGCCACAAGACAGTTTAAACCATTGTCCTCTGTATGAATGCTTCATGTAAGCCAAACCATTTAGCAAAACATGGCAAGCTACATTGACCTCCAAAGGGAAAAGCATTAAATTTTGTCAGATTTGTGTCGGACTGCAAAATAACTAATAATAATCCAACACTAATTCACCATATCCATTTGTATCAAGGTAGCTAGTTATGCTAAAATGCTTATTAAATATGTAGTTTGTAGTTTTCTATGGGAACAAGGAAGGTATTGGAAACAACATTTTGTCTATGCTGAAGAACAGATTCCTGGCCTAAACTTCTGA